>NC_044561.1:57837604-58137604 GCF_007565055.1 Rhinopithecus roxellana
GGTTTTATGATTTGGGAAATTACCAGCCTGTGCAGATTGCAAAAGATGCTAAAATTAGAAGATTCATGGTTTGGAAAACACAATTCTATCCCTGTCCTGGGGATCACTCAGGACTTTTATCCATAGACAACCAGATTTATATGGGCTTGAACTCTGTGTGTGTGTGTGTGTGTGTGTGTGTGTGTGTGTGTGTGGCATGGTGGGAGGAGCACAGTGGAAAGATCTTGAATTTATTTGTTTATTTTTTAGACAGAGTCTTGCTTTGTCACCCAGGCTGGAGTGCAATGGCACGATCTCACTGCAACCTCCACCTCCCGGGTGGTTCAAGCGATTCTCCTGCCTCAGCCTCCTGAGTAGCTGGGAGTACAGGCGTGCGCCACCGTGCCCAGCTAATTTTTGTATTGTTAGTATAGACGGGGTTTCACCATGTTGGTCAGGCTGTCCTCAAATTCCTGACCTCAGGTGATCAGGCTGGTCTCGAACTCCTGACATCAGGTGATCCACCAGCCTCGGCTTCCCAAAGCACTAGGATTACAGGCATGAGCCACTATGCCCAGTCTTATTATTTATTTCTTTATTTTTGAGACAAAATCTCCCTCTGTCACCCAGCCTGGAGTGCAGTGGCGCAATCTCTGCTCACTGCAACCTCTGCCTCCCAGGTTCAAGTGATTCTCCCGGCTCAACCTCTCAAGGAGCTGGGAATACAGGTGCGCACCACAATGACCGGCTAATTTTTGTATTTTTATTTTATTTATTTATTATTTTATTTTTCCATAAGTTATTGGGGTACAGGTGGTATTTGGTTACATGAGTAAGTTCTTTTGTAGCGATTTGTGAGATTTTGGTGCACCTGTTACCTGAGCAGTATACACTGCACCATATTTGTAGTCTTTTATCCCTAACCCCCCTCTCACTCTTCCCCTCAAGTCCCCAAAGTCCATTCTTCTGCCTTTGCATCCTCATAGCTTAGCTCCCACATATCGGTGAAAACATGAGATGTTTGGTTTCCCATTCCTCAGTTGCTTCACTTAAAATAGTAGTCTCCAATCTCATCCTGGTCACTGCAAATGCTGTTAATTCATTCCTTTTCATCACTGAGTAGGATTACACACACACACACACACACACACACACATACACATACATACACACATACATACCACAGTTTTCTTTTCTTTTTTTTTTTTTTTGAGATGGAGTCTCGCTCTGCCGCCCAGGCTGGAGTGCAGTGGCCAGGTCTCAGCTCACTGCAAGCTCCGCCTCCTGGGTTTACGCCATTCTCCTGCCTCAGCCTCCCAAGCAGCTGGGACTACAGGCGCCCGCCATGTCGCCCGGCTAGTTTTTTGTATTTTTTAGTAGAGACGGGGTTTCACCATGTTAGCCAGGATGGTCTTGATCTCCTGACCTCGTGATCCGCCCGTCTCGGCCTCCCAAAGTGCTGGGATTACAGGCTTGAGCCACCGCGCCCGGCCCATACCACAGTTTTCTTTATCCACTTGTTGATTGATTTGGGTTGGTTCCACGATTTTGCAATTGTGAATTGTGCTGCTATAAACATGCGTGTGCAAGTATTTTTTTCAAACAATGACTTATTTTTCTCTGGATAGATGACAACCTGCATGACTCAGCAGAGGCAGCCATAATTCTCCTAGTATAGTGCTGTCAGTGGAGTATTGAAGTCCCACAAAGGACTAATCCCCTGGTAGTAGGATTGCTGATCAAACGGTAGTTCTACTTTTAGTTCTTTAAGGAATCTCCACACTGTTTTCCATAGCAGCTGTACTAGTTTACATTCCCAGCAGCAGCGTAGAAGTGTTGCCTGATCACCGCATCCACGCCAGCATCTACTTTCTAAAAACTTTTTAATTCTGGCCATTCTTGCAGGAGTAAGGTGGTATCGCATTGTGGTTTTGACTTGCATTTCCCTGATCATAGTGATGCTGAGCATTTTCTCATATGTTTGTTGGCCATTTGTGTATCTTCTTTTTTTTTTTTTTTTTTTTTTTTTTTTTTGAGACAGAGTCTCGCTCTGTCGCCCAGGCTGGAGTGCAGTGGCCGGATCTCAGCTCACTGCAAGCTCCGCCTCCCGGGTTCACGCCATTCTCCTGCCTCAGCCTCCGGGTAGCTGGGACTACAGGCGCCCGCCACCCTCGCCCGGCTAGTTTTTTGTATTTTTAGTAGAGACGGGGTTTCACCGGGTTAGCCAGGAGGGTCTCGATCTCCTGACCTCGTGATCCGCCCGCCTCGGCCTCCCAAAGTGCTGGGATTACAGGCTTGAGCCACCGCGCCCGGCCGTGTATCTTCTTTTGAGAATTGTCTATTCGTGTCCCTAGCCTTCTTTTTGATGGAAATTTTTCTCACTGAGTTTTGTTTGAGTTTGTTGTGGATTCTGCATATTAGTCCTTTGTGGGACTTCAATACTCCACTGACAGCACTATACTAGGAGAATCACCGCTGCCTCTGCTGAGTCATGCAGGTTGTCAAGGAAGTCGGGGGAAGCCAGCTGTCCCAGACCTCCTTCAGCTCCCATGCAAACTGAAGGGCTGGTCTCACTCCCACCAAGCCCCACAAACAGTCCCCAGACTGTTTCCAGGTGGAGGGCGTAACTAGACGAACCTGAAAGCTTGCCTGAGGTTTTCCACCTCCCAGCTGTGAAAGAGAAGGGCTTTAGTTCTTCCCCCACCTGTGAAGTCTGCAAGCCAGATTCACGTCCTCCCCTGGGTTCTGGCCAGGAGGCCTCTCACCCCATTCAAACTGTTACAAAGTTCAGCTAGCGAGTTCCTTCTCCCTGTGGAGCTGTGGAGTTTTACCCCTTGCTTTCTGGCCACCCTCCTGATGGATCCCTGTGGTGTCAGGCAGGAATGGGCTGCTTGGGGACCCAGTGAGCTCCCAGGGCCTTTCTGCTGCCTCCTCTGACCACTGTAGTTTGCTCAGCTCAGCTTTCCAACTTGACTCAGCTTCAGGAAAAGTCAGAAACTTCTCCCACGAACAGACCTTCAGCTTCTCCAGTGGGTGCGTGTGTTCAGAAGAGGAGGGTCAGATGGGCCTGGTGGCACATCTGTTTCAGATGAGAGGATGGCTTGAGCCCAGGAGACGGAGGTTGCAGTGAGCTCTAATTGTGCCACTGCAATCCCAGCCTGGGCAACAGACCTGTCTCAAAAAATAAAAAAATAAAATAAAATATACATGGCCAGGTGCAGTGGCTCACGCCTATAATCCCAACACAGTACTTCGGGAGGCTGAGGCGGGCGGATCACAAGGTCAGGAGTTGAGCCTGGCCAACATGGTGAAACCCCACCTCTACTAAAAATACAAAAATTAACTGGGTGCAGTGACGGGTGCCTGTAGTCCCAGCTACTCGGGAGGCTGAGTCAGGAGAATTGCTTGAACCTGGGAGGCGGAAGTTGCAGTGAGCTGAGATCACACCACTGAGATCACACCACCCAGCCTGGGTGACAGAGCAAGACTCCGTCTCAAAAAATAACAATAATAAAATGGAATAAAATAAAAATAAAATAAAATATACGCAGCAGTAATGAGAGGGATGGGTAACCAAAAATGTCCCACTGCTATAAATTACCTCAACATGCTGGATGTGATTGAACTAACATCCCTTTAAATCCCAGCTACTCAGGAGGCTGAGGCAGGAGAATCAGTTGAACCCAGGAGGCAGAATTTGCAGTGAGCCAAGATCACGCCATTGCGCTCCAGCCTGGGTGACACAATGAGACTCCGTCTCAAAAAAAAAAAAAAAAAAAAAAAAGGAAAAAGAAAGAAAAAGAAAAAAAAAGAAAAGAAGAGAAGCCTAGAGAGATGATAATTAAGAAGGGGCTGAAAAGCAATACGATCTAGGTGGGGAGAGAAACTGAAGCTGCTACTGCCTGGGGGAACCTGTCTTTCTTGAATCCCAGGGTCTGTGTTACCCGGTGGGGATATGGAACTGAGACTCCACCCAGAGCCTAGGGCTCAGGAACATGCCCATTGGCAGAGACCAAAGGCAAGGATCTTGTCAGATCTTGGCAGAGACCAAAGACAAGCCCATCTTGGCCTGGGCTTCTTGGTGGAAGCAAACACGCAAATCACCCCCTGAGAACCTGTCACCACAGGCTGAACTCATGGGTTTGGGGTGCAGTTCTATACTACTTGAATGATTCTGTAAACCCCAAGCTGACACGTTAATTTTCTGTGGTCTCGGGTTGGTAGCACTTTCCAGGCACCTTTCAGAAGCCAACATAAATCTGTTTTAGAGGGACACCACCCCACCCCTTAACCAGGCCTCACAGGACTCTGACCTGTAAATTCCAAATGCTTATATACAACCTTAGAACTGTTACGAAGCAAATAGGCTGTCTGCCCGAGGTGCACAAAAGCCAATAACCTGTGGCACTGAGTTCTGACAAGAGCAAGGCTTTCTTGCAAAACTAGTCAGCAAAGAGACCACAGTGGATTCAAATCTGTCTCCTCGATTTGGGGTCTGCAGCAAATTTATGGGCTCAGAGGGCCAGGGAAAGGATTTAGAAATGTTGGCTGAGCAGGGTTTGATTCGAGGGCTCTAAATTTGACCACTGACAGAAAGAAATTTCGAGG
Source organism: Rhinopithecus roxellana (assembly GCF_007565055.1). NCBI lineage: Eukaryota > Metazoa > Chordata > Mammalia > Primates > Cercopithecidae > Rhinopithecus > Rhinopithecus roxellana. The sequence goes on from NC_044561.1 coordinate 57,842,192, forward strand.
TGGTTCTGGTCACATTCGGTCTTCTTGGTTCTGAGGGGAGGATCACTGGTTCTGGTTGTTGTTAAAGGTCAAAGCTTTTTCTATTGTGCATGCTTGGGCTATAGGGCTTGCAGCTTTTGGCCCTGTTATACCTACAAGGTCACGTGTTATCAACAAAGTAGGACCAGTTTGGGCTGTCTCAAGGTTACATAACTAAGTCATAAACCACAGAAGAAACAAACAGTGTGAGTAAAGAACAATGGTAAGACCAGAGGCAGAAATAGAACCCCAAAAGGTAACAGATATTAGAATTATAAAATGTAGAATACATAGTAAGTATACTGAAAAATATTTTTTGAGACAGTGTCTTGCTTTGTCACCTAGACTGGAGTACAGTGGCACAAGCATGGCTCACTGTAGCCTCAGACCGCACCTCCTGACAAGCCCCAGATCTGGCCTCAGCCCCCCAAGTAGTTAGACCATGCCTGGCTAATGTTTGTGTTTTTTGCTGAGATGGGGTTTCGCCATGTTTCCAAGCTGGTCTCAACTTCCTAAACTTAGGCTATCTGCCCGCCTTGGCCTCCCAAAGTGCTGGGATTACAGGCATGAGCCACCGCACCCAGTGAAAATATTTAAAGAAACAAAAGACAGAGTTTAAAACTTGAGCAATGAATCAAAAAAGACATGGTAGATGTGAAAAAGAACAGATGTGACTTCTAGAAATCAAAAACAATCATTAAATGTAAAAAGAGCTGAAGAGAGAATTCATGAAGATCTGAAGAAGTTACCCAGAATGTAGCACACAGAGAGAAAAAGTAAGAAGTATGAAAGAGAAGAGATGGGAACATAGAGTGAGGTCTAACATATGCCTAACTCAAGTTCCAGTAGGAGAGAGGAGAAATGGCAGGGAGAGGCAATACTGAAGATATGGAGACTGAGAATGGTGAAAATTAATGAAGGACATGAACTTTCAAATTCAAGAAACACAATGTATTAGGTTCCTAGGGCTACTGTAACAAAGTACCACAAACTGCGTGACTTTAAACAACAGAAATTTATTCTCATGGTTCTGGAGACCAGAGGTCCAAATTTAAGGTATCAACAAGGCCATTCTCTTTCTGAAAGTTCTAAAAAAGAATCTGTTCCATGCCTATCTCTTAGCTCTGGTGTTGCTGGAAATCCTTGGCATTCCTTGACTTGTAGACTTGTTTTAAAATGTACCTGGGATTTTGGCTTTATTCAGGTATGGTGAGGCCACAGATCAGAGGTGATAGCCAGTTAAAAGATAGTTTGTTACTCACAGTTCCCAAGACGATAGGGGGGACATGCCACACCATGCAGGGCCATGGGGAAGCACCAGGGTAAGTCAGGAGGCAGAATGAGTGAGGACAAAAGGTGGACAAAAGGCTTTGCTGTGTTTTTTGAAGAAGGGCAGACAGGATAAACAGACTTAGGACTGGCTAGTTTGAATAATTTTGATGGGCTCTGGGCTATAGGAGTGGTCCCTTGTTATGGAGTGATTTGGGGCAGGGAAATAGTTGCAGGTTGCAGGAACCTGTTGAAAGGTGGCTGGTAAAGTTACGTTGAAGATATGAATTGGTTGGTTGGCACATCAAAGGCACATAATAAGCAAATCACTTATTCTCTGTAGGAATTAGCTGACCCAGGGAGAGGCAGTCTCTCTTGGATCAGTAAGGCCTCAAGATGTCAAAGCAATATAGGCATGGTGACTCAGGCCTCTAATCCAAGCACTTTGGAAGGCTGAGGAGGGAGGATCACTTGAGCCCAGAAGTTTGAGGCCAGCCTGGGCAACATAGTGAGACTGTCTCTACAAAAAAGTTTAAAATTAGCAGGGCATAGTAGTAGTTCCAGCTACTCTGGGGGCTGAGGTGGGAGGATCACTTGAGCCCAGGAGGCCGGGGATGCAGTGAGCCGTGATCTCACTACTGCACTCCAGCCTGCACTCAACAAAGCGAGATTCTGTCTCAAAACAACAACAACAGCAACAACAACAAAAGAAGTTAATAGCTTAGCTTCTGATGTATTCCAAAACTGTTGCACCCTAGACACACTGACAGCCTCAAAAGGAGGAGTTTGCATGATCGTTGGTGGATACGGCTATTCTATGTAAATCCATTGGGACAAACAGTGCCTAAGCTGCACCTGTTGAAAAACAAGCTAAACACTCTCCATCAAATAAAAGAGGTGCATTCATTCTGTTTTACCAACCTAGTCCCAGCAATGGGATACTGGTTTAACAGGTTATGGGGAAATGTGCTTAGATCTGTTCCTTTCAGCTTATTCATTCCTATCCTAATCTATGTTCTTCTCCCCCTTTGGAGATCCCTGGTTATTAATCTGGCTCTTATCTCCATGGCCACCAACTCAGCTTTTAATATGTGAAACTTCTAGGAAAGTCTGCAGCAGGGGAAATGAAGGAATTCAGGGCATGTCACCCCAAATATGCTGCTTTGGAGTATCAGTTATTTTGAGTTGAAGGCACTTGAGAAATAGCACATGCAGGAAAGACTCTCTGACCCGCCATTTTCTACCTAAGAATAGGCCACACAATTGCCCACAAGAAAGGCACCCTCCCTTTACCAGGAAGAGAAGAACATTGTCATCACAAGTGACTATGAATCAAGGTTCCAGTGGATCTGTATAAACACAACCAAAATAATCCTTATCTTTTAATTTTGCCCCCCATATATGTCCTAGTCCCTTCTCCACAATTTACTGCCTATAATGCAAACCCCTTTGTCTTGTCTTTTTTTTTTTTTTTTTTTTTTTTTGTTGAGACAGAGTATCGCTCTGTTGCCCAGGCTGGAGTGCAGTGGTGCAATCTCAGCTCACTGCAAGCTCTGCCTCCCGGGTTCACGCCATTCTTCTGCCTCAGCCTCCTGAGTAGCTGGGACTACAGGCACCTGCCACCACGCCCAGCTAATTTTTTTTTTTTTTTTTTTTTTTTAGTAGAGACAGGGTTTCACTGTGTTAGCCAGGATGGTCTCGATCTCCTGACCTTGTGATCTGCCTGCCTCGGCCTCCTAAAGTGCTGGGATTACAGGCGAGAGCCACCACACCTGGCCTTGTCAAAAAAAAAAAAAAAAAAGAAAAAAGAAAAGAAAAGAAAGAGAAAGAAAGAAGCATTGTTTTTCTATCTAAAAGATGGAAAATTTAGGCCGGGCGCGGTGGCTCAAGCCTGTAATCCCAGCACTTTGGAAGGCCGAGACGGGCGGATCACGAGGTCAGGAGGTCGAGACCATCCTGGCTAACACGGTGAAACCCCGTCTCTACTAAAAAAAATACAAAAATCTAGCCGGGCGAGGTGGCGGGCGCCTGTAGTCCCAGCTACTCCAGAGGCTGAGGCAGGAGAATGGCGTGAACCCGGGAGGCGGAGCTTGCAGTGAGCTGAGATCCGGCCACTGCACTCCAGCCCGGGCGACAGAGCGAGACTCCGTCTCAAAAATAAATAAATAAATAAATAAATAAAAGATGGAAAATTTTTCCACTTTAGTCATTTCTTTAGACCTTCATTCATTTAGACCCATGCACACTTAAATTTTAGTAAAACTTGATTTTCTTCTGTTAATCTGTCTTATTTCAGTTTAATTCTTAGGCCCAGATCACCAAAGACCCTAAGAATGTAGAGGAGAATTTTTTCCTCCCCAATAATAGCATGGCATACAGCATAGATCCCCACTTGTTTAGGTCAACTTTAATGGCTTTCAAAAAGCTTTCTATGACATTCTTCGTAAAGGTCATGCAGGCCAGGCGAGGTAGCTCATGCCTATAGTCCCACCTACTTGGAAGCCTGAGGTGGGAGGATCACTTGAGCCCAGGAGGTGGAGGCTGCAGTGAGCCACAATCGTGCCACTGTATTTCAGCCTGGATGACAGAGCAAGATCCTGTCTATAAGCTTTTTCTTTTTTAAGTAATGCATATTTCAGCTCAAACTTATTCCATGGTAATACACACACACACACACACACACACACACACACACACACGTGTGTATGTATATATGTATGACTGCAAATGATATCTGTTGTATTTTACATATTGAAGGAAGTATCTTATTGAAAATATTATAAATTTGTGTCAATGTTGCTACTGCTCAAAACCCATTTCAGAACTGGTAATCTACTTACATTCAAAATGAGTGGGGTAGCCGGGCATGGTGGCTCACGCCTGTAGTCCCAACACTTTAGGAACCTGAAGTGCGCAGATCACTTGAGCCAGGAGTCTGAGACCAGCCTGGCCAACATGGCAAAACTCTGTCTCTACTGAAAATACAAAAATTAGCAGGGCATGGTGGCGCATGCCTGTAATCCCAACTACTCGGGAGGCTGAGGCATGAGAATCGCTTGAACCTGGGAGGCAGAGGTTGCAGTGAGCCAAGATCACACCACTACACTCCAGCCTGGGCAACAGAGCAAGAATCTATCTCAAAACAAACAAACAAAACAAACAAAACACACCACAAAGGAGTCACCCAGAAGGAGGGTGATGGGAAGACACATAGGGGAACGCCAGAACAGAGGCAAAGATTGGAGTGATGGGTCTTAGATTAATCATGGTCTTTATTGCCTGTACTTTATCATGCTTTGACATTTTTTAATGTTTATTTTACGTTTGTGTAGAGACAGGGTCTCACTCTGCCAGGCTGGAGTGCAGTGATGCAATTATATTAGGTTGATCCAAAAGTAATCGTGGTTTTTGCCATTACTTTTATTGTATTTATTTATTTGAGACAGGGTCTTACTCTCTTGCCCAGGCTGGAGTGCAGTGGCACAGTCTCACCTCACTGCAACCTCCACCTCCTGGGTTCAAGTGATTCTCCTGACTCAGCCTCCCAAATAGCTGGGAGTACAGGTGTGTGCCACCATGCCCAGTTAATTTTTGTATTTTTAATAAAGATAGGGTTTCACCATGTTGGTCAGGCTGGTCTCGAGCTCCTGGCCTCAAGTGATCCACCTGCCTTGGCCTCCGAAAGTGCTGAGATTACAGGTATGAGCCACCGTGCCTGGCCTGCCATTACTTTTAATTAAAATTTGTATTATGGTTGATTGATTTCCTAGGTTCATTCATACGTTTTGTTTTGTTTTGTTTTGTTTTGTTTTGTTTTGTTTTGTTTGAGACAGGGTCTGGCTCTGTTACCAAAGCTGGAGTGCAGTGGTGCAGTTATAGCTCACTGCAGCCTTGAGCTTCTGGGCTCAAGTGATCCTCCTGCCTCAGCCTCCTGAGTAGCTGGGACTACAGGCATGCACCACCACACTCAGCTAATTTTTAATTTTTGTTGTTGTTGTTGTTGTAATACTGGTGTTTTGCCATGTTGCCCAGTGCTGGCCTCAAGTGGGTCTCCTGCCTCAGCCTCCCAAGGGGCTGGGATTACAGGTGTGGGTCACTGTGCCCAGACTGCTTTGACATCCTGAGGCCTTGCTGATCCAAGAGAGACTGCCCCTCTCTGGGCCACAAATTCCTAAACTATTAACTTCTAATTAGAGTGCTTCCAATTTTTGTAGAGTAATATTGAATTCTTGTTCTATTACTATGGAAAGATTTAGAACTGCCCTTTCCATCATATAATTTCCAATGCCTGGAAAAAAGGATCTCAATAGTGAAAATAACTTAGAATTGTAATGCACAAGTGGGTTTTCCATGGTGTCATATCTAATATGTTTATGTAGTATTACTTTGTGTATAAATGAGCCCAAGTGTGTGATTTGGCTGGCATTTAAGATGATACCTGGTGACAGAAGGTGTTGGGTATCCAAGTCTACATTGACCTGACCCATTTAGGTGAGAACCTTTATATAATCTGTTGCCACATAAGATAAAAAGAGCAGTGTTGTTCGCAGATAAGGTCAGAGTGGAACTCATGACCCACCAGGTTGGGGGCTGGTGTCTTGTCACCTATCATGTAGGCATCTGCACACGTCCATCTTCCATGTCTCTTTGTCAGTCTGTAGGAGAAGAATGGGATGCAAAATACCTGATATAGGAGGCCTGCAGTTTGGCCTTTGCATGTATGTGGCTTGGTTTTGTCATGTGACCAAGTTCATCCAGATTTTGGGTCTACCCATATTTAATGTCTGGTGTTTGGCAGTCTAATGAAGAGAGCAGATGAGCTATGCCATGTTACACACAGGAGGATTGTGAGCTTACTGTAACATCTGGTGATACGGCAAGTATTTGTACCATAAGAGTCAGTGCCAGAACCTTCTATAACCTTCATGGGAGGCTTGAGGATACCACCTGTGGAACCAAATCACAGGATTCAACTGTAATATCATCTTGCTATGTCACCTATAAATCATTCAGCACCATACTTGTTTTTAAAACAAAAGGAACGTGTTCTTTTCTCTGTGTGTGTGTGTGTGGGTGGTTGTTTTTTTTTTTTTTTTTTTTTGAGACAGGGTCTTGCTCTGTTGCCCAGGCTGAAGTGCAGTGGTGTGATCACAGCCCACTGCGTTCTTCACCTCCCAGGCTGAAGCGATTCTTCCACCTCAGCCTCTTGAGTAGCTGGGACCACAGTTGCCCACCACCACACCCTACTAATTTTTTGTGTATTTTGTGTAGAGACAGGGTTTCACCATGTTGCCCAGGCTGGTCTCAAACTCCTGAGCTTAAGCGATCCGCCCACCTCCGCCTGCCACAGTGCTGAGATTACAGGCTTGAGCCGCCGTACCTGGCAAATTTCCTTCTAATGACTACCTGAGCACAGGACAGACCTTGAGCTTCCATAGAGGTTTGTCCATGTCCAATTAATCCATCAGAAGAAGTAAAGTGATGTTGTTTTCTCAGTTGTGAATGCCACACCTTGTCACATACCCAGTTTTCATACTTGGCCCACTGAGTTCTGGCATTGGCAGGAATGAAAACTGGTTCAAGTTCTTCTGCATGATCTAGATGTTGACATAACCAGCAATCAGATTAATTAAAGTGGACAGGATTTGGAGAGTTGGTGTAACGGGGTGTCAGTTCTGTTTTTGACCTGTTGAGAAAACAGTAAGGGTTCCTAAGAATGAGACACAATCTGAAAGAGAACCCAGAGTGGAGGATCAGAGGGAGAATCAGAGGACAGGATTGACGCAATCAATTTCCAGTCAGCTTTTTAACAAATGGCCAGAGAAAAAGGAGGCTTCATTAAAAGGAAGAGGTTCTTTTGGCTTTTGTTTTTTGGACAAGATGTCCCAATGTGAGAAAATAGGTAGAAGTGAAGTTTCTTGATCCATGATCTTGAGAAAAGCTATCTACTTTAAAATGTCATCTGCTTCTGAGGCCTGGGAACCAGTCTGGGAAATGGTTACCTCAAGGTCACCTGTAGGGAGGGTCTTCCAGTTGTCCTCAGGGTGCTGATCTGGGTCTAGCTTGGTGTGATTCACAGGAATCCAGGAGGACTTTTCCCTAACTTGATGGCAGTGTAGGTGGTTAGCAGTATAGCCAGGCATTGCTTCATGACAGGGATGCATTCTGAGAAATGCATCATTAGGTACTTTTGTCGTGTAGACATCACAGAGTGTACTTACACAGACCTAGATGATATAGTCTACTACACACCTAAGCTATATTGTGTGGTTCACCTGCTCCCCGGCTACAAACCCATACAGTGTGTTAGTGTACTGAATACCATACACAGTGTAGCACACTGATAAGTATTTTCTTTTACTTATATCTTGTAGTGTAGGATTTATCACAAAATGTTACTGCCCAGTGCATTTTTGCAAACTAACAATTCACTGAGAGTATTAACATTCACATATGTAATTAGAGTTTACAAATGTACCAAACTTTGGGTAACAAACACTTTAAACTTATATTTTAGACATTCAGTAAGCCCCTTCTCCCCCTCCCCAAAGCCCCTTCTCCCCCCTCCCCAAAGCCCCTTCTCCCCGCTCCCCAAACTGTTTGATTGCAAAGAAGCACAATGGGTTAACTGTGGCAAAACATAAGAAATAAGGCAGGGGAGGCAGACGCTGACTTGAGAACATAAGAATATCCAAACAATTTTGTCAATATCAAAAGACAAAATCTAAACATCTTTTATAATATAAAACAAATCCATTTAGTTAAGTACTAATTAGGTGAAATAACATTATAGGGTATATAACATTTATTTTCTCTACATAAATTTGCTTATCTTAAATTTATTTATTTTTTATTTTTATTTTTACCTGAGACGGAGTCTCGCTCTGTCACTCAGGCTGGAGTGCAGTGGCACGATCTCAGCTCACGGCAACCTCCACCTCCCGGGTTCAAGCAATTCTCCCGCCTCAGCCTCCTGAATAGCTAGGATTACAGGTGTGAGCCACCATGCCCGGCAAAGTTTTGTATTTTTAGTAGAGACAGGGTTTCACCACGTTGGCCAGGCTGGTCTCCAACTCCTGACCTCATGATCCACCCGTCTCGGCCTCTCAAAGTGCTGGGATTACAGGTGTGAGTCACTATGCCTGGCTGCACATCTTAAATTTAATGTGAAACATCATGTTTCAACTTCTTGACATATAGTTTTTGGTGAGTTTAGATGTAATGGAATTAATATTTAAATCGACTTCAAAGATCTTAGCAAGTTTGTATTTGGTTATCGTTGCTTTAAGTCTTTAATGCTTTTCTTTATTTATTGGACTAAGCCAATTTTAGAAACAAAATCCACAACGAACACACACACAATGCCGGTGTTTCTGAAAAAACTAAGTAATATTATCTTTTGTATATCATTCAAATAGTGGTTGTGGTTAAACAAACAAGCAAACAAACACATTACTGCAACTCGTATATGATAAACTTACAGAAAGCAACATTTTAGAAGTTCCATCTGGTGTGTTTGCACTGTAAGAAAATAAATCTGGATGTGAGTAAGATGTGCTTGACTGAATAAATGAAATCCCCTGCTAGCACTGGGCTATGTTCCAGAGCAGTGCATTTGTCCTAATATATTGTGTCAGGAATGTATGTTCACAATCCACCAGCTGCAGTTTTCATTTACTAAGAAATGAAAGCAGGCCGGGCACGGTGGCTCAAGCCTGTGATCCCAGCACTTTGGGAGGCCGAGACGGGCAGATCACGAGGTCAGGAGATCGAGACCATCCTGGCTAACCCGGTGAAACCCCGTCTCTACTAAAAAAAATACAAAAAACTAGCTGGGCGAGGTGGCGGGCACCTGTAGTCCCAGCTACTCGGGAGGCTGAGGCAGGAGAATGGCATAAACCCGGGAGGCGGAGTTTGCAGTGAGCTGAGATCCGGCCACTGCACTCCAGCCTGGACGACAGAGCGAGACTCCGTCTCAAAAAAAAAAAAAAAAAGAAAGAAAGAAAGAAATGAAAGTAATTAATCCTAGTCCATCCACTCCTTCCTCCCTGATTTTACCATCTTCGCTTTGAGGTCGGCACTTTGTGCCCAGGATTGTGGCAATGCATGCTTACTAAAAATGTATCCACTGATAGCAGAATAATTGTGCTAAATTAATAAAGGAAGAGTGTCTTCGTGTAGAAAACAGAGCACTAAATTATAATTTTACAGTCGCAACACAAGCTCCAGCTCTTCCTAGACACAGTGGAGCAACCTGGGTCCACTCATTTGTCTGGGGACCATAAGCCTCCACTGTATTCAGGTATGCCTGTCCATCATACTTCCCAATGGCATATAACTTATCACCAAGTAAACAGACCCCCACTTCATCTCTGCTGATGCTCACTGATTCTACTATAGTCTACATGTCTGTTTTGGGATCAGATGTCTCCACACGGTCAGAGTCTGGAAGTCAAGTTGGATGCAAGAGCATCGTGTTCCCCTGTAGCATACAGCAGTCCACTCCAGGTCGTTACTCCTATGCCACCTCTCCTTTTGACATCCGTGCACATAGTGTACATGTTGGGGTGATCAGGCCCAACACCAGGCCATGGGGCCTACAAAGTCCGGTGTGGTCAAAGGAATAAGAAAAGACAAGTTAGAAGTGCATAAAATGGGTCCGGGGGCCAGCGCTAGATTGGAGGCGCAAAGGCCCCAAGCTCTGGGAGCCCACACTATTTATTGGTGATCAAACAAAGAAGCAGGTGGTAAGGACATGAGTGTAAACAGGTGAGGGCATGAGGACGTGGGGGTAGAAAGCTAGTGATGCATGAGACCAGCCTGGCTAACATGGTGAAACCCCGTCTCTACTAAAAATACAAAAAATTACCTGGTTGTGGTGGCAGGCGCCTATAATCCCAGCTACTTGCGAGGCTGAGGCAGGAGAATTGCTTGAACCTGGGAGGCGGAGTTTGCAGTGAGCTGAGATCTGCACCATTGCACTCCAGCCTGGGAGGCAGAGCGAGACTCTGTCTCAAAACAAATAAACAAAAACTTACAACATGCTTTTAGAACCTGCAAAAGCCGAAGAAGGCAAGTTGTAGATAGCAGGCACTCAGTATTATCTTCTTTTAATTTAAGATGGCTTGTATAAGCATATTGGATCAAGGACCATGATGAATTTGGTTCTACACCTTCCATTTTTATGTCCTCTTGCCTTGCTTCTGTGACATCATTAGTAAACATGGCAGCAAAATAGTCTGAGCCAGAGGAGAGCACCAGTCTGTGAGCTGGAATTCGCAATCACCAGCAACAAAAATTACATGGCACAACTGTTTATGTCTCAAATAGTTTTCCATTTTTTAAAATGCTTGTTCGGCATAATAAAGGGCTTGGAAAAATTCATGATGAACACGGTTCCATTGTATGACAGGATGATAACATCTGACTATCACTAGAAGTCTGTGTCAGGCTCCGGAGACTGCTGGGAGTCATGGCGGGCCGGGGTGGAGAAGTGGGGTAGGCGAGGGCAGAGAGGGATGCTCGCATGCCCCCAACCCCTTCCTGGCAGCCTCACCTCCGGCGCTGGCGGCCCCAAGCTAGCCAATCCTGATCCATCAGGCGGCTCCAGGCGGTGGGAGCGGGGTCAGAGTCCTCAGGTGGCCCCACAGGGGGCGGGTGAGTGGATGGGGGTCCAGACTGGCTCACCCATCAGTCCCGACACTGCGCAATTGGCTGCCCACCCAGCCCACACAATGATTGTTTTTGTATCTAAACATAGAAAAGCTACAGTAAAAATATGGTATTATAATTCTTTTTTTTTTTTTTTTTTTTTTTTTTTTTTTGACAGGATCTCACTTGTTGCCCTGGTTGGAGTGCAATAGCTCGATCACAGCTCACTGCAGCCTTGACTTCCCTGGGCTCAGGTGAATCTCTCACCTCAGCCTTCCAAGTAGCTGGGACTACAGGCGTGCATCACCATGACTGGTTTATTTTGTATTTTTTGTAGAGACAGGGTTTCACCATGTTGCCCAGACTGGTCTCAAACTCCTGGGCTCAAATGATCCACCCACCTCTGCCTACCAAAGTGCTGGGATGACAGGTGTGGTGGCTCACCGACATTGTAATCTTATGGGGACACCATTGTATATTTGGTACATCGTTGACTGAAACATTGGTGACAGTGCATGCTTTCTTCTAAAAACCTTGATTTACACCTAATCTCCTGGTCAAAAAGCACGGCAAGACTTGTTAGTTGGCAGAAGCTATGCCCTTTTTACCTGTTGATTTATATGCTCCAGGATTACTAGTTAGTTCCTTTATGTAGCTGTCATAGCATTGCACTGTTCACTTCAGAAGTCCCCACAGTCGGCCAGGCGCGGTGGCTCAAGCCTGTAATCCCAGCACTTTGGGAGGCCGAGGCGGGCGGATCACGAGGTCAGGAGATCAAGACCATCCTGGCTAACATGGTGAAACCCCGTCTCTACTAAAAAATACAAAAAACTAGCCAGGCAAGATGGCAGGCGCCTGTAGTCCCAGCTACTTGAGAGGCTGAGGCAGGAGAATGACATGAACCCAGGAGGCAGAGTTTGTAGTGAGCCGAGATCGTTCAATCACTTGAACCTGGGAGGTAGACGTTGCAGTGAGCCGGGATTGTGCCACTGCACTCCAGCCTGGGCGACAGAGCAAGACTCCGTCTCAAAAAAAAAAAAAAAAAAAAGAAGTCCCCACAATCCAGGGATCACTCAATCCAGGAATGAAAGGATTAGAGATGCCAATAGGCAAAGGGCAACCAAGCACTATTCAAAAGAAGCTAATCCATGCCTCCCATTTGCAGCATTCTAAACTTTATAAGAGGTAAAGGCAAGAGGTAATGCTTTTCCTCCCTTCAATTCAGTTTCCTGACAGATTTTTCCTAAAGTCTTTTTTTGAGACAGAGTCTCACTCTGTCACCCAGGCTGGAGTGCAGTGGCACAATCCCGGCTCACTGCAACGTCTACCTCCCAGGTTCAAGTGATTCTCCTGCCTCAGCCTCCCGAGTAGCTGGGATTACAGGGGTGTGCCACCACGCCCAGCTAATTTTTGTATTTTTAGTAGAGACAGGCTTCCCCATGTTGGCCAGGCTGGTTTCGAATTCCTGACCTCAGGTGATCTGCCCACCTGGGCCTCCTACAGTGCTGGGATTACAGGTGTGAGCCCCAGCACCCAGCCTGTTGAATATAAAAATGCTCTAGGAATAAATGCTTGGTGCCACAAAGTAAAACCAGCACTCAGGCAAAAGTTTTCTCTGCAAGGCAATTTACTTCTGTAGAAGGGTGCCAGTCAAATCAATCAAGATTGCAAGAGCACACTGAACAAAGGAGAGCAGGGAGTTTTTATCTCTGATGCATAGTCCTTACCTCTGTGTCACTCCAATGGCCTGGGGTTGGACTGCACAATCTGAGCTGATCCGATTGGCTATTTGCAAATATTTTTCTAAATATGGAAGGGAAGGGGGATGTGAGGTACAGTGGTGAACCGTGTAAGACATGCAGTTTTGGGGGAACAACAGGTGCAGGTAACCAAGGCAACAGATGTGAGTTATTGATGACGGCTGATGGGAAGGGGGTAGGCTGTTTTACAGTAACTAGGGGCAAGAAGGAACAGGAAAGTTGAGTTTGAGAACAAAGGACGAGGAAGTTAGCAGACTAAATCTTTAAAGAGAAACTCAGAGAAATTCATTGTATCTTACAAGTCCTCCCTTTTAATTTTCTTACGATTCTTTCTCTTCAAACTTTTTAAACATGTCTTGGCTTTGCTGTTCAATTTGATCTTCTAAAAGGAAAAGCTTACTTGAATAAAGTGGAGGAGAACTAAGGGAGGCTTTAGTAAGTGCTCTTTGTATAATCCTTTGTAGTAGCCCACGGATGCATGGTATGACACAACACCTAACAAGAATGAGTACACTTGGCCGGGCGCGGTGGCTCAAGCCTGTAATCCCAGCACTTTGGGAGGCCGAGGCGGGCGGATCACGAGGTCAGGAGATCGAGACCATCCTGGCTAACACGGTGAAACCCCGTCTCTACTAAAAAAATACAAAAAACTAGCCGGGCGAGGTGGCGGGCGCCTGTAGTCCCAGCTACTCGGGAGGCTGAGGCAGGAGAATGGCGTAAACCCGGGAGGCGGAGTTTGCAGTGAGCTGAGATCTGGCCACTGCACTCCAGCCTGGGTGACAGAGCGAGACTCCTTCTCAAAAAAAAAAAAAAAGAATGAGTACACCTATTGCGATTGCAAGAGACATAAGAATTGAGGCTATGATTCCTTTCCATTTACTGAACCAGTTTCCTAGTCATCCTGAAATAGGGTCATTGACTCCAGAATTTTTAGCTAATTCATTGGATAAAGCAGTAAGTCCTTGTAAGGCCTTTGTTATGCTCCCATCGGGTGCAGTGTTGTTTGGGATGAAGGTACAACATTGGGTCTTAATCATAACACAGACTCCACCTTTTTCAGCTAATAACATGTCTAGAGCTATTCTGTTTTCCCAAGCCATTTGGCTATTAGGCCCTAATTGGTCGGCTATTCCTTTGATAGCATCCCTCATGTAATTAATAAACCACTACTGATTATTATAGATGTAATTTATCCAAGCTATATTTTATTAATAGTTGCCTGTGGAAATATGGATTCAAATCTGGCAGCGATTTGGTCATGGGCTTTGAATCTGTCAGGCATTCCTTGGGGGACCCTAATGACATACATGTAAACTTAGGAGTCAAAGGACCCATAAGGGGCTTCTCTTATTGTTTGGTGTTGTAGTTTTTCTTTCTCAGGTTGATGAAATACCAGGGTGAAAGGGATAGCCAATTGGACAAGAGCACAAGTGCCTCTCCAGTTACTTGGCAGAGTGTCCAGTAAGGGTTCACCACAATACTACCGTACATCCACTTGAAGATGACTAAGGGTAGACTGATGAGTAAACTCTTGGAAGGGCTTGAGCTCACTACATCCTGTTAAGCTTCCAAGGAACACCAAATTCTCCCCCTGTCGTGTGAGAGACGAGGTGAAATTGATGTTGGGAGACGGAAGCTGGATGGCCCTCGAGGGCTGACCCACAGGGTGTTAAACTTCAGGATATGACAGAGACAGAGGCAGCACAACTTGTTGCCTCTGGCTGTGGAATCCTGGAAAAGAGCTGTCTGGTCGACTGAAGGACCATCCTAGTGGAAAAGGGATCATCTGGGCCTCTGGTCTGCTGTGTGCAGAAGCATAACAATTGCTTTTGTTCAATGTGCGGGCAGAATATTGAATCCATTCCAACCAGGTATTTACATCTTGATACCCTGTTTCAGCTGCTGGAGTTTGTCTTAGATCCTTCACTTCTACAATATTTACCTTGGCATTGTTTTGGGGCAGGGTAGAAGGTTTAGAAGGAGAAGGAGAAGAAGGGTCATTAAAGTGTTATTTTAAAGAAGGCTATAGGGTCGTATCCATTGACCTCTGTTCCTAAGCCATAAAAACGTTCTAAAGGGTGCGAAGGGTTGGTGGAGGTAGGGGCGTTAATAGGGACAGTTACTGGGTTACAATGGTAAGGTTGACAGTCAGAGGTGGTGGTTCCTTTGGTAAGGTGGAGGTAAGATTTTAGGTTAGTTCAGCCTTCTGGGGAGGTCCCACCGTGTTCACTGGTAGTCAGGATGACATTTGCCCATTGAGAACATATCTCCTAACTTTGGGTGCCTTGGTACCCCCTCCATGAACAAAGTGGAGGGTCAGTGGCTTCTCTGAAGGGGTAAAGGTATTTTTCTAAAGTAGAGACATACCTGTGCCATTGTTCATCCTCCTCACAAGGTACAACAAGTGTAACAAGGCAAGCATCAAAAGTAATGATTTGGGGTGAGTCTGGCTTAGTTACATTGATAACAAGGTCAGCAATAGAATGAGGAAAGAAGAAAGGGTAATAGTGTAGATAAAAGAGAGTTGAATTTTTCCTAACCTTAGTTTGAGGGGGTTTTTCCCTTGGATAATGGCCCACGACTTCAGGGTTGGCAGTGCTTTCTTGACTCAGGTGTGACGGGTCCATCTTTCCTTGCTGTTTGGACTGCAGTTTCAGTGGTTAGAAGAATGAGGCCGGCTCCTCAGGCTGGTGTTGATGTACTGGGAACTCTAGGGGCAGCGCCCATACTGGAAAATTTGAAGCTGTGAAGGAAGAGAAAGTGGAAGATAAGCCAAGTATGTAGGAATGTTGTCCGTGGATTGTTTTGAGAGGTAGTTTGGATTCTTACTAGGGGAATAAGAGGATAGAAGACATTTGATCTATGGCAAACAAGTCTTTAGACTTGTTTGGCTAAGGGTATAAATTAAACTTTGTGCTATACATAGCTTGGGGTCTTTAATGAGTCCCCCAGTATAGGTGGGATAGGACTTCCTTCATAAGAGGTTTGAATAACACTTCTCTGAGTTCTCTTTAGTGCCTACAGGAGAAACGGCAGCCTGTTCCACTTATCTTATTTGCTAGGTTATTTTGAACGACAGGCTTTTCTGGTGCCTGGGGACATGGACAATAGCTATTTCTTCTTTTCCGGTAACCGGTTATTTAACACTTGGGTGATTAACTCCTCATGAACAAAGCTTTAACCTTTACTATGAATTCAGTTTGAAATTTTCTAAATGTATGAGTTACGGTAAAGGCATATTTAGAATCAGTATAGATCACTATAGATGGTTCTTTTTCTGGTCCTGCAGGTACTTTAAAGCTTGACTAAGTGCAAACAGCTTACAAATTTGGGTAGACTAGTTATTAAACAATTTTTTTCACTTTATTTCTCTAGGAACTTCTCTATTCATTACTGAACACTCGTTGTGTCCTTTATCCCTTAATCACTCTCAAAGCGGGTTTCTCTTAAGTTTGACTAGATGTTTGTATGGTAATCAGGTAAATCCAAACATGTGTGCTTTCTTTTTAGATTTGGATCTCTTGTTAAGAAACCTGCTAGGTTAAGTGAATTATCAGTAGCTAATGTTAGACCATCCTTTTTAACAGAAGAGCCTCATACTTATACACATGTAATACTTTTCTGGTGGTACATTTTAATACAAGTGACTTTAAAGAATCAAAGTTCTTTTCTGGTGGATATTTTTACCCTTAACACTGGCCTGACCACAATAAATGCTAGTGGATATACCAGCTGAAAGATTATCTACTACTTGCTTAGGAAACTTAGCTGCAGGGATGCCTAATTGCTTGGAGCCATGGCTGAAGCCCCGTACTACTTGGCCCTGGCAAAAGTAAGGCAGGTGTCTGCTTGGGGCATAGGGTGTGGCCTGGCCCGCGTGTCCCACAGAGCCACTGTCGATATGGTGCCGGGACCCTGGGCCAGCCGGGGGGCAGGAGTATGGGTTTGCCTCTCATGGAGGGGGCACTATGGGCCGGATAATGCCGACAACATGTTGTGGCGGATCTTTGATGTTGCTAGCCCAGCAAAAGCCATCTGGTGAATCAGGAGCTTGGTGTCCTTTCTGGAGGGAGACTTACGCAGGGCCTGAGGGGAAGGGTAGGGGATACTAGGTGGGGGACTAGGGGAAGGTTTCGGGATATTAGGTGGAGGATGGTCTAGGGGATCCTGTGTGCTGTTCTCTTTGCCAGGATCCCCTGAGCCCCTTTCTTCACTGTCTTTACAGTAGGGGCAGGTGCATAAGGGAAAAGACCCCCGATGCTCTTTGCCTCCAATAAAGAGGTCTTATGCTCCAACAAAGAGCATAGTCCAGTTCTTCTTTAGAAACTGGGCTTTTATTATTCGCATGTTGAATTAAAAGTTAACATAGTATATCCTTAGTCAACCCAAACTTTGGCCAGAACATTGAGGCATTAAGGATAGGTCTTTTTTTTTTTTTTTTTTTAAGGATAGGTCTTTGAGTCCAAATAGAACAGCAATATTTTATCATTTGTTGCTTTTTCTTATGTTTAGTTCTTATCTTTCCAACATTTTAGCATGAGACCTAAGGAGCTGTCAGGTAGTATATCTTTGTTACTATTCTTATCTTTTTTTCATGAGACCTAGGGACTATCAGGTGGTATATCTTTGTTATGATTCTTATCCTTTTTGCTTGTAATATTTCCCATATTGGGTCTTGGCTAGGTGCAATCCCTTGTATTAGGAATTTCTTGCCTAGCAGGGGCTTGCTGTGGCTCAACCCTTCATATTAAGGATTTCTTGCCTATTTGGGGGGTTCCTTGTGGCTCAACTCCTTGTATTAGGGGGTATCTTGCCTATCCTTCACTGGAAGCTTTACTAAGTCTCAATTCTCACATATTAGAGATGTCTTGCCTATCCTTTAACCCCACCTGCTGAAGGCTCCTTGAATCCTTCTTTCACTTTGTCCACTCTGGCCGCTTCCCTTGCAGGAATATTTCAGGTCCCTCTTAGCATTAAGGTGGGTCAGTATAAACTCCTGAGGGGACCCCTGGAGGGCCACCCTAAGGTCACCTATGAGGTGACCACAGAACCGCAGATTAGACTCACTCACTCCACACAGCAGTAGTGCTTGTTTGCACTTTCGACCTTCAGAATGCCCTGACCTCCCCCGACCACCAAGGAAGTACTTTGTTGCCCCTGTGACATTTCCTACCTTGGTCTGTGCACAGAGTTTACCTGGTCACCGCAGTATTGCAAGCCTTTCCTCCCCACATTGCTGAGAGTCCGGGTTCATTCATCCAAACGGGTGGGTCTCGATCTCCCATCCCTGAGTCCACCATAAAGGGGCAGTGCGACACATCTCCCCTGGGTGGGGTGACCAAAGACCCCTTCCCAAAGAAGAAAGGGGATCCCAGAGGAGCCCCCAGAAATGTTGGATACAAAAATGCTCTAGGAATAAATGCTTGGTGCCACAAAGTGAAACCAGCACTCAGACAAAAGTTTTCTCAGCAAGGCAATTTACTTCTGCAGAGGGGTGCCACTCATGTCAATCAAGATCATAAGAGCACATCAAACAAAGGAGAGCAAGGGTTTTTTTTTTTTATCTCTGACACATAGTCCTTACCTCTATGTCACTCCCCCATGGGCTGGGGTCAGACTGCACAATCTGAGCTGACCTGATTAGCTATTTGTAAATATTGTTCTAAATATGGAAGGGAAGGGGGGCGTGAGGTACAGTGGTGAAGAGTGTGAGACATGCAGTTCTGGGGGAACAATGGGTGCAGGTAACCAAGGGAACAGATGTGAGTTATTGATTAGAGTTGATGGAAGGGAGTAGGCTGTTTTTTGTTTTGTTTTGTTTTGTTTTGAGATGGAGTATTGCTCTTGTTGCCCAGGCTGGAGTGCAATGGCACAATCTCGGCTCACCGCAATCTCCGCCTCTCAGATGCAAGTGATTCTCCTGCCTCAGCCTCTCTAGTGGCTGGGATTACAGGCATGTGCCACCACACCTGGCTAATTTTGTATTTTCAGTAGAGACGAGGTTTCTCCGTGTTGGTCAGGCTGGTCTCAAACTCCCGACCTCAGGTAATCCACCCACCTCAGCCTCCCAAAGTACTGGGATTATAGGTGTGAACCACTGCACCAGGCAGGAGTAGGCTGTTTTACAGTAACTAGGGGCAAGGAGGAACAAGAAAGTTAAGTTTGAGAACAAAGGACAAGGAAGTCAGCAACCTAAATCTTTGAAGAGAAACTCAGAGAAATTCATTGTGTCTTACATGGCCTAATGTCCTTTTTACGTCTAGATTTTTACATTTCACTTGAGCTGAGGATTGGGGGTGGTATGGGGTGTGAAATTTTAATGAGTACCCCAAAGGAGGTTTTTTTTGCAATCAAATTGTTTATTTCTGCTATAAAATGAGTTCCTTGGTCTGACTTAATCTATAACAGAAAGCCTAAATGAGGAATAATCTCAGTTATTAATTTCTTTTTTTTTTGTTTCAGACAGAGTCTCACACTGTCACCCAGGCTGGAGTGCAGTGGTGCGATCTCAGCTCATTGCAACCTCCACCTTCCAGGTTCAAGCAATTCTCCTTGCCTCAGCCTCCCAAGTAGCTGAGATTACAGGAGCCCATCACCATGCCCGGCTGATTTTTTTGTATTTTTAGTAGAGATGGGGTTTCACTATGTTGGCCAGGCTGGTCTCAAAATCCTGACATCGTGATCTGCCCACCTCAGCCTTCCAAAGTGCTGGGATTACAGGTGTGAGCCTCCATGGCCAGCTGAGTTATTAATTTCTTCACCAGTGTTGTGGCATTAGTACATCCAGTCCAATGGCATTCAATCCATCCACTAAACATTCAGATAGTAACCAAATAGTGGGGATGCCCTAAAGTCAGAGGTAAATCAATGAAATCCATTTGGAGTCCTACAAGGGGCAGTGTGGGCCTTGGAGGACTCCCCAAGGAATGCTGGTTTCCTCCAGAGATTCCATGAGATTTAGAAGTTGTGCACTGGGAAACAGTGTGGCCAGAAGTTTTGTGAATGCCAGGGCGAATTAATTATATTTTAGTTCCTTAGCTATCCTCCATCTCCATATGTCCCATTTGATAAGTGCAAGCCAAAAGGTCAAAAGAAAGGAAGCCACGGAAAGTCTATTCGGTCCAATGTATCATCTGTCTGGTAATTATTTGCTGTCCTTTTGAATTCATTTGTCTTTTTCAGATTGTGGGGCATTTGCCTGGTGATACTAACAATAATCAATAATATCAGTCAGGGATAAAGACACAGATAAATTGCATGGAAAAAGGATGCAGGGGGATCCATTTCTGGCTGTGTATTTTGCAGCCTTGTCAGCCCTATCGTTCCCTAGAGATATAGCATCAGGGCCAGGTGTGGTGGCTCACACCTGTAATCCCAGCATTTTGGGAGGCTGAGGTGGGTGGATCACAAGGTCAGGAAATCAAGATCAACCAAGACAACATGGTGAAACCCCGTCTCTACTAAAAATACAAAAATTAGCTGGGTGTGGTGGCATGTGCCTGTAATCCCAGCTACTCGGGAGGCTGAAGTAGAAGAATCGCTTGGACTCAGGAGGTGGAGGTTGTGGTGAGCCAAGATCGTGCCACTGCTCTCCAGCCTGGCAGGAAAGCGAGACTCAATCTCAAAAAAAAAAAATATATATATATATATATAGCACCAGTCTCCTTAGTATGGGCTAAACCATGAGCAACAGCAGTTTTTCTTGAGAGGTGAATAGCCTGTGGTAGGGCAACAATTATATGCCCATTGGCAATAGGAGTACCAGTAGTGTTTAAGAATTCTTAGGATTGGTCATGTGTGGTGGCTCATGCCTGTAATCCCAGTACATTGGGAGGCTGAGGCAGGAGGATTGCTCGAGGCCAGACGTTCAAGACCAGCCTAGGTAACATACTGAGACCCCCCCATCTCTCCAAAAAAATGAATTCTCAGGATTTCCAGATTGCACCAATAATCAGCAGACTCCAACTGGAGTTGGTATAAATAGTGGCAGTTTTCCCTTCTGCCAATGCACAAGCTTTAATAAGAGCTATAAATTCCCCAGCTTGGGTTTTACTTTACTGTGGGCAAGGAGGACCTCAAGTGTTTCTTGTGCGGAAACTATGACATGGTGGTTATTATGTTCCCCTGGAAACATCGTTTATGGGAGCCATCACAAAATAGGAGTGAGTCTGGATTGTCTAAAGGGTGCACAACAGGTCTCGTTACCTTGAGACCATTTCTGTCATTGGAAGGCAATCACATGGAATGGAGTGGGGTTCTCCATCGTCAGGGAGGGCTAGTAGAGTAGCCAGATTTTTTTTTTTTTTTTTTTTTTTTTTTTTTTTGAGACAGTCTCACTCTGTTGCCCAGACTGGAGTACAATGGTGCAATCTCAGCTCACTGCAACCTCTGTCTCTGGGCTCAAGCAGTCCTTCCACCTCAGCCTCCCAAGTAGCTGGGACCACAGGTGTGTGTCACCACGTCCAGCTAATTTTTGTATTTTTTGTAGAGACAGAGTTTCACCATGTGGCCCAGGCTGGTCTCAAACTCCTGGGCTCAAGTGATCCACTCACCTCAGCCTCCCAAAGTGCTGAGATTACAGGTATGAGCCACTATGCCCAGCTGAGTAAGCCAGATTTAAAGTGGCACAATGATGTAAGATAATGGAGGTTTTGGTTAACGGGACCTGTTCATAGGTCTGTTGCCATGTGGAGAGGTACTATGTCTTACAAACATGGAAGAAGGACAGCATGGGGAACATAACAGAAAATGGATAAGCCTAACATGAGTGCTGGCTTTGTCAATTACAGAGTCAGCTGCAGCCACCACATGCAGGCATGAGGGCAGGCCTGCTGCCACAGGGTTCAATTGGCATGAGAAATATAGGATATATCTGAGAGGCAAAAGGTTGTCGTAGAACACCTCCAGCAATTCCATTATTTTCGTGGTAATAGAAGTGAAAAGATTGTCAAAATTCAGTAAGCCAAGATCAGGGGTGTGGGAAATGCTAATTTCAAGGCTACAAAAGAGATTAGTGCCTCTGAGGGCCAGAAAATGGGCGCTGGGATGGTGTCTTCAAGGAGGGCATATGGAGGTTTAGAAAGGGCAGCAAAATTAGAAATCCATTGGTGACAATAGTCAGCTGTCACTGGAAATTTATGTAGTGTTTGTTTGTTTGTTTGTTTTTTGAGATGGAGTCTCGCTCTGTCACCAGGCTGGAGTACAGTGGCGCAATCTCGGCTCACTGCAATCTCCAACTCCTGGGTTCAAGCAATCCTCCTGCCTCAGTCTCCCAAGTAGCTGGGACTACAGGTGCACGCCACCACACCCAGCTAATTTTTTGTATTTTTAGTAGAGATGGGGTTTCACCATGTTGGCCAGGATGGTCTCTATCTCTTGATCTCGTGATCTGCTGCCTCGGCCTCCCAAAGCGCTGGGATTACAGGAGTGAGCCACCACGTCTGGCTTATTTGTTTTTGAGACAAGGTCTTGCTTTGTCACCGCGCTGGAATGCAGTGGTGCAATCATGGCTCACTGCAGCCTCAACCTCCTGGGCTCAAGCAATCCTCCCACCCTGGCCTTCCAAAGTGCTGAGATTGCAGGCATGAGCCACTGCGCCCAGTCGTATAAAGTTGTTTTTTGTTTTGGGGAGAGAGATAAACAAAATTGACTTAAGACATTTGGGGGTGAGCTTCTGAATGCCCTGAGATAGCTCATGTCCTAAGTAGGTAATAGTTGTTTGTACCCACTGAGTTACATTACAAGGCTTCGTGGCCTTCTTCAGTCAGCACCTTTAGGAGAAGGAGGAAGTCTGTAAGAGCATCCTGCTTAGTATATTTTATTTTATTTTTATTTTTTATTTATTTATTTTTTATTTTTTTATTTTTTATTATTATTTTTTTTGAGACGGAGTCTCACTCTGTCACCCAGCCTGGAGTGCAGTGGCCGGATCTCAGCTCACTGCAAGCTCCGCCTCCCGGGTTTACGCCATTCTCTCCCCTCAGCCTCCCGAGTAGCTGGGACTACAGGCGCCCACCATCTCACCCGGCTAATTTTTTGTATTTTTTTAGTAGAGACGGGGTTTCACCATGTTAGCCAGGATGGTCTCGATCTCCTGACCTCGTGATCCGCCCGTCTCGGCCTCCCAAAGTGCTGGGATTACAGGCTTGAGCCACCGCACC
This sequence comes from Rhinopithecus roxellana, assembly GCF_007565055.1. Classification (NCBI taxonomy): domain Eukaryota; kingdom Metazoa; phylum Chordata; class Mammalia; order Primates; family Cercopithecidae; genus Rhinopithecus; species Rhinopithecus roxellana. The sequence continues at coordinate 57,865,050 of NC_044561.1, forward strand.
CGGCCTTTCTTTTTTATTTTATTTATTATTATTACTATTTTTTGAGACAGAATCGCACTCTGTCGCCCAGGCTGGAGTGCAGTGGCATGATCTTGGCTCACTGCAACCTCCGCCTTTTGGGTTCAAGCAATTCTCCTGCCTCAGCCTCCTGAGTAGCTGGGACTACAGGCCTGTGCCACCATGCCCGGCTTATTTTTAGTAGAGACGAGGTTTTGCCATGTTGGCCAGGCTGGTCTCGAACACCTGACCTCAGGTGATCCGCCCACCTCGGCCTCCCAAAGTGCTCGGATTACAGGCGTGAGCCACAACGCCTGGCCTGCTTAATATATTTTCAAAGTAAAAGATCAACATATTGGCAAGAGTGGAACCTTGGGTCAAGGCTACGGAATCTAAGCCAGCTTTAAGAACTTAGGAAAATATTGAGGGAGACTCACAATGTCTCTGAGATGTGTGAGTCCATGTTAACTGTCTCCCTCTCAGTGTAGCTGTATAACCACACCAGACCAATCTAGTTCAACTTTTATGTAACAAAGTTGTGAGCTGCATACCTGGTTCATCTGGACACAGCCAGGTTAAATGACCTTCAAATTCAACCGGAGGACCGCGGCAACTGAAAAAAAACTCACAACTTTGTTACATAAAAGTTGAGCCAGGATGGGTGCCATGGCTCACACCTATAATCCCATCACTTTTGGAGGCTGAGGTGGGAGGATTGCTTGAGCCCAGGAGTTCAAGACCAGCCTGGGCAATGTGGCAAAACCCTATTTCTACAAAAAAATTTTAAAAATTAGCTCGTCATGCTGACACGCACATGTAATCCCAGCTACTTGGGAGGTTAAGGTGGGAGGATCACTTCAGCCTAGAAGGTCAAGGCTGCAGTGAGCTGTGATCACACCATTGTACTGGAGTACAGTGCCTGGTTGACAGACCAAGACTCTTTCTCACACACACACACACACACACACACACACACACACACACAAAAAAAGCTAAGCCACAGACCAAGACTCTTTCACGCGCGCACACACACACACACAAAAGCTAAGCCAATCTGGATGCAGTTACAAATCCCCCCTGAAACATCCCACCCCTCATTCTTGAGGGGTTAGGGATGAAGGTCATTCTTCTCTATCTACTTCATGCTGACAGGGAGCAGTGAGGCTACTAAAGTTAGAGGAGTGAAACTCTCAGGGTCCTGAGTTCAAATAAGTTTTTGGGTCACCTGAAGTTGCTCAAAGGAGCTGTTATTGCTGCTGTTATACAAAATGAGGACACAAAGTTTACTATCAGTTTAAATATACAGGGACTGAAAAGTAACAGAACAGAGGCCACTAGGGGCCACAGCACCAATGAGGTGAAGTGAGGTATAGCGGACTTCACTGCATTCCAAGGGTAGCTCGTTGGTTGAGCTACCCTTCTGGTTGAAGGAATGCAGCTGTTCTGCTTGTTTAAATATTTGCTTTTTTTTTTTTTTTTTTTGAGATGAATCTCGCTCTGTCGCCCAGGCTGGAGTGCAGTGGTGCGATCTCAGCTCACTGCAAGCTCCGCCTCCTGGGTTCACGTCATTCTCCTGCCTCAGCCTCCCGAATAGCTGGGACTACAGGGGTCCAACACCACGCCTGGCTAATTTTTTGTATTTTTAGTAGAGACAGGTTTCACTGTGTTAGCCAGGATGGTCTCGATCTCCTGACCTCGTGATCTGCCCGCCTCAGCCTCCCAAAGTGCTGGGATTACAGGTGTGAGCTACCGCTTCTGGTCCCTTTCTTTTTTTTTGAGACAGAGTCTCGCTCTGTCACCCAGGCTAGAGTGTAGTAGCACAATCTCGGCTCACCACAACCTCTGTCTCTTGGGTTCAATCGATCTCCTGTCTCAGCCTCCTGAGTAGCTGGGACTATAGGCGTGCACCACCACGCCCAGCTAATGTTTTGTGTTTTTAGTAGAGACTAGGTTTCACTATGTCGGCCAGGCTGGTCTTGAACTCCTGACCTCAAGTGATCCACCCACCTTGGCCTCCCAAAGTGTTGAATATTTCTTTTACATTAGCCTCTATTTCCTCTGGAGGTATTTACCCAAGTGCAACAGGAGGTATTGGTGCCACACACAACCCTCCTGTTCTGCTAGTAAATCGTCTAAGGCCAATTGCTTTTCCAACACTACATTGGCTAGTGAATTTAGAGAAATATGCATATTTTGGAGAGCCTCTCCTGTTTAAGCTGCCAGAGCCTTGGGTATTCAGATTAAATTTCTTAGGGTGACCTCATAACAGGCAACCCCCCTGCAAGAAAGGGCAGCCACCCCACAGCAAGTCTGGCAGCTTCCACGGTTTGTCCAATAGCGCCCCCTGCTTTTCTTTTTTTTTTTTTTTTGGTTTCTTAAGATGGCTGGTTGCATTATGGGCTGCTACTGAGGGGCCCCAGAAAGCCCACAGTATACTGTCCTAGGCATATTACACTGCCTAAACAAGGGTGAGACATTGTAAATACTCTTTTGTAGCATGTTTGCCTCTTTTCTCCTTTTCCTGAACAATGTAAATAAACTTGGCCTATTCTCCTAGTGACATTGCCCCTAGCAAGTGAGGTCCACACAACCCTGTGATGTTTTGTTTTTTTTGTTTGCTTGTTTTTTGTTTTTTGTTTTTTTTTTTTTTTTTTTTTTTTTTTTTTTTGAGATGGAATTCTCGCTCTGTCACCCAGGTTGGAGCGCAGTGGCGCGATCTCTGCTCACCACAAGCTCCGCCTCCCAGGTTCATGCCATTCTCTTGCCTTAGCTTCCCAAGCAGTTGGGACTACAGGCGCCCGCCACCACGCCCGGCTAATTTTTTGTATTTTTAGTAGAGACGGGGTTTCACCATCTTAGCCAGGATGGTCTCGATCTCCTGACCTCGTGATTCACCCACCTCGGCCTCCCAAAGTGCTAGGATTACAGGCGTGAGCCACCGCGCCTGGCCAACCCCGTGATGTTAATGACTCCTCTCAAAGGATAAGCAACAGGTCACCCCATCCAAGTGTGGGGATGCCTATGGCACATCCAACATTTGAACAGATTGTTCCCACCAGCTGTGATACAGGAGACCTTCACTGTTACATTGGCCTCCCAGAGACCACTGGCCATGGCAACCAAAAGGGCCAAAAAGCATAAGGGAAGGAGAGGGGCCATTTTAAGATGTTCTATGAAGGGATTTGCCACCACCTAAGCATCTCCACAGTGTAAAAGAGCAACAGCATGAGGGTTCCTGCAGGGATAAGGAAGATGCCTACTATGGCAAGAGAAGGGCAAGGGGCATGCTTGACTTGTCTGAGCCTTTTCTTCTAAAAATCAATTTGAGGTCTGAGATGGGTTCACAAATGTATGCTGGGCAGGCATCTTCTGGGGGCTTCTGGGTTTTCTTCACTCTTTTTTTTTTAGAGACAGAGTCTCGCTATGTCACTCAGGCTGGAGTTCAGGGGTTCAGTCACAGCTCACTGCAGCCTCGAACACCTAAGCTCATGGGATCTTCCTGCCTCAGCCTCCGTGCACCACCAATTAACCATGCCTGGCTAATTCTTTTATTTTTTGTAGAGACAAGGTCTCACCATGTTGCCCAGGCTGGTCTTAAACTCCTGGCCTCAAGTGATCCTCCCCACTCTGTGTGAGCCACCATGCCCAGCCTCTTCACTCTTGAGCGATGGATCCAAGGGGTTACTTCATGGAGTTTAAGAGAAGAATGAGTGATTAGAAGTGTTAGGTAGGGCCCCATCCATACCGGGCTGAGCTGGTCCTGGGGGTACTCAGCCTTCTGGGTCGAGGCATACCCAGTCTTCTGGGTTGTACAGATGAAGTTTTACCCCAGAGGGGACCAGGAGGCTGGGGTTGCAGAGGTGGTTGACAACAGTAACCAATGACTGCAGATGAATAATATGATATGCTTCATCACCCTTTCTATCTCCCCATCCGGGCAAGAGAAGGGGCTGGCCATGCCTGGATAAGGCCTTACGTATAACATTTCTTTTTTTTTGAGACTGGGTCTGTCGTCCAGGCTGGAGTGCCGTGGTGTCATCATAGCTCACTGCAACCTTGACCTTCCTGGGTTCAAGCAGTGTTCCTCCTTCAGCTTCTCAAGTAGGTGAGATTACAAGTGTGCACCACCATGCCTGGTTATTATTATTATTTTTTAAATAGGGATGAAGTTTCACTATGTTGCTCAGGCTGGTCTCAAACTCCTGGGCTTAAGTGATCCTCTTCACGGGCGGGCCTCTCAAAGTTCTGGGAATACAGGTGTGAGTCACCACGCCCAGCCCCATATAATACTTCTTTTTTTTTTTTTTGAGACCGAGTCTTGTTCTCTTGCCCAGGCTGGTCTCAAACTCCTGGGCTTAAGTGATCCTCTTCATGGGTACACCTCTCAAAGTTCTGGGAATACAGGTGTGAGTCACTACACCCAACCCCATATAATCTTTCTTTCTTTCTTTCTTTTCTTTTCTTTTCCTTTCTTTTCTTTTCTTTTCTTTTCTTTTCTTTTCTTTTCTTTTGAGATGGAGGCTTGCTCTGTCACCCAGGCTAGAGTGCAGGGGCATGATCTGGGCTCACTGCAACCCCTGCCTCCCAGGTTCAATCAATTATCATGCCTTAGCCTGCTGAGTAGCTGGGATTACAGGCACATACCGTCACACCCGGCTAATTTTTTTATATTTTTAGTATAGATAGGGTTTCACCATGTTGGCCAGGCTGATCTCGAACTCCTGACCTCAAGTGATCCACCTGCCTCAGCCTGCCAAAGTGCTGGGATTACAGGCATGAGCCACAGCGCCCAGCCCCATATAACATTTCAAAGGAGCTAAGACCCATTCTTCCTCTGAGTGCTACCCATACTTGGGCCAAGGCTATGGGTAAACAGCTTTAACCAATTCTCTTGGGCCTCCTGGCATAACTTGGCTAGGATACCTTTGAGAGTTCTGTGAGGGCTGGGACAGTGGCTCAAGCCTGTAATCCCAGCATTTTGGGAGGCCGAGATGGGCGGATCACAAGGTCAGGAGATCGAGACCATCCTGGCCACCACGGTGAAACTCCGTCCCTACTAAAAATACAAAAGAATTAGCCGGGCGTGGTGGCGGGTGCCTGTAGTCCTAGCTACTGGGGAGGTTGAGGCAGGAGAATGGTGTAAACCCGGGAGGCGGAGCTTGCAGTGAGCTGAGATCTGGCCACTGCACTCTAGCCTGGGCAACAGAGTGAGACTCTGTCTCAAAAAAAAAAAAAAAAAAAAAAAAGAGAGTCTATGAGACCTTTCAGTCTTTCCCAAGGAGTTTGGTCTCTAGGCTACATTCTACTTCCACTGTATGACCAAGGCCTGGGTAGTTTTTACCACTATGTTAGAAGTGAATGCAGGTCCATTAGCACTCTGGACTGACTCAGGGAGACTGAATCGAGGGATAAATTCCTTTAGTAAAGCCTTCATGGCTTCTGCCTTTTCAGTCCAGCATGGAAAAGCCTCTATCCAACCAGTAAAGGCATCAAGAAAGCACCAAGAGATTTAAATCCTCTAGAAGATATAGGCGTAACAGTGGAGTCAATTTGCTAGTCCTCCCCTCACATGGCTCCCCTGAATTGTACCACTTTGGCCAAGGGAGATATGGGAGGTCTGGTTTAAGCATTGTTTCTCTGACAATAGACACACTGGTCAGCCACTTTACCTAAAATCATTTTCTTTGCTTTTGGGGTCCTCATTATCCTGAGGAGCTAGGTGTGCATAGCCTCCTTGCCATAGTTTGGGAGATCATGGACAGGCTTTATAATAGCCCAACTCAGATTTCTGGGCACCCAAATCCTGCCTCTCTTATTTAGGGCCCATCCCTCTGAGAGGGAACTCTGATGATCTCCCTCTTTCCTGTAATTCCCCAGGGGAGTGTCTTGGTTTATTGGTTTATATTCATAAAGAGGTTCCGAAGGAAGCAGGGACTTTCCCTCCCTGTGCGTGCCAGGTTGCTCCCCTCATTATTTCAGAGTCCCCTATTAGATGACCACCGCGATCTGTCTAGTCATTTCCACTGTGCAGTAGTGCCAATATTTGTATTGCACATTTGATTTATTTGTTATTGGCATTTAGAAGTCCCCTTTCTTACCTGATTGCACCATGGGCATGGATCACAGCGAACACATGTCTCAAGTCTGTACAAACAGTCAAAGCCTCGTCCTTTCTTAGTGCCAGGGCTCGGGTTAAGGCTATTATCTCAGTCTTTGGGGCTGAAGTTTGGGCAGGGAGGCTTTTGGCCTCTGTGGTTTTCCACAGGGAGAGAACCACATATCCTGCCCTTCTTCCGTCTCTTTCCATGAAGCTACGGCCATCTACAAACCCTATGTCTTCATTTCCTTCTTCAACCACATCTCTGCTACAGAGAACCTTGAAGGTCATTTCTACTAAATGCAAGGGGTTAATATTAGGAACTGAGACTTGCATTTTTCCCGGGCATATCCTCAAACTTTGGCTAAATTAACCTTTATTGCTTGAGACACCTCAGTTACTTTTTGGTTACAACAATACAGATAAAGTAGGATCCCTATCTCATATCACACATAAAAATTAATACAGATGGACCAAAGACCTAAATATGGGGGGTGAATCAGTAGAAAACACAAGAGAATATCTCTATGACCTTGGGACAAGGGCTGAGTTTCTAAGCAAAACACAAAATGCTCAAATCATAGAGGAAAAGATAGTCGCCTGTGTTACCATTTTAAATTTGAGATTCAAAAACACACCCTAGGAATTAGGGGTGGAAAAGCAGCAAGCCACAGTAGGAGCAAATATTTGCAATTAATGCACTGAACTGGTATCCATAAAATTATAAAGAACTACCACTCAATAAAAATCACAACCCAATAGAAAAATGGGCAAAAAATATAAACAGGCATCCTCAGAATATGAAAAAAGAGTAGCCAATAATTACATAAAAAGAAGTCCAGCCGGGCGCGGAGGCTCACGCCTGTAATCCCAGCACTTGGGAGGCCGGGCGCGGAGGCTCACGCCTGTAATCCCAGCACTTGGGAGGCCGGGCGCGGAGGCTCACGCCTGTAATGCCAGCACTTGGGAGGCCGGGCGCGGAGGCTCACGCCTGTAATCCCAGCACTTGGGAGGCCGGGCGCGGAGGCTCACGCCTGTAATCCCAGCACTTGGGAGGCCGGGCGCGGAGGCTCACGCCTGTAATCCCAGCACTTGGGAGGCCGGGCGCGGAGGCTCACGCCTGTAATGCCAGCACTTGGGAGGCCGGGCGCGGAGGCTCACGCCTGTAATCCCAGCACTTGGGAGGCCGGGCGCGGAGGCTCACGCCTGTAATCCCAGCACTTGGGAGGCCGGGCGCGGAGGCTCACGCCTGTAATGCCAGCACTTGGGAGGCCGGGCGCGGAGGCTCACGCCTGTAATGCCAGCACTTGGGAGGCCGGGCGCGGAGGCTCACGCCTGTAATGCCAGCACTTGGGAGGCCGGGCGCGGAGGCTCACGCCTGTAATGCCAGCACTTGGGAGGCCGGGCGCGGAGGCTCACGCCTGTAATCCCAGCACTTGGGAGGCCGGGCGCGGAGGCTCACGCCTGTAATGCCAGCACTTGGGAGGCCGGGCGCGGAGGCTCACGCCTGTAATCCCAGCACTTGGGAGGCCGGGCGCGGAGGCTCACGCCTGTAATCCCAGCACTTGGGAGGCCGGGCGCGGAGGCTCACGCCTGTAATCCCAGCACTTGGGAGGCCGAGGCGGGCGGATCACAAGGTCAGGAGATCGAGACCATCCTGGCTAACAGGGTGAAACCCCGTCTCTACTAAAAGTACAAAAAATTAGCTGGGTGTGGTCACGGGCGCCTGTAGTCCCAGCTACTCGGGAGGCTGAGGCATGAGAATGGCGTGAACCTGAGAGGCGGAGCTTGCAGTGAGCCGAGATTGAACCACTGCATGACAGCCTGGGCGACAGAGCAAGACTCCGTCTCAAAAAAAAAAAAAAGTTCATACTCACTCAAAGTAAGGAAATGAAAAAGTTATGATGAATATTACATTCCACACCCATCAGGTTGGCACGCTCAAATTGTATGTTTAAGATGCTATATTTAATGTTATGACAATCAAACTATGTTCAAGTTATTTAATATGCTATTACAATCATTATAATAGCAAATAATTGGCAACTCTCCAAACGCACATTACAAGAGGATGGAACAGGATATAGAGTGGAAATTAGCGAATTAGGCCCATACATCTGCGTGGGAGCATCTCAGAGAACGTACGGGAGAAACGTCGGAAGGGCACACAAACCGAGCCCCGCCCCCGGGAACCCCGCCCCCTCACGGAGCATGCTGGAGGCTGATAGGTTGGTTTGACCACGCCGGTCCCACCCTCGCCTGGCCCCTTGGAGCTCCGGCCCCGCGTGGAGCATGCTGGGGACCTAAGGACTCACTTTCCTCGCCAGCCCCGCCCGACGGGGCTACAGGCTACCGGCAACCGCCAACCGGCAGCGGGCAACGGGCGCGCGCTGCTCCGTTAGGAGGCGGTGACCATCTGCCAGTGTGCCCAGGGCCTTTGAGGGCGCTGGATGGCTCCGTTGTGTCCGAGTGCCTCGGGAGCTGCAGGGAAGGGGCGGGAAAACTACCCCGGACCCCATGGAGAGCGCAGAGGCGGAAAGCGAAGGGCCTAGGGACCTCAGATTGTTTTGAATCAAGGGCCGAAAGCTCGGGTCGGGTCGGAGGGAGGGAAGGAAATACTTTCGTACCTTCAGAGAGAGTCTAGAGTCCCAGTCTGTGTCGGGTGGAAGGAACTGCGCAGCGTCCCAGAGGGAAGGAAGGAGAAGGGAAAAGGGGTGGACTCAGAAAAAGTGGAGGGGAAAGAAGGGAGATGGGAGATGGGAGAAATGGAGGGCAGAAGAGGCAACGTTCCTTAGCCCTGTAAACCATAATGAGCCCATATGAGAAAACAGAAAGGTGGGTGGGGAGTCGGGGGCTAGAAAGGAAAAGAAACAAAAGCTGTCTTGGTCTGAGTCAGGAGCCCAGCTCTTGGACAGGAAGGGACCTCAGAGATGGCTTTCACAGGTGGCTGTGACTGCAGCTCTTTCTGGTGCCTCAAGCTCCCTTTTAACCCCTGGGAGACTTTTACCTTTGGGAGAGATTTCCCTTCGGGTTAAGGAGGGGAAAGAGGGTCAGTGACAAGGAATGCCAGGAGAAGGTGAGGGAGAGGACACATGAGTGTTAGGTTTTTGAAAAAATATGAGGGTTAAAGTTAAAGACAGAGTTGACGACTCTACAACACACGTTTATTAACACATCCTAGAGAGGTGGGGACCAACTTAATGCCAAAGCCCCACTAGCACTTACAGCCTGGAATCATTATAGGCCTGGATGAGGGATCTGGAATGGTACAACTTACCGCCCAAGAGGATGTTAATAAAAATATTTCTTAAACCTTTGTCACAACGAGATGTGATAAAGAAGTCAGACAGTTGGGGAGGAAGGATGGTACAGCCCAAACGCCTGCAGAATGTTTCACTCTGACCAGGGTCTATGAAATGTTGGAAAGATTTACAAAATAATACAGCTTGGACTAACAGTGAGGGCCCAGCCTGGGAGAGCTAGGCACTGATTTTAAGAGAAATCTATGTCTTTGGCTATGCCGGAAGCACTGCAATCTTATTTCAAGAGCTTCTGGTTGTAGTGGACTAAGTCTAAGACTGGGGGTCCAGAGAAGACCCCATCCTTAGTAACCCTTGTCAATAGGGAGACTTCTCATGGAATCTGCTCTTTGGGTTTGACCCTCTGTCTTGATGATCATGCCTCATTCATCCTTGTTAGGTTTTAAAGGAAAGGTGAGGGTTGAAGAAAGAGTTGGCAGCTTAACAGCAACACAGGTTTATTGCCAGCACAAACCTGTGAGGGGGAGGGGACCAGCTTAGTCTCAGATCACGAGTCCCGCTTACCGACTGGGACAGTTAACTGTAAGAAAGAGGAAAGCAACACAACGGGTGGTTGGGCAGTCAACAAGGACAGGTTTATTTTAGAAAACAAGCTTGAGAGGGGCTGCTGGACGAGTTAGCTCAGACTAACTTCTGTTACAGTCTAAGAATATTTAAGGGTTTCAGAAGGGGGCTTATCGTAGGTTCTGAATGTTTCTGTGTGAGGGAAGGTTTATTGCGGGGTTGGAATGTCTGTGGTCGGAGGGGAGGCTGTCTTGGGGTTGGCATATTTCTGGTCAGAGAGGGGTTTATCTTAGGATTGGAATGTTTCTGGTTATGCTGACATTAGCCATTAGGCTGATGTTTTGTGGCTGGATATAGGTGGCTTTTAATTAAGGCGGAACTTAGAATGGTGGTGTTTGTTCAAGATGGCAGTGCTCCTGCTCTGTCAGTTACAGGTCTGGACAGGGGAGAATAGGCAGTATGGCTTGCTGCCCAGCAGGATGTTGAAGATGTTCCTTGGGCCCTTCGTCCAGGAGGATTTGATAGAGGTTTTCCTATAGTTAGGTAGTTAGGCAATATTTTTTTATGGCCTGAACCCCCATGGAATGTTTTACTCCGACCAGGGTCTGTGAAATGTTGAGAAATGCCTATGGCCATACTATAAGGCTCTTGCATTGGTTCGAACCCTGAGAGCGTGCCAACAAACAGCACAAGGCAGTGTGGAGCAACACACTGTTTTAATGAGCGCCTGGGTGGAGACGGACTGAGGCCTAAAATGGCATCAGCCCCAAGTGAGGATGGGGCAGGGGTTTTATAGTCTCCTGTAAACAGGAAGTGTCCCAGTCCGACGTAATGGCTACGTGGTACCCAGTTGACCTCTCTCTCTATCTTCAGGGGTACCTGTCTTCTGGCCAGCTCTCTTCCTGCTTCTGCTATCTTGCTGACACATGCTGCTAGCTAGCGCAAGTGGCCTTGCGCCTTGGGAGTGGGCCTGAGAAGGGAGGAGTGAGTTATTCATCCCTTCAAAGCGAGACTCCGTCTCAACAAAAAAAAAAAAAAAAAAAAAAAAAAAGATGCGATTGAGTCACATTATACTTTAAATGCATTAAGTGGGGTCTTCAGTTCTTAGAGATTAGCAGATTGCATGGCATGAGAACAGAGCCATAGAGAATGTTTAAGGTCCCGTTAATAACTGATAAGAGGCTGATCAATAAGCACTGGGAGGGGAGGATTGAGTCTTGAGTGAAGAGTTGGAGGGTGGAGGATTGAGTCTTGGGGGAAGAGTTGATTGGAAAACAAAGCTGAACAGAAAACCAGGGCATCATCAACACTGATGAGAAATTTTTTTTCTCTATAAAGTGATTATTTAGATTAAGAAAAGGAACGACAAATTTTGAAAAGCCGACAAACACCACAAACTCCAGGATAAAAACATCCTGACATTTTTACTAAGTGACAGACACATCTGCGCCTTTAAAATACTCTGTCCCCCCCATATTTTTTGGCTGCAGACTCTGATCACATTTTTGTGTGACAGTGATTTTGTAATATTTTCTATGGAGAGAATAGAGAGATAATTCTGTCTCTCCTTTGGCAGTAGGCATGTCCCTGTCAGGTAGGAGATGAGTAGGACTTTTCCAAGCACCTGTCAAAACTCTGCTGATCAAAACAGAACATAACAATAACAAATAACGGCCAAACCCAGCTCCGATTACGAATTATAATACATTTGCATAAAATACTCCCACCAGGGCCATGACAGTTTACAAATGATCCCATGGCAATAACCCAGGAATTACCTTATATGGTTCCAGCAACTTCCTATTACTTTTCCAGAAAGTTTATGAATAAGCTGCCCCTTATTTAGCATATAATTAACAGTGGGAATAAGTATAGCTAGCCAGCAATCCTGGAGTGCTACTCTGTCTATGGAGCAGCCATTTTGCTGTACAGTGTTGATTTAATAAACTTACTTTGCTTTCAGTTTTGTCTGTTAGCTCGCTCTTGAATTCTTTCCTGAGCAAAGCCAAAAACCCTCCTGGCCTGAGTCCCTATATAGGGGTTCGCCTGCATCAGCCAGAAGTAATTTATGCACAAAAATAACTATAGCAATTTTTCTGTATCTACAGAAGTGACTTCAAAGCCCAGAAATCCATACCACTTAAACACACACAAAATGATCCCCAATTTTACCTTATCCCTTAGCCATATCCAAAATAGCCACAGCCATTCCAACAGGACAGATGCATGAGGGAGAATATGAACTGAAAAGAGACAGTGGGCCGCAACCAACTTGTAAAAATGGCTTCTACATATTTTCCAAAGGCACATGACAAAAGCATTGATAGGGCTCCTCCCAAGGCAAAGAGGACCCCTGAGGGTTAAGCTTCATGTTGTCTGTGAAGCCACCTCTGCTCTGGATAATTGCAGCTGCACCGGCTGCAGCTTGCTCTTCCCCGCAACACGTCCCACCTCACCCCCCTCTCGATACATACAGTGGGGAGGTTCTGAGATTTGTACCCACCCCCTAAAAGAACCCTCCTCTGGGCGGGATGAGATTCTCTGGCCCTTAGCAGGGCTCTAGCCTGCCCTGTCCTATGCCGCACATGCACGGGCACTCAAAGCTGAACTTTGAACCACAGGTGCACTTCTTGAAAGGGGGCAGAGTGGGAGGCAGAAAAAACATGTTGGATCCTATACATGCCTTTGGGAACCCTGAATGAACTCTCGGGGTTCCGTGTCTGGTCACCTTTACACTGCCTTCTAAGACTGTTGGGAGGAGCTATTGAACACTCTTACATAAGACGTCCACAAGCATAAAAAACATGGCAGTAGGGGAGGGGAAACGAGAGAAAAAGAGTAGAAGAATTGGAATAAAAGACTGTAGCTTGGAAGGGAGGGCAGTGTGGAGGGGCACCCAGATCGGGCCATCCTCACTGTCCCCCTGTTGCCGTGCCAGAGGCTGGCCCTGCCAGGAAAGCCTCATACCTTATCTCAGTTTCCCCTTTAAAGCAGGGCTGCTAATTCCTACCTCACAGGGTGGTCCTCATGAGGATAACATGAGGTAACATCTGGGGAAATTGCTTGGGAAAGTGTAAAAGGCCACTTACACAGAAACTGCTCATCACCCACATCCAAAATGGGGATGTGGATTCAGAGGCCCTGGACCCAGGCCTGGGCCCTGCCTTGCCTGTTTGGGGAAATGGCCCTGGCCTTTACTCAACACTGACCCTGCCATAGGAGGAAGAGTCCTGCCCAAGCCAACCTCCCACACCCTGACCAAAGCAGATGCCATCAGAGAGTCCTGGCTTGGGAGTCGGAGGGACTGAGCTCAACATATGGGTACCCTAGAACCTGCTCCTGGAAAACTGAGTTGCTGATGCAGCCAGTTCCCTGCTGCTGGGGTAGCCCAGCCTACCCCTCCAAGGGCCTTCAGGGAAGAGAACCAGCTGAGGCTGGGGGTACCAGGAGAAGGGTCCCCCAAGGTTGGAACTTGCATGCAGGAGGATGCTCAGCAGGGGCTGCAACGGGGGCTTTGGGAGACCACCAGGCAGGGATCAGCAAGGGGTCTGACTCAGCAAGGGACTGCAAAGCCAAAGTCTCACTGCAGTCTCTAGGCCCAGGGATCAGGCTCACCAACTCCCTGCAGAGGCCCCAGCAGGAGGGGACCGCAGGCTCACAGCATGGACAGTGGGTATAAGCTCTCCTCTTCCCTCTCCCGCTCCCCATGGCCTCCACTATCAGAACATATTCTGCCTGTTGCAATGTGGACAGAGTGGGTCCTTTAAAAAAAAATTACTTAAAATGATAGTTCAGGGTTCATTTCCAGAAGAAAAAATAGGTGTAAGGGGTTCTGGGACAGGCCTGTGGAAATCGGGAGTGATACCGAGGCTGACTGCAGTGTTGGGGATAAAAAGGAGGAGTCCCAGAGTGGGGTGGGGACCACATAGGGCGCCACTTCTTTAGGGCCCAGAAGGAGGCAGGAAGTCTGGTATCAGCAGCCAGTTGGGAGTTCCTAGGGGTCTGGGTTGGTGGAGAGAGACCTTCACCAGGTTACCTTCCTGCCCTCACACAGCAGGTGCCCAGCCTGCCCTGCCCACCTCCTCAGCCCTCAAGAGTCCAACTTGCTCATGTGAGACCACAGGGCCCTTGCAGGGGGCATGGCATTGAGTGTACTGCCATGCCCTGGATCCTGGGGTCAGTGTCCTCATCTGTGAAATGAGGGAGTTGAATTAGATGCTCATGGAGCCCTGCGCCCCTGCTCTCCCCATCCGTGGCACAGCTGAGAGTGAAGACTGCTGAGGTGGGGTGGGGGCCGGGGGCCAGCCAGGGCTTAGTGGGGTGTGGGGCCCCAGGCAGAAGGAGCTTGTTGTCGGGGGAACTGGGGGTCCTGGGCAAAGCTCTGCCTCAGGCCTTGGGAGGCTGGGGCTGGGGGCACCCAGGAGCTGAGGGGATGTGACAAAGGCCAGGGCCAAGGAGGGTGCCTGTTACACCGCAGGTACTCGGATCCAAGAAGGAAACCTCAAGCCCGAAAGCCAGGCTGAGAAGATTGAGATCTTCGGGTACAGCTGGAGCCATGCCATGCCCCCCATGCCTCCCCCAGCTGGGAGGCAGACAAGGGGTTCCACCACCCTCTCACTGAGTTAACAATGAGACTGAAGTGACACTGGGGCCCTCGGCTGGCAGGCAGTAAGCTACAAGGTCCTTGCTTTAGAGACCTTTATGGAAGGGGTGCCCCATCCCAAGATGGGTGCCACCCTTCCAGGCTCCCTGGAGCTTCTATTCGCCTTCCTCTTTCTAATCTTCACCCCACCCAGCCCCACTGCTCTTCTGGAAGGAGATCTTGCTGTCCGGTGCTGGGCGGGATGACCGAGTGAACAGGGGACTGGGGAGGAGACCTGGCTGGAGACTAAGAGAAGTTGGGCAGGCTGCTCTGCTTCACCCCAGATTAGAGGGCACCACAGGATACTCACATGGCAAAGTGGCCAAATCCCAAGGGAAGACGCGGGGAGCTGAGTTGAAACTGCCCCCTGCTCCTGAACTCAGGGGTCAGCGATATTGCTGCTACTTGCTAAGCCCAGTTGCCCCTGTGTTATCCACTCCCCGCTGGAGACCTGGGGCAGCATGGATTCCCCCCACCTAGGACTTGGAATGAGTCATCATTCAATGCTATTTGATTCCAAGGGCAGCTTGGACCCCAGACTACAAATTATTTTACTACTCTTCCTACTTTCCCATCCTAAATTAGGTCCAACCTCAAAGTTCAAATTGGAGTCAGAGGTCCTGCAAATATATAAAATGCCAGATACCTAGATAAAAAGTCAACCTTAGAACTGTCTTTCATAAATTTCCTAGGGTCAAATTCAAGTCAAAAAATTAAGTTCTCTTGTCCTTTTAGGTTAAAGTCCAAAAGGGGGAAAAAAAAAAGTCTTAAGGTCAAAGGATTCAAGCCCAAAGCATTCAAAGAGAGCCCAGGGGCCCATCAGAGCCCAGTGGTGTTAACCTCCTCTCCAAGGCTCTGTGCTCACCCAGTGAGCAAAGTGGCCCGTGGGCACAGGAGGCCTGGGTGTCTCCTAGAAAGTGAGATCCTTCTCTCCACATCTCAGCATTTTCACTGGCCTGCCATGTGCTCTAGTTTTAAAAGACTCAGAGTTACTAGGAATGAGCAGATGGTGATAGCCTCAGCTTCCTGCTCGCCAACCACAGGGAAGTCCTTAGAGCAGAGTGCAGGCCATGAGATGTCTCCAGGATCCCGGACCCAGCCCCATGTAGCCCTCTCTTCCGGCTACCGTAGTACTCCAGCAGGAATGCCCTGGCAGCTGATGGAAAGAGAGTAGACAGGGAAGACAAACCCTAGACCCCACAGCATAGTTGACCAGGTGGAGGGTTAGCATTAGCCCTGGCGACCCCGCTGTGGTGGAGCAGGAAGCAACTTCTGCTGTCCTCCTCCCTGAGCGTCTCTGTACAAGCAGTCATCACCTGCCTGGGTCTTATTTATAACACCACCTTCCTTTTCATATGTGTGAAATCTCATCATTTCCATTTCTCTCTGTGTGCCCATTGCATGGGTGTCTTCGGCCCTAAGAGATCCTGCCCCAGTCAGTGGAGTGCAGCCCGGCAGGTTGCTGAGCTGAGCACCAGGGAGCAGTGGTTATGTCCCACTGGCTCTCAGGACACTAGCTGTCCTCCACTGGGGATGTTCCCAGCCCTAAGCAGCACAGTTTCTGCAGCGGAGTTGTCAGCAGCTAGGGACAGATGTCCACAGCTGTGCTTCCTCACGCAACTGCTGGCTCGTATCCCCAGCATGGCTCAGCTGGGGTCATGGTAGTTTTGCTGGCTGCTGGCCGTCTTCACACACAGGGCTAGTCATTTGTGTTCAACCCCAGTGCCTTCCCTCCTTTTACTTTCTCTTTGCTTTCCGGCCCATATATTTACTTTTTCTGACATATTCCTCTAGATTTTATCACTTGGGGGTCTCCCCTGGCAACAGAAAGCAAAACCAGGCAATCCCAGGTTTGCCACAAGAATTGCTGTTGAAACAGTCCCACGGCTGCACCCAAGAGATGGTAGCCGTGGCCATCAGCCTCCCTGCCATCAGCCCCTCTCTCCTGACTGGCTGTGCTCTCCTCAGGGAGGACTCCACTGAACCCTCCTTGCCACCTAATCCCTACATTTAAAAAATGCATTCCCTTAGGACCTGAGCAACCCCAGGCACCCACCCACAGTAACTGCACTTTCCCCAAGTGTACCCAAAATATTTTCAATGTTTGATGCTGATCTTCTGTCCTTTAATTTGTCCAAATTCCCTACAGCCTCTGAGGGCTGCCCTGGCTCATGGAATGGCTTCTGGTTCTTACAGAGTCACTGTCTGCAGCATTGAATGGCCACCCCTCAAGAGTGTTCTGGGTCACCTGGTTCCCTGGTGGTGACCCTATCTGTTCCCAACGTCTGCCCTCCCTTCACATCAGGGAGCTTTCCTGTCCCCTAAGTTGGTCTGGCTCACTCCAGGGTCCTATGATCCCTCATCTCTGCCCAACCTGCCTCCTGACACCACTGCTCCCCTTCTAAGGGTAAGACTGTGGTGTGTGTTTCAAACCATTCCAGTTCCTTCTGGATCTCCTAATTAAACCCAATTCCCTGGGACAGGCGGTTCTCAGCAAAAGCCATTTGGATGGCCCTTGCTAACTTTAGATGTGTATTGATTTCATTGTTTCTCTATCTCAACCCAAGAAAATAGCATATTCTCTGAAGGGCTCTGATTCCCTTTAATGCTGTTGTCCATTAACAAACTCTTGCCTTTCTGTGGGCAAAGCCACGACTTTAGTCTCCCGACTCCTGGGTCAAAATGTATGTAATAGCTGGGCACGGTGGCTCATATCTGTGATCCCTGTAATATTCTGGGATGCCAAGGTGGGAAGATCACTTGAGGCCAGCCTGGGGAACCTAGTGAGATCCCGTCTCTACAAAAATAAAAATATAATTAGCTGGGCATGGTGGTACAAAACTGTAGTCTCAGTCACTCAAGAAGCTGAAGCGGGAAGACGACTTCAGCCCAGGAGTTCAAGGTTACTGTGAGCGTGAAGCACCACTGCATTGTAGCCTGGGCAACAGAGTGAGACCCTGTCTCCAAAAAGAAAAAACAAACAGGCCGGGCGCGGTGGCTCAAGCCTGTAATCCCAGCACTTTGGGAGGCCGAGACGGGCGGATCACGAGGTCAGGAGATCGAGACCATCCTGGCTAACACAGTGAAACCCCGTCTCTACTAAAAAAAAAATACAAAAAATTAGCCGGGCGAGATGGCGGGCGCCTGTAGTCCCAGCTACTCGGGAGGCTGAGGCGAGAGAATGGCCTAAACCCGGGAGGCGGAGCTTGCAGTGAGCTGAGATCCCGCCACTGCACTCCAGCCTGCGCGACAGAGGGAGACTCCGTCTCAAAAAAAAAAAAAAAAAAAAAAAAAGAAAAAACAAATAAAAACAAAATGTACATAAGGCACAAATCCACAGCAAAGCTGAGCCGCACAAGGGGACGAACTCAGCAGGCCTAGGGATGTGCTTCGTGGGTTCAGGAGGGACCCTCCCCAGTCCCTGTTCTGGCAGGAGGCTTTGGGGGCAGCTCATCTGGCACAACTCCACTGTGGGTGGTACAAGAGTCATACCAGGGTGCATCGGCCCCTTGCTGCCTTCGCAGTTGGAAGTGGTGATCTCAGACCCGGCTGAGAACACAGGAAAGGCAGCAAGCCTGGGCCTGCCCTCCTCCATTCATGCCTCAGAGGTTGGGACTCTTCTGTAGCCTCCTCTCCACTGTCTGTTTGGATTAATAGGAGGCCCATGCGGGAGTCAGAGAACATGGCTCTGAGCCATGACCGTCCCCAGAGCACTGTCCTGAGTTGCCAAGGTCATACCCCCACATGGACCTTATTTATATCAGCAAGGTGGAACCTCCGGCCTGCGCCACTAGTTAAAAGCCAACCCTAAGACCATAAGGATCAGCTCGTGGCTTCAAAGCACTGTGGGAGCTGCCAAGGCCAGAAGCCAGCGTGGTCCCCGTGAAGCCCCGCTGCACACACCAGGCATCCCAAAGCCTCAGACTTTTATGTGGTTACTTGAGGACTCAAAGCTCAAAGCCTCTGCTGGATTTAAGGGGGCTTAAATAAAACACGCCTTTCTTCCCATTCCAATCCTGGGGCCTCCGCCACAGTTGTGAAGGTCACAGTACTTGCCAGAAGGCAGGGAGTACACAGCAAAGCAGAGCCCCGAAAGGCTGAGCTAGACGGGGGGTGCTAAGGTGGTGCTTGTTTAGGGACATAAGCACCTCATGGGGAAACAAGGAGGTGAGGAGGAAAGGCCCCCAATCCCAGGAGAAACAGTGGTGGGAAGCTCAGGGAGGCTGGGGAAGAGGCCAACAAAGTGGGAACAGCTCTCCATATGGGCTAGTGTCTGGCAAGGTCTCAGAGGGATGGGGCAGTTGGGCAGTGCCTCTGCGTGGCACGGTACCCAACCGTCGGCCTCGTGGTGGTGCTCTTCACTTCCTCTTCACTCCCTTCTACTGTGCATGTTAATTTTTGTATCAGGGAATATGAGATATGGAAAAATGCATAAGGTTTAATAAATATACATAGACACTTGTAAGAACAGAAAATTACTGCAGCACCCTGTCACCTCCCAAATGCCCCTGGTCGGTGGGACTGCTGTCCTGACTGTGATAGAAACCATTTTCCTGGCTTTCTTCACAATTTTCCGACCTACACATCGTCCTCCGAACAATACAATCTGGGGCTCCTTGTTTTCAAACTTCATATAAATGGAACTGCATTATATGCATCTTGTGGCTTTTGCTCAATGTGTTTGAGATTTGTCTGTGGTGATATTTGTACCTATAGCTTGTTCATTTCACTGCTGTTGAATAATTCCATGAATGAACAAGCATAATTTATATATTCAATTCTTGATAGACATTGGGTTGCTTCCAGATACAAGTTTCTCCAGGATAGATACACCGAGGAGTGGGATTGTGGGCACGTTAGTTACAGCCGATGGGGTTGGTAGTGGTGTGTCATGGTGGTTCTTATTTCCCTGATTTCTACTGAGGATGAACAAGTTTTCCATTGGATATTCCGTTTTGTGAAGTGGCTTCTAAAGTCCTTTGCTCATTTTTTTTAATAGCGTTTCCTAATAATGTAATGTTGAGGTAGGAGATCAGCAGAACTTGTTTTCCAACACTGGTCAAGACCTTGGTCATGACCCCGCTGATCAAAACAGAATCTGGTCAGAACAGGATGCAGTGAAGAAATCAGCTGAAACCAAGATGGCGACAAAAGTGACCTCTGGTTGCCCTCACTGCTCATTATATGCTAGTGATAATGCATGCTAAAAGACATTCCCACCAGCAGCATGACAGTTTACACACGCCATGACAATACCCGAAAGTTATCTTATGTGGTTTAAAAGGGAGAGGAACCCTCAGTTCCAGGAACTCCGGATCCCTTTTCTTCATGAATAACCTGCCCCTTATTTAGCATATAATTAAGAAGTAGCTATACATATAGATAGCTGGTAGTCCAGGAGTGCTGCTCTGCCTGTGGGGTAGCCCTCTAAACCCCATCCATCTGTATGGATGCTCTATGAAACCCACTTTTCTGTACTCTGGTGCTCTAATAAACTTGCTTTGCTTTCATTTTTTTCTCTTGGGTCACATTATTTCCTGTGCAAAGCCAAGAACACTCTCAGGCTGAGCCCCAGTTGGGGGGCTCACTTGCATTAAGACCATTTGCAGAAACTGTACCATGTCTTTTATTCTTACGGTGTCTTACTAACGTCAGTGTGTCAATCTTTCCTTATTGTATGTACTCATTTTATCTTACTTAAATCATAAAGATGATATTCTTCTACATCATCTTTTAAGATCTTTGTGGCCTTTTCTTTATGGCTCTAATCTATGTAGAACTGACTTTTGTGTGGGAGTTAAATAGGAGTCCAGTTTGATCTTTCTTCTTACATGGTAGCCAGCTGCCCAGCACCCCTAGTTGAATGAGTTCTTCTTTTCACGGGAATTTCAGTGCTCCCCCAGTATGATACTGTGTCCATGTGTGTGGAGAGGTCTGTTTCTGGATTACTCTTTTTTCCATTTGTCTGTTGTCTGCTATGTTCTGATTCCACTTTGCCTTAATTGTGTAACTTGATAATGTGTCTTGATATTGAGAAAGCAAGTCCTCACACCTTGCCTCCTTCAAGAAAATGTTTTGACTCTTCTTGGTCATTTAGAGTCTCATATAAATGTTAGAATTAGGTTGTCAATTTCCACAGAAAAATCTGTTGGAATTTCAGTTGGGACTGTGCTGAATCATCAACCAGACAGAACTGTTACCAGCACAATATTGCCTCCAGTACAGAGATGCCAAGACCACCTCGGTCAGTAGGGGAGACCCTAATCCAGCGGCCACTAGAGGAATTAAAGACACACACACAGAGAAATATAGAGGTGTGAAGTGGGAAATCAGGGGTCTCACAGCCTTCAGAGCTGAGAGCCCCAAACAGAGATTTACCCACGTATTTATTAACAGCAAGCCAATCATTAATTAGCATTGTTTCTATAGATATTGGATTAACTAAAAGAATCCCTTATGGGAAATGAAGGGATGGGCCGAAATAAAGGGATGGGTTGGGCCAGTTATCTGCAGCAGGAGCATATCCTTAAGGCACAGATCGCACATGCTATTGTTTGTAGTTTAAGAACACCTTTAAGCAGTTTTCTGCCCTGGGTGGGCCAGGTGTTCCTTGCCCTCATTCCAGTAAACCCATAACCTTCCAGCATGGGCATTATGACCATCATGAACATGTCACAGTGTGCTGCAGAGATTTTGTTTATGGCCAGTTTTGGGGCCAGTTTATGGCCAGATTTTGGGGGGCCTGTTCCCAATGCAGAGACATGGTCAGTCTCTTCATTTATTTAGTTCCCCAATAACCTTCAGGGTGTTAGTTTTCTCTGTAAACGTTCTCTGTAGAGTACATCTTGGATTTGTTTCTAGGTACAGGAAACTTTTAAAAAAATATTTTATATCGACCAGGGTCTCACTATGTTGCTCAGGCTGGTCTTGAACTCCTGGCCTTGGCATCCCAAAGTCCTGGGATTACAGACGTGAGCTACTGCACCCAACCAGGAAATTTATTTTCTATTGCTCCCCTACAACCCCCACATCTTCTCCATCTGCATGAAATCATATTCTCTGTATGGTATCTGTAAAGTCATATCTTATTCTGAGAAATGTCCATTTCTGCATTAATACTCATCACATGTATTCTAAATATACTTTGTCTTGTTTGTCTTGTATATAGGGTATTGTAGTTACTTGACCTGGCCGAAATGTTAAATGTGTATAAGTTCTTGTCCTTCATGTCTTCTTCTGGCTTTTTATTCACTAATAGTCATCAGCATCCTTACTGTCAATTAAGAGATGCTCCTTCTCAATATTTTGATATGATAGTACAAGGATTCTAAGGATTCTAAAGGAGGAACCTTCTTTTTTAGCAACTGTGTTTTTTGTTTTGGTTGGCAATTCACTAAGGACTCATCCCATCATGTTATGAGGGAGACATTCTTGGAAGCATGGCTACTTTTCAGATTCTTCTCAGCACACAGCTGTCATTCATGCTTTGCTGTGAGATGGGGTGCCCTACAGATGGATGGGGTTTACAAGCTTAGGGTTACTCATGTCTTTTTATAAGACATTACTGCTTTGTTTCTTCTTCAGAAAACAAATTCTAGAGAGCCGGGGTTAATCTGTTCCGCAGTCTGAATGTGTTACCGAAACACCAGGGGTTTCATCTAGGTCCCATTGCTTGCTGCACACCCAATCACTGCCAGGAAGAAGGGCTTTATTTGGGTGCTGCAGTCAAGGAGAATGGGAGATAAGTCTTGAATCCATCTCCCTGACCGACTAAAATTGGAGGATTATGTAACAGTGGAAGGGATGTAGCTATGTTTGGGAAGGAATTAGGGAGGGGTAAGAAAGCAACCATGATGACCGAGACATCCAGCGTCTCCTTGTCTGGATGCAGTGATCTGGTGAATTTGAGAGAGGATTACCCTGTGGAGGAAGGCAACAGGAGGGAGCCTTCTCTCTGGAGCCCCTTGGCACGCTTTGAATTTGAGCTATGTAAATCTATTACCTATTAAACTGAGAAGAGAGCTAGGTACGCAAGAAGCCAAGTCACTGGGGCGGGGGGGACGACATGGGGGATGAAGCTTCTCATTTGTAGCCTTTCAGTTCAGTGCTCTATCTGGCTGTTTTGAGAGCTAAACTGTGAGTTGAGACCCCATGGTCACCAGATGAGGCCTGAGGTTCCAGGACTGAAGGGACAGAGTCAGTTTCTGAAACTGACAATCTCTGTCTCTTTTACATGGGCTTCAAACACAGAAATGAAGTGGCTTGGCCTCACTCACCAGGAGGGAAAATCTGGGCAGTTGGCTGGTGGGTTGACATTGTCCCCCACATTGTCCTGGAAATTACTCAGGGAGGCCCAGGCCTGGAGAGCTAAGACTTGGCTTTCACTGCTCAGCCTGGAAAGGAACTGAGATGGCCAAAGAGGGCTTTATAGAAACACAGTGTCGGTGGCCCAGAAATCCTGGAAATATCCCAAGTTCCAGGGATCAGCTGATCTCTGTGTGTGTCTCCTGCAGAGAGAGAGCTCCACCCAGTTCTGTGGTCTTTGGGCTGGTGGCCCCAGGGGCCCCTCCCTCAATACTTGTCCAGGTAACTGAAAAACCACTCTGATATGAGGGTTGGCCCTACATTAATCTTATCTACTGCATTAGAGGTTGTAGGGTTATCTTATTGCCTGCCCTGCCGGTTCCTGTGAGTGGTCGAGCCAGCCCTTCAGTGTGGGGCTGGTGGGGGAACAGTTCCCAGTGAATGCATTTCAGTTGCATCCCAGCAGGATACCGCTCCAGCTTGCCTTGCTGCACAGACTGGCCTCACTGGCCTCCTAGCACTTCCCAGCTCCATCTGGAGACTTCTAAGTAGATACCTGACCACACTTCCTCATTGTCTCTGTCCCTGCCTCCCTATCCACTGCCATAAAGGCTGGCACATCAGGAACAATAGTGCCCTCTGAGGAAGGGGTAAGGGAGAGATTTCACAATTTATCAAGACCTGAGTGCAGGCACAGGCCACCTGCTCTCTCCTCCCCTCCCATGGCGTTCCTCGGATTAATCGTGCCTCTGATGATGTAAGATGTCCATGTCATGCCGACATGACTATGTGGGAAGGACTTCTGATGAATCCCTTCATTTCACAGATGGGGAAAACTGAGGCCCGGAGAAGGAGCAGAGTGGGGGCTTGATCCTGATCTTGCTGGAATCGAGCTCCCAGAAGGGAGTGGGGTCTGAATGGAGGCTGGCCGTGAGGGGTGGTGGGGAGGGAGTCTCTGCAACGAAGCCGTTCCTGGAGGGGATGAGGTGGGAGCCATGCAGGGTGGGAAGTCTTGGGAAAAGCCTACATTGCTGGACTCTCCAGAATGGACAAGTACCGAGGGGGCCTCTGGGGCCACAAGCCCAGCGGATGACAGAACTGGGTGGAGCTATGTGCAGGAGACACACCCAGAAAGGGAAACCTCGGCTAACAGGACCTGGGCTGAAGCAAAGGGGCCTGTGGGCGTTGACCAGGTGGCCTCAGGGAGGGTATCCCGGAAGAATGGTGTGTGTGAGGCTTATAGTGGACAGATGGGGGACAGGCCTTGAACCTATAAAATGAGGTTCAAGGCCTGCCAGGCTGTCCGTCTGTTGCAAACAGTGGCCCTGAGGAGAGTGAGGGTCACCCTGTAGGCCAGGAGTCTTTCTCAGCAGATGACATGGTACCACCAGAGTGATGGAGAACAGGCAGCATGACGGGCCCCACACCTGTCTGTCCTGTACCTCGAGGTTTGTGGTGTTACTTGGAAATGCATTTGCAAGGCTGACCCTGCAGGTTCTGGGGCAGTCAAACGGGGGTTTGAGGAAGAGACCCACCACCTGGCAGGCAGTGGAGCCTGTGCTTTGGAGGAAATGGAGCTGGCCATGGGATGAGGGTCGACGGGGGCAGGTATGGCTTGAAGGTAGGATGTAGCGGCCGCCCTCCTCAGCAGGCAGGCCAGTTGTTAGTCCCAGGAGACTTAGGAGCACTTTCAGCAGGGTGAGTGGATAGGTCCCCGACCCACAGACACCCGCTTTGTTCCTGCAGTCCAAGGAGCCATGACCTTGTGGATGCTCCCAGGGGGCCACAGAACCTCAGACACTCACCTGTTTTTGGAGGGCGTCTCTCCCATTAACCCTCCTGCCCTCACACAGCAGGTGCCCAGCCTGCCCTGCCCACCTCCTCAGCCCTCAAGAGTCCAACTTGCTCATGTGAGACCACAGGGCCCTTGCAGGGGGCATGGCATTGAGTGTACTGCCATGCCCTGGATCCTGGGGTCAGTGTCCTCATCTGTGAAATGAGGGAGTTGAATTAGATGCTCATGGAGCCCTGCGCCCCTGCTCTCCCCATCCGTGGCACAGCTGAGAGTGAAGACTGCTGAGGTGGGGTGGGGGCCAGGGGGCCAGCCAGGGCTTAGTGGGGTGTGGGGCCCCAGGCAGAAGGAGCTTGTTGTGGGGGGAACTGGGGGTCCTGGGCAAAGCTCTGCCTCAGGCCTTGGGAGGCTGGGGCTGGGGGCACCCAGGAGCTGAGGGGATGTGACAAAGGCCAGGGCCAAGGAGGGTGCCTGTTACACCGCAGGTACTCGGATCCAAGAAGGAAACCTCAAGCCCGAAAGCCAGGCTGAGAAGATTGAGATCTTCGGGTACAGCTGGAGCCATGCCATGCCCCCCATGCCTCCCCCAGCTGGGAGGCAGACAAGGGGTTCCACCACCCTCTCACTGAGTTAACAATGAGACTGAAGTGACACTGGGGCCCTCGGCTGGCAGGCAGTAAGCTACAAGGTCCTTGCTTTAGAGACCTTTATGGAAGGGGTGCCCCATCCCAAGATGGGTGCCACCCTTCCAGGCTCCCTGGAGCTTCTATTCGCCTTCCTCTTTCTAATCTTCACCCCACCCAGCCCCACTGCTCTTCTGGAAGGAGATCTTGCTGTCCGGTGCTGGGCGGGATGACGGAGTGAACACGGGACTGGGGAGGAGACCTGGCTGGAGACTAAGAGAAGCAGAGGAGTCACACTCCACTCACCTCGACCTTCCAAAGTGCCGGGATCACAGGCGTGTGCCACCGCGCCCAAACATAACTGAAGGCTTTACAGACATGTCTGTGGCACCACAGAACACGAACGGTCCCAGTGGAAACCCCACGCCCAATTTCCTCAGGGAACTGTTGTGGCGGGGGCTTGGGTGGCTGAAGGGAGCAGACCCAGGCGTAGGGCTCAGGGTGGACGGATGCGGTAAAACCAAGAACTCAGCACCTCCCCCACCCACCTGCTGAAAACTCTACTTAAGTCACCTAACAAAGCAGATGGCAGTGAGTGGCTCTGGGTGGGATCTTTGTCTTCTGGCTATCCTCTGCCCATCAAGAAGGCTGGGGAAGTTGGGGCTGAGAGAAAGGTCTAGGCCTAGAAGACCTCGGACTCTCAACTCCAACTCCTCCTCCCCCTCTTCCTTAGTGGGCTCACCTCAAGCACCCCACGTGGTGGCCCTAGGTAGAACAGATTCGGGTGGGCAAAGCGCCTTAGATCCGGAGGCTGCAGCCCAGGGCAGGGTGCCAACTTCTCCTCATCCCTTCATAGGTCACAGAATGGAAAGACACTGGGGCTTCTCTGTTGGGAGCGTAGGAGGGAAAGGCTGGACAAAAGGGCTCCCGAACAGGTTCCGAGGGGAGCAACCCGGCCCTGACCCCCGCCCCCAACACCGTTCCCGGCCTCACTCCCCAATGTCCCGGCTCTGCACCAATTCCTCCCGCAAACCAAGGAACACCGAGGCACTCCTGGTCTCTAAACCGTTTTATTTCTCCAGAAGGTTGGGGTGGGCGAGCCTAGAACACTGCGTGCGGCGGGTTCCCGGGTCCAGCCAGCGCAGACCGCGTGGGGCCCTGCGGCTCTTAGGCGAAGGTGGAGTTGTTCCAGCCCACGTTGGCCGCGTTCATGTCGTAATAGTTGATGTAGACCCTGCGCGGGGAGGAGGCTGGACTCAGCGGGCGGCTCAGTCCCCGGCCTGGCCGCGTGCCGCCGCCCCTCCCCCGCCCCTCCGCCCCTCCGCGCCTCCGCGTACCTGTCCGGGCTGATACGCAGGCGCTCGGCCAGCAGGCCGCACAGCAGCTTGCTGTAGGAGCGGTTCTGCGCGCCGCCGATCTTGCCGATGCTGTGCAGGCTGCAGAGCGCGCAAGGCTCGCTGGAGCCTCCGAAGGCCATGAGCTGGTCCGGGACCACGTGCACCGCGATGTACTGCAAGAAGGGGCGCGATCAGCCCGCCCCAGCGACCTCGCCGAGCCCCAAGCGTCCACTTCGGGCCCGAGCCACCGTCCTCCCCCCGCTCCGTCCCCTCAGCTCCGTTTGGGAGTCGCCTCCCCAGCTTCCAGCGCGGGACCCCCTCGTCCGGCCGGCAGCCCCTCTTCCTGTCCCCTCCCGGCAAACCTGGGGGGGCTTGCCGGTGGCCTGCGCCAGCTGCTGGGTGAGCTCGGAGAGGAACCCGTCCGGCACGGAGGCGCGGGGCACGTTGGTGTTTACGATGAACATCGGCATGATGACAGAAGAACCCGGACACCCGCGCAGAAGCACAAACGCACGCGACGCGGCCGCCGCTGAGCTACGTGCCTGACTTCTCGGACACTACTGCGGCCCCACCTTTTGTGACGCCACCGCCGGCGCCAGGCCCCGCCCCCGCGAGGCTGCGGCTCCGCCTCCAGTGGGGACGTCACCGCCTGCCTCCGCCTCCAGTGGGGACGTCACCGCCTGCCCGCAGGGCAGGACCCTGGGCGACTCTGCCCGTTCCTCCAGCAACCGCCGCTAAGCCCGGCGCAGGGTTCCAAACCGTTCTCCACGTGGCCGCTAGAAATCTTCCTGTCCCGGCCTCACTTCGGGTCTTTCTTAGTCCTTTCACTAAGTCACCGATGTTAGTCGCCAGGAGGCGCTGTGCCGGCAGTGGGGATGCGGTGGTGAACCCGGAAGATGGCCCCTGGACCTTCCAGAGGTGAAGCCCAGTCGATTCCACTGCACGCACTGAGCCTCTGTACGTCCTGAGTCTTTGGGCCTCGCGTCCCCAAGGGCTCCAGTCCCCGCACGCGTTAGCTTGTGTGTTGGAGATGGGGAGGGGTAGTCATTGCGGCAGGTGAGAGGGGAGCTGCCCCTGCGAATCACCATCCAGGGAACTTCCCTGAACCCCTGCTCTTTAAAGAGGATAGGATGCTGGGAGGCACCGAAGGGAAGGAGGTGAGGTCGAGACCAGGTTCAGTGGTTCAAACGTGCGCAGCTCCACTTCTCTGGGCCTCTGGGCCACTTCAGCTCCTCAGGGAAGCCACACCCTAGTCAGGTCCACCGTGTATGACCTCTCATAGAGCACTTGCTGAATTTCTTAACTGTCTTTTCCACTAATGGTAAATTCGGGGACCACCTAGCAGGTGCCAAGCATACAAGAGACATTGACTTAATACTGCTGAATGAATGAATGAATGAATGGGTGAAAGAAGATAAGCCATGACATAGCAGGAAGAGGACAAGGCGGCAAGTGGATCACAGGCCAGGTCCTCAGATTTCCAGGGAGGTCCTGTCCTTGGTCTCTGATAGGTGCAATCCATATACCAGTCTCGGTGAAGGCCATGTGATACAGTAAGGACACCCATGCCTGTGGGGCCCTCGTGGCACCAGCCAGCCTCCAGTTGGGAGGCCCCATGGCCCATTTATACAAATAGCCTATGGGTGTTGGTTCCTGCAGCTGGGCCCCAGACTCTTTCCCTCCTGCTGTCACACCTTCTCTTACCTGTGTCCAGGGCTCCCTAAATGATGGCACTCCATGCCATGTCTCCAGCCAGGGGCACTCCCCTAAGCCCCAGGTGCTGACAGCAGCTGACTGAGTGTCCACTGCTCTGTAAAGTCCAGATATATGACTTGTCCTCCTACACCTGATCACCTGCCAGTGAAGTGTGCCTCCTTTCACTATCCCTTTATTCCCACTTCTCTCCATTCCCCGCACTACTGCCTAGTCTGCACTAGCTGCATCGCCTTTGGCCTGGACCACTGTGACTTCCCTATGGTGGACTGCTGCTCCTCAAGGGAGGAGTCTGTTTCCCAGCCCCAGGCAGCAGATTTAGCTGTGACTCCCTGTGCCCAATGAAAGCTGAACAGAATTACGTAAGTCACTCCAGGCAGAAGACTGAAGAGCCAGGGCTTGGTTGACCTGTTCCCTGTGAACCTGAATGACAAGGTGCAGCCTCGCCAGCAAGCACCTGAGCACCCCCTGGAAGTGAGCCCCTGTCAATCTCAGGTTGTTATCGTAACAAAGGGTTGCCTTACCTGGCCAGTGATGGAGCAGGAGCATTGCTACCTTGAACAAACACCACCATTCTAAGTTCCCCCTTAATTAAAAGCCACCTAAATCCAGCCCCAACATCAGCCTAATGGCTAATGTCAGCATAACCAGAAACATTCCAATCCTAAGATAAACCCCTCTCTGACCAGAAACATGCCAACCCCGAGACAGCCTCCCCTCCAACCAGAGACATTCCAACCCCGCAATAAACTTTCCCTCACACAGAAATATTCGGAACCTATGATAAGCACCCCCTCCAAAACCCTTAAATATCCTTAGTTTGTAAGAGAGTGTGGCTCTGACCTAACTCGACCAGAAGCCCCTCTCAAGTTTGTTTTCTAAAATAAACCTGTCCTTGTTGACTGTTGAGCCACCCTTCGTGTTTCTTTCCTCTTTAATTCTTATAGCCAGGACAGCCTCTGAGCCACTTGTCATCTCCTTGTACCCTCCCCAGCTGTTTCCAGTGGCAGTCAGCCTCATCTTTCTAGAAGGGTACCCAAAGAAGTGATATGATTTGCCTCTTACTAGCATGGACATTTGGCTCAGTTTCCCCATCTATAATTTGGGGATGACAATAGCGTTCACCTGACATAGAGGTGTTATGAGCACCAGGTGGCCTAAATGCTAGTAACAGTCTCCTCTGATACTAGGGATTGTACTGTCACAAGGCCCTGTGAGCCTCCCCCAACCCTCCCTTGTTCTGTGAGTCATGGCATACTGTCCTTCAGTACCATGGCTCCTGACTCCAGGGTTGGGGGTTGGTCCTGAAATTGCCCACATTTTCCCTCATCTGTCTCCAACTCATCCTCCAGTTCTTTACTCAGCCTCAGTTCCTTAGGAAAGCCCCTGGAGCACCTGGCTTGGTGCATTCCCACATGTGCCCAGCACCCGTCCTGTCCTTCAAGGCTATCTCCATATTTCTGAGTTAAGACTGCATGTCTAGGCAGTAAACCCCGTGCCAGTGGGGACAGTCTCTTTTTGGGCATTGCTGTATGCCTACCTCCTGACCCCTTACCTCCGTGGTAGGCAGATGACCCCCTGCCCACTAAAGAATAGCAGGAGGAGGACAAGCACTAATCCCTGGAACCTATGAGTATGCTATGTTACCTGGCAAAAAGCACTTCACAGATGCAATTAGGATTATTGACCTAATAGGGAGATTAGCATGGAGTATCTGGGTACACCCAATCTAATCACATGAGCTCTTAAAAGCAGATAATTTTCTCCAGCCAGAGTGCCAGATTCGAAGTAAGAAAAGCACTCGATGTCCATTACTGGCTTTGAAGATGAAGGGAACCAGAGACCTCATGGTACAACCACAAGGAACTGAATTTTGCTCACAACCAGATTGAACTTGGAAGTGGATTTTTCCCTTGTCCCTTCAGATACCTTGACTTCAGCCGTGCGAGTCCTGATGCAGAAGACCTAGTCACGTTACGCTGGACTACTGACCCACAGAAAGTGGGAGATAATAAATGTGTGTTGTTTGAAGCTGCTAAAAGTTTGTGTTGATTTGTTATAAGAGCAATAAAAATAATACACCTGGGACCCATAGGGACACAATAATTATCTGCAAACCATGGACAAATGCTCCAGGAGGCATTGGCAGGCATGGCTGCTAACTCCCTCTTCCTCCTCATGGCAGCATCCCAGATCTGTTAGTTAGAAGGTTCACTGCCCCAGAGCCCCTGCCACCCACGTGTGGTCACCTCATCTCCCACCCCATCCTAGCACATCCAGCTGGAGGCACCACCCACCTGTCAGTTTCCTCACCCCTAGGCCTCTGAGGAAGCATTTTCATGGTCTGATTCTAAAGACAGCGGTGTGTGTGTCCATGTGTGTATGCGTGCACGTGTGTGTGTGTCCACATGCACGCTCACATGCACATATGAGCCTATAAAGCTAGAGTAGCTGAGAAGTCACCATCTAGCCCTGGAGTGTGCACCCAGACAGGAGCCTAGGTTCCCCGGGCAGAGTCATCTCTCTCTAGGTGTTTGATTCTCTCGAATCTTCAATGATTCCCTGCTACCTGCAGAATGAACCAGAGTGGGCAGAACACAAGCCTTGAAGAGCACTGGCTCAAGTTCAGCTCCACTGCTAATCCACTGGGTCACTCTGGACCCCTTGGGTGGCCTAAAGGCCTCCTCAATAAAATGGAGATCAAGGAGATCAGGAAGCACACAGACTCTAGACTACACTGCCCATGAGCACTCTGAATGATCAGCACCAGCATGCGACGGACCTCAGATACCAGGCGAGGCCCCAGACGCAGCGTGTGCAGTGATCAAGGTCTGGGGTCCATGGTCACCAGGTCTACTCCTGGCCATTCCAGTTAGCTGGGTGACACTGGACAAGCCACCGGCTTCTACTCAGTCTCTCATATGTACAACAGGGGGAATAAAAGTACTAATTTCATGGGGTCCTTTCCAGGATTAAAGGAGCTAACACTTGGAAGACACTCAGAATGGTCCTGATATGTAGAAAGCCCTCCATAGATGTTATCCCTGAACATTGTTGTCACTGGGAGACTGTTTCTTTTTGCAAGGTAAGGACGACCGCCATCCTCATAAGCCTGGGCACAGCCTGAGGACAAGGACTGAGGCGGAAGCCTTTGGATGTAGTGGACCCTAGGTGGATATGTGTGAACTGAAGGGAAAAATGATTCAGCTGAGGCACAGAGTGATCTGGGTCCCAACAAGAGGGAACCAGAGACTCAGAGGGTCCAAGAAAGGAGAGGATGAGAGCAAATACAAGAGAATGGACAGCGGCCCTTTGCAGGCTGTGCAAGCCCAGATCCTTGTGAGCGCCGCCTGGATCCTGGCGGCCAGGCAGTCAACTCGAGCCTGCCAGATGGGCTGGGCCCTGTCTCCTGGCCCTAGGAAGCTGGGACATGTAGGTCCTGGTAATTAACAAATGAGGGAGGGATTCGGGCTAGTTGAGGGGCTTGATCACATGCTCTGGGAGGTAGGGAGAGGCCACACTGGGTCTGGGGTCTGGGGAGGTGGGCTGGAGCTGGGGAGCATGGCTGTGGCTCCTCTCTAGCTACATGACATCGATCCTCACACCTGGAATGCAGGCTCAGCAGACAGGTCAGCTCCCACCCTGGACCACCCCCTAGAAACCCAGTCTGGCCCTCCCGCCCCTCTCTGCGCTGCCCTTCCTTGTCTTCAAGGTCCTGTCCTGAGATTCTGTCTCCTCTCCCTAACTGAGGGGGTCGCTGGGCAATAAGGGACTTGCAACCCCCACCCTGTGCTCCCAGAGTGGCCAGAGCCAATTCCAGCTGGGTGGGTGGTGAGTGAGAGGGCAGGGCTCCAGCTGGGGACCAGGGAACCAAGTGTGTCTGAGGTAGGCCGGGACCTGGGTGTCACCTGATGCCTGCTCTGCTTGTGGCATGTACCCCAGGATCTCAGGGGTGCTTGTCTACGGATTCTTACTCATGGAGGTCTGCAGCCAGGGCGGCCAGGGAAGCCATTTGGAGCACAAAGGTAAGCTGGGGAGCAGGTCAACAGATGCAGGATCAGGGTGGATGGACACAGAGGGTCAGAGTGACCACACACAGGGTTCCTGGAAGGGCTGCCCCTGCCTCCTGAACTCCACAGTGACTGGACACGGGGGCTTCATTCCCAACCCGCAACGCTACTGCCTCCGAGTGGCTCCAGTTTTTTGGGGTTTTTTTTCTTCTTTTTTTGGTAGAAACAAGGCTTTGCTCTGTGGCCCAGGCTGGAGTGCACTGGTGCAATCATAGCTCACTGTAATCTCCAACTCCTGGGTTCCAGCGATCCTCCCACCTCAGCCTCTTGAGTAGCTGGGACTACAGGCACATGCTGCCAAGGCTCTAGCTTTTAAAAGGCTCCCAGCTGAGCCTATCCTTGGGAAGCCAGCTCAGAGTCACCATCTCCCTGAGACCCCTACTGATCCCCTGACCCACATATTTCTCTCTGCAGAGAACCCACTGCCACCACTTCTCTTTAACAGTCACTGTTTCCTGACAAAAGCGAAATTCTTTCTTATACAACAATAGTCCATTGATTTTTTAATTTAGGCACCAAAGTAAAATAATGAAGAAAAGATGGCTGTTTTTAAGCAAACAGTGCTGGTACGACCAGATAGCCATTTCAAAAAAAAAGAAAGAAAAGAAAAAAGGGCCAGGCGCTGTGACTCATTCCTGTAATCCCAGCACTTTGGCAAACAAATGGCTTGAGTCCATGAGTTCAGGACCAGTCTGAGCAACATGGCAAAATTCTGTCTCTACAAAACAATAAAACAAAACAAAAATTAGCCAGGCATGGTGGCATGCACCTGTAGTCCCAGCTACTCAGGAGGCTGAGGTGGGAGGATTGCTTGAGTCTGGAAGGTGGAGGTTGCAGTGAGCTGAGATCATGTCACTTGCACTCCAGTTTGGGCAACACACAGTGAGACCCTGTTCCAAAAAAAAAAAAAAAAAGGAACCTCAACCCCTCACACCATACACAAAAATTAAGTTGAAATTCATCATCAGCAACATAAGTGTAAAAGCTAAAACTATCCAACATTTAGAAGAAAATCTTTGCAAGATTGGGAGAGGCAAAGATATCTTATGGTACAAAAAGCATGAAGCACAAAAACCAAAAGCTGATAAATCAGACTTTACCAAAATAAAAATTCCTGCTTGGCTGGGCCAGGTGGCTCATGCCTGTAATCCCAGCACTTTTGGGAGGCCGAGGCGGGTGGATCACGAGGTCAGGAGATCAAGACCATCCTGGCCAACATAGTGAAACCCCGTCTCTACTAAAAGTACAAAAAAATTAGCAGTGTGGTGGAGTGTGCCTGTAGTCCCAGCTACTCAGGAGGCTGAGGCAGGAGAATTGCTTCAACCCAGGAGGCAGAGGCTGCAGTGAGCCGAGATCATGCCACTGTACTCCAGCCTGGGTGACAGAGCAAGACTCTGTCTCAAAAAAAAACCAAATAAATAAAAATAAATAAATTCTGCTCTTAGAAAGGTAGCATTAAGAAAAAAGGCGGCCGGGCGCGGTGGCTCAAGCCTGTAATCCCAGCACTTTGGGAGGCCGAGACGGGCGGATCACAAGGTCAGGAGATCGAGACCATCCTGGCTAACCCGGTGAAACCCCGTCTCTACTAAAAGATACAAAAAACTAGCCGGGCGAGGTGGCGGGCGCCTGTAGTCCCAGCTACTCGGGAGGCTGAGGCAGGAGAATGGCGTAAACCCGGGAGGCGGAGCTTGCAGTGAGCTGAGATCCGGCCACTGCACTCCAGCCTGGGCGACAGAGCGAGACTCTGTCTCAAAAAAAAAAAAAAAAAAAAAGAAAAAAGAAAATAAAAAAGGCAAGCTACAGACTGCAAGAAAATATTTATGATACTATATATTTAACAAAGTACTAGCTTCCAGAATGTATAAAAAATGCCCACATTTCAAAAATAATGACAACCAACCTGATTAAAAATAGCAGATAAGGGCTGGGTGTGGTGGCTCATGCTTGTAATCTCAGCACTTTGGGAAGCCAAGGTGGGTGGATCACCTGAGGTCAGGAGTTTGAAACTTGCCTGGCCAACATGGCAAAATACCATCTCTACCAAAAATACAAAAATTAGCAGGGCATGGTGGCTCACACCTGTGGTCCCCTCTACGTGGGGGGGACTGAGGTGGAAGGATCACTTGAGTCCAGGAGGCAGAGGTTGCAATGAGCTGAGATCATTCCACTGTCCTCCAGCCTGGGCAACAGAGAGAGAACCCGGTCTCAAAAAAAAAAAAAAAAAAAAAAAAAGTAGACAAAAGATTTGAACAAATTATTCATAAAAGAAAACCCACGAATGGCCATACTGAGCACATGAAAAGATGTCTAACATTATTGGTCATCAGGGAAATACCACAATTAAATGACAAGATACCACTACACACTCACTAGAATGGCTAAATTGAAAAGACTGACAATACCAAGTGCTGGTGAGGATTTGGAGTATCCAGAACTCTCACACATTGTTAATGAGAATGTGAAATAGTATAATCAATCACTTTCGAAAACAATTTGTATACAGTTAAATATGCATTTATTATTAAGCCCAGCAATTCATTTACCCAAAAAGCTAGACTGACTGACTATGTCCTCCCCAGGTAACCTACCCATATATTGAAACCTAATCCCTCATATGATGGTACTTGGAGGTAGGGCCTTTGGGCCTCTTGGGAGGTGATTAAGTCATGAGGGCAGAGCCTGCATGAACGGGATTGGTGTCCTTATAAGAGACCCCAGAGAGCTTCCTTGCCCCTTCTGCCATGTCTAGGAGGACACAGTGAGCAGACCGCCATCTATGAATCAAGACATGGGCCCTCAGCAGACACTGAATCCACTGTCACCTTGATCTTGGACCTCCCAGCCTCCAAAACCATGAAAAATACATTTCTGCTGTTTATAAGCCACCCAGGCTATGGTTCTTTGTTATAGCAGCCCAACGGACTAAGACACAAAAGAAATAAAAACATACGTTTAGACAATGATTTGTGTAGGAACATTCACAGCAGTTTTATTCATGATGGCCAAGAATTAGAAATAGCCAAAACGTCCACCAACAGGTTGATGGATAAATAAATCATGGTCTAACCACAGAGGGGAATACTACTCAGCAATACAAAGGAGTCTCTCCTAATACGTGCAACAACATGCATGAATCCCAAAATCTGTATCTGAAGCCAAGCCAGACACAAATGTGTACATACAGTATGCAATGACTTCAGATTCTGAAAAAAAGGCAAATCTGACTAATTGAGGCAGAAAGCAGGTCAGTGGTTCCCTGGGTCTGGGGCTGGGGTGGGTTATTGATAACTAAGGGGCATGAGGGTGCCTTGGGGCAGGGTAAACGCTCCATCTGGATTGCGATGGTATTTCACAAGTGTATACACTTCTCAAAACTCACCAAATATAGACTTAAAATGGATATATTTGATTATGTGTAAATTATACCTCAATAAAGTTGATTAAAAACATCAATTCCTCAGAAAATTCTGATCACTCCCCTCTCAGACTACGTCAGTCCTCTTGGTATGCATATCCATACCCACTACAACCTGTATTTATTTTTTTTGAAACATGGTCTCCTTCTGTTGTCCAGGCTGGAGTGCAGTGGCTCAAATTAGGATTCATTGCAGCCTCGACCTCCCAGGCTCAAGTGATCCTCCCATTTCAGCCTCCTGAGTAGCTGGGACCACAGGCATGTACCACCACACCCAACTTATTTTATTATTTTTTTATTTTTTGGTAGAAACAGGATCTTACTATGTGGCCCAGGCTGGTCTCAAACTCCTGGTCTCAAAGCGATCCTCCTGCCTTGGCCTCCCAAAGTGCTGGGATTACAGGCATCAGCCACCTCGCCTGGCCAACCTGTATTTTTCTTTCACTGCATTTCCTGAGTCTGTAATTATTACGTTGAGATGAAGTCGGCCGGGCGCGGTGGCTCAAGCCTGTAATCCCAGGACTTTGGGAGGCCGAGACGGGCGGATCACGAGGTCAGGAGATCGAGACCATCCTGGCTAACACGGTGAAACCCCGTCTCTACTAAAAATACAAAAAAACTAGCCGGGCAAGGTGGCGGGCGCCTGTAGTCCCAGCTACTCCGGAGGCTGAGGCAGGAGAATGGCGTAAACCTGGGAGGCGGAGCTTGCAGTGAGCTGAGATCCGGCCACTGCACTCTAGCCCGGGCAACAGAGCAAGACTCTGTCTCAAAAAAAAAAAAAAAAAGAGATGAAGTCTTCCTCTGTCACCCAGCCTGGCATGCAGTGGTGTGATCGTAGTTTACTGCTACCTTGAACTCTTGGACTCAAGTGATCCTGCTGCCTCAGCCTCCTGAGTAGCTGGACCTGTTAACACATACCACCATGCCCAGCTCATTTTTCAATTTTTTTTTTTTTATATTTTTTTGTAGAGATAGGGGGGTCTCACTATGTTACCCAGGCTGGTTTCAAACTCTGGCCTCAATTGATCCTCCCACCTTGGCCTCCCAAAGTGCTGGGATTACAGTCATGAGCTGCCACAACCAGACTGTAATTATGTTGTTACTGATTTTCTGTCAGTTAATTCCCTTTAGCCTGGAACACCACTCTCATCACTGATTGCTAAGCACCTGGAGCCATGTCTGCACACAAAGGGTGCTCAATAAGCACTCCTTAAACAAAGGAATGCAGGAGGCAGTGAGGACCAGGGCCCTGGCAGGAAGCAGAGGACAGGACAGCAGCTGGCTTTGGCCCCTGGTCACCCCTTTGGGACTAGAGTTCTGTCGACTGGATAACCTCCGGGCTCTTCCACGTGGGGCCCTGGGCCCGCCTGGGGAAGTTGAGTCTGTGTAATTCTTCGGAGATCTCTTGGAGGGTCTTGCCTTTGGTCTCAGGAAGGAACAGGCCAGTGTAGATGGCCCCACAGGCACAGACACCAAGGAAAGGGACATAGAGGAAGTGGGACAAGGCCTCCTGTGGATTGAAAGAGACCCCAAGACCTGGTGTGGCTCCATCAGCCCCAAACGGAAGGCCCATGACAGGTTGTGAGGAGGGATTTGCCCCCCTCTTTGCTCCCCTAAGACCCCTCCCTTTCAGTCTCAGTCTCCCTGGATGGAAGCCCCCCGCTGGGGTTCTCAGGATGACAGGGACACAGCCTAAGGCAGGGCCCCCAGCGGGAGGGGCAGGCCTACCATGACGAAGGGAAATCCCAGGCTGACCAAGAAGAGCATGATCCACATGAGCGCCCCGCAGACCATGCAGGCAGCAGGCCTGGCCATCTGGTCAAACAGCTCTGTGGCCAGGATCCCCGTCACTCCAGCTGGAAGGGGGGGCAGGGACAGGGGTCTGCTGGCCAGGGCTCCCTGCCTGCCTCTCCCCTACCCCAGCCCAGACATGGGAGTGGGAGCCGAGGCCCAGTCTGTACGGGGGACCCCTCAGGGCTCTCCTCCTGCCATTCCCTCCCAGAAGCCCCAATATGAGGTGGTCTCTGAGGGCCCGTAGGGGACATTGCATTCACACTACCACTGTGCACCCAGCTACCCATCACTCCTTCTATGTGATGATGGATGCCCAGAGCCCCTTGGGCCCACTCACCAGGGCCAATGCCAAAGCTGAGGATGGAGGCAAAGATGCAGGCCACAGCCAGGTAGAGTGTCCAGGGGAACGAGCTCTGCCGTGGACGGGGCAGGGGTGAGGTGGAAGTTAGCCCAGCCTGGACCCTCCAGCCCTCATCCACCCCAGTTACCTGCAGGCACAGGGCCACAGTGAAGATGCTCCCCCAGCAGGTCATCAGGCTGTACCCACCGATGAGCAGCACGCGCCGACCCATCCTCTCGACTGCCACACACTTCAAAGGAAGAAAGCGCAGACCCATGCACCCAGCCATGGTCACTGAGGTATGGGACAGGCAATGGGAAGGGGTCTCCTGAGAAAGCTGGTGGTGGAGGTGGGGGTAGTTTATTGCTTCAATGTGACTTTATTAATTTCCTAAAGGAACTTGGTCAATCAATCACCCAACTTCAGCCAGTTTCCGCATCTCAAAATGGTGCTGGAAGTGACCCGCAAACAATAGATGCTCTCTAACTCACTGCATTGATTGATTGAGACAGGGTCTCGCTGGTCCAGCCCAGGCTGGAGTGCAGTGGCATAATCTTGGTTTACTGCAGTCTCAACCTGCTAGGCTCAAGTGATCCTCTCACCTCGGCCTCTCCAGTAGCTAGCACTACAGGCAAAGACCACCACACCCAGCTAATTTTTGTATTTTTTGTAGAGACAGGTTTCACCGCATTGCCCAGGTTGGTCTCGAACTCCTGATCCCACCTCAGCACTATCGCCTGGGATGGAGTGCAATGTCACCACCTCAGCTCACTGCAACCTCCACCTACCGGGTTCATGTGATTCTCCTGCCTCAGTCTCCCGAGTAGCTGGGATTATAGGTGCCCGCCACCATGTCCGGCTAATTTTTTGTATTTTTTAGTAGAGACGAGGTTTCACTATGTTGGCCAGGCTGGTCTCGAACTCCTGACCTCGTGATCCACCCGCCTCGGCCCGAAGTGCTGGGATTACAGGTGTGAGCCACTGCACTCGGCCCCTCACTGCATTTTAACACCATAAGCTGGAGTGTAAACTGGTTTAATGCAGAGGACCTGGGGGTCCCTCCCCCAAGGGCTGGTGGAGGAAGGGCACCCTCCAGACTCACACTAACAATCGCCATGAGCAGCTCGCAGCTCCCAGTCCCGATGATGGCGTACTGGACCTTCGCTTCTGGCACTCCTGCTTTCCGGAACACGGAGGAGGCATAGGCGTACATCTGGGAGAGCATGGCTTTCAGGCCTGGGCTCCCTTCTACCTCCCATGGCTCCCAGCAGCCTGCAACACCAAGCCTCCGGGGCCCAGGGCGTGGGGTGGGGCAGGGGTCTCACCAAGTCATTCCCGCAGAGCTCCATGGCACTGCCGAGCACCACGAGGCTTGTCACCTGTCTCCTCAGGACCCGATGCTGGAACAGCTCCCATGGGCGCCGGGCACGGCAGCCCTGGCAGGCAGCACGCTCCTCCTCCAGCTCCTCCAGCTCCCTTGCCAAGTCCCCGGAGCCCCGCAGTCGCTGTAGTGCTGAGCCAGGGAAGAGGGTACTGAGCTCCCCTTCCCCAAGCCCCTCTTTGGTCCCCCCACAGGGACCCTCTCCTCCATCACACCATTCCTTTCTTTCTTGGCTCACTCTCTGTCTCTGTGTCTGTCTCTGTGTGTGTGTCTCTCTCTCTGCCTCTGTCTCTCTCAATCTCTCTGTGTCTGTTTGCCTCCCTGGTCAGATGGAGATGATCTTCCTGGCCCTGACATTTCTCAGGGCTGTTGGGGTGTTGCTACCGTGGATGAAAAAAGGCTTTAGAAAGAAACTCGGGGTTCTGCGGACATATCATGACTATTGCAGCACATTATCAAACTCAGTTCTTCACCCCTCCCTGCACCCATGCTGCTTGCTGTGTGATTTTGCAGTTCCTGCCACTAAAGGGGCAAGTACCGCCTACATCCCTGCTCCTGGCTCCGGGCTTGGCCAATAGGATGAGGCTGCAGTGAGGGTGTGCCATATTCCAGCCTAAGCCTTAAGAGGCCTTGCTCACTTATACTTGCTCTTCTGCTACCATGAGAACATTCCAGGCTAGCCAGGAGGATGACAAGAGACATGGACAGCCATTGGCCAGGCGCGGTGGCTCAAGCCTGTAATCCCAGCACTTTGGGAGGCAGAGGTGAGCCTGAGGTCAGGAGTTCGAGACCAGCTTGGCCAACATGGTGAAACCCTGTCTCTCCTAAAAATACAAAAATTAGCCAGGCGTGGTGGCAGGCGCCTGTAATCCCAGCTACTCTGGAGGCTAAGGCAGGAGAATCGCTTGAACCCAGGAGGCGGAGGTTGCGGTGAGCCAAGATCGTGCCATTGCACTCCAGCCTGGGGGACCAGAGTGAGACTCCGTCTCAAAAAAGAAAAAAAAAAAGAGAGACATGGACAGCCAAAGGGGCCCAGATGAGCCACCCTCGCTGGGACTGTTCTAGATCAGCCAATGCCCAGCTGGTAGCTGCAGTTGCAGGAATGACCAAGATCAGCAGAGACATCAGCCAGAACCATCCTAGATCAGCGCAGCCCAGAGGACTTAGAGGCTTAGGCTAAACAATTGCTTTTTTTGTTTGTTTTTGCTTACCACCGAGATGTTATGATTGTCTATTAGTTAGCAATAGAAAGCTGATCAGTAAATTGGCACCAGGAGTGGTGCTACCATAACAAAGACCTGTGAAATATGGTATTAGTTCCAAGACCAGGCAGAGGATGGCGATGAGGTTGAAGAAATGAAATGCTATGTTATATAGTGCAGTAACATGGAAGAAAGAAAACGGGCTCAATGAACTTATGGACTTGAGCAAAGAAAACTCCAAATGTTGAAAGCATGAACTGGTTGCTGTTAAATGAATATTCTAAGCTTGCTGTAAGACATGAAGAATTAATTCAGAAAATAACTGGCCAGTTTGCAAACAGAATTCAGAGGCAACAAAATTTAATTAAACATACATATTTCAGAAACGCTGGGTTAGTTGAAAACAACAACAAAAATGTTTTCTCGCCTCTATCCTCTCCAGCTAGCAAAAGAATCC
Source organism: Rhinopithecus roxellana (assembly GCF_007565055.1). Lineage (NCBI taxonomy): Eukaryota > Metazoa > Chordata > Mammalia > Primates > Cercopithecidae > Rhinopithecus > Rhinopithecus roxellana. The sequence goes on from NC_044561.1 coordinate 57,906,038, forward strand.
CAAATTAAGTAACAGCCTGTGAGCAAAGATCAAATCTGGAGCACCGCCAGGAAGCCATGGACTCATAGTAAAGATCAAATCAAGCATGTGGCTTAAAGCAGTGCCTCATAGACCCTCACAGCTAGAAAAGGGGGCATTTAGGAGGCTTGCGGGCGTTGCTTCAGGGTAGCCTGACATACTCTAAATAATAGCAGTTAGGCCTTGGGAGAGAAGCCTGTCTCAAAAGTAATTGTGAGCGTGGTTTGTTGGCACATGAAAAAACCTCAAATACATAGAAAACTCACATCATTTTTTAGAAAGTTGTATTGGCAAAAGCTCTGCCAGTTTGGACAAAAAAAAAGACCAGGACAATTTGAAATATAAAGACTTCTGTGCCCCAACTTTTATTTCTTTTTTTTTTTTTTTTTTTTTTTTTTTGAGATGGGGTCTCGCTCTGTCACCAGGCTGGAGTGCAACGTGCAGTGGCACCATCTTGGCTCACTGCAACCTCCGCCTCTCAGGTTCAAGCAATTCTCCTGCCTCAGCCTCCCTAGTAACTGCGACTACAGGCGCATGCCACTACACCCAGCTCATTTTTGTATTTTTAGTAGAGATGGGGTTTCACCATGTTGGCCAGGCTGGTCTCGATCTCTTGACCTCGTGATCTGCCCGCCTTGGCCTCCCTGGGATTACAGGCATGAGCCATGGTGCCTGGCCTGCCCCAACTCTCTAGGCAGGAAGCAAGCTGAGAAATTTGCTCAACCATCAAAAGCAGCACACTGTGCAATGCCCTCTTCAGAAGGAATCAAGGAAGGTGATAGAAAAGGAAAAACATTTCAGAGGGCAGACGCAAGAAGCATGGAGAGCCACGCATAGTGGTGTGTGCCTAGAGTCCCAGGTACTCAGGAGGCTGAGGCAGGAGGATCGCTTGGGCCCAGGAGCTCTGGGTTGTAGTACGCTAGGCAGATCAGGTGTCTACACTAAGTTCAGCATCAATATAGTGACGTCCCAGGAGCAGGGACCACCAGGCTGCCTAAGGAGGAATGCACTGGCCCAGGCTGGAAATGAGACAGTTCAAAACTCCCGTGCTAGCTGGATATAATGGCTCATGCCTATAATCTAAGCACTTCGGGAGGCCAAGGAGGATGGATCATTTGAGCTCAGGAGTTTGAGACCTGCCCAGGCAAAAGGTGAAACTCCATCTTTACAAAAAATACAATAATAAAAAAAAAAATTAGCCAAGCGTGGTGGCACGGGCCAGTAGTCCCAGCTACTCAGGAGGCTGAGGTGGGAGAATTGCTTGGGCCTGGGAGGCGGAGCTTGCAGTGAGTTGAGATCACGCCACTCCAGCCTGGGTGACAGAGTAAGACCCTGTTCCAAACAAAACCAAAAAACCAAAACAAAAACAAAGAAAACTTGCATGCTGATCAACAGTGGGGTCATGCCTATGAATAGCCACAGTACTCCAGCCTGCACAAGCGAGAACCTGTCTCTAAAAATTAAAGAAAAAAAAAAAAAAAAGAACCGTGGCCTGGGGTGCCCTTCCTAGGGGGCAGGGGACAGAGCCGGAACTTGAACAAAGAATACTCCCTGCCCCCAAGGCAGGGGACATGGCCGTATTTTCCTAGGGGCACTTCAGAATTGTTATAGATTAGCGACTGCTCCATGCCTGCCTTGCTTCCTCGTTTTTGAAATGAGAGCTGTAATTCCGGTTACCTCATCTTACTTTTCACCATTGCACGCTGAGTGTGGGAAGGGAGGAAGACTTATCTTTCTAGATCCTAGGTTTCTGGATCAAGAAAAGGCCCATATAGACTTAATGTGGTGTAAGATCTGGGACTTCAAGCCTGATGCCATGATTGGATGAGACTCTGGGGGATCCTGGGATGGGACTGAACACATTTTGCACAGACGAGAGACATAAGTAATAATTGTGGCCATGGTGACAGAGAAGAGTACACTAACGGGCTAATGGGCTCTGGTCTTCACCCCTCCTTAAATCCACACCCCTTGCGATGGGAGAGGATATGCCATCAATTTTCCCATCCCTTGACTTGGGATTTGGCAGCATGACTGACTCCCTTTGGCCAATGGAATGTTAATGGCAGGAGGGGACCAAAGGTTTGGAAAGCACTTATGCAACTGGATTTGCTTTCTTGTTTCTCTGCCATCATCATACTATTCCTAGGCCAACCCGTTGGTAACAAAAGTGAGAGGACAGAAAGTGTAGCAAAGCTGAATGACTCCAGTCCAGACCAGCCCAGACCGGCCAAGCCGCAGCTGAACCTCACCGCTGCCCCTGTCCCCCGCCCCATGCTGTGAGGCAGCCCAGCTGAGATCAGCAGAGCTGCGCAGCCAGCCAGGCAAGCAAATGAATAAAAGATGCAGTAAATAATTGTTGCTTTAAACCAGAAATGTGGCAGTTGTTCCTTAGGCATTCTTATTGTAGCCATAGTTGACTGATAAGATGACCATCACCCAGTTGGCATTGGGTAGGTGAGGTCTTGCACAGGTGTTTGACCGTGTGTGTGTGTGTGTGTATGTGTGTGTGCGCGTGTTTCTCCACACCACTCTGGAGTTCTTGAATAACTGTGGCTACGTCTGATCCATTTTGCTGCCTGGCAGTTTGGACAGCCACTTGATAAGAGTTCTGACTGAAGGCAGGTATGGGCAGATCATGAAACTGAGACACAAAGAGAGGGATAGCTCTTCCTTGATAAATGAAACCTATGAAATGGGGACCCATATACTCTGAGGAGATGCACCCCTTGGTCAAGGCAGTCTGGGAGCCCAAGGACAGAGACTCACCTGCCAGGCAGGCCTCGGTGTCTCCACAGTCAATGAGGAGGTAGCGCGGGCTTTCGGGGAGCAGAGGCAGGGAGGCGAGCTGCAGCGCCCCGGGCACCAGGCAGCTGGCCAGCAGCAGAGGCCAGGCCTGAGGGTCACCTAGAAGCTCCCTAAGGAGGCAAAGGAGAGGCCAGGCCAGATTCCTCTTTGCCAGAGTCCTACAACCCTGCTCTCCTGCCCACCTGCACACCTCCCTGCAGAGGGTCTGCAATTGCCCCGTGCCTCTTCCTATCCAAGTCTGGGTCTGAACATCAAGATCCCTCCCACCCAGGCTGGCACCAAGAGAGGACAGGGACACTGCCCCACCTCATCCCTAGCAACTCCCCTTCCCAAGAGTCCAGACTCTGCGTTCTCCTCTTTTTTCTGGAATGACTGGAACAGGTTTCTCTTTGAAAGCCCAAATCTTTACCCTCTCCTCTGTCAAGACCTGTTCTTTGCTCCCTGACCTGGAGAGGACAGGAAAGGTGATTCACATTGCAGTATGTTGACTGATACCCATTTTGTGAATTGGCAGCAGAGATGTGGATAGAGGATTCGATGCCTTCATGCAAAGCAACAATGCTTTAATCTACTAGTGGGCAGGGGAGACATTTAGGTGAAGAAAGGTTTTTACTGGTATCTCCGAAATACTCAATGCATGTGGGGGAGGGGTGCTTACCTGAGTCCAACCACCTGTCCCATCACGATCCCCAGAGCGGTAAAGATGGCTGAGCTCATGGCCACAGCTCCTCGGAGCTCCTTAGGGGCACTCTCCCCCAGGTACATGGGCTGGATGTTCATGCTCACGCCTGGACATGTGCACAGCAGAGGCACATCAGCCACCAGCTGGGACTTCCCTCCACGACACTGGCCTGTCTCCCCTGCCCCACTCAGCACTGTCCAGCCACTCAACTAGATCCTGGCACTGAGGGCTGATCCTCACCCCCCACACTCTGAGGGGTTCTGCTTCACCTGCTGAAGGGTCAACAGGATCCCAACTCTACTCCTCAGAACTTCTGAGAGAGGGCTTTCTCAGATCCGCTCCCATCCTGGTCCCTGGCCACAGTCCCACATGTTCATGGGAACTTCCTAGGTCCCATCACTGGGACCTGAGTGTGAAGGGCTCTAAGGGAGCTGTGTTGGAGCCCCTAAAAACCCAGGTGGATGTGCTCAAAATTCTGCTCTCTCACATGAAAAGCCCCACAAACCGAGGAGTACCTACCAGGCCATTCTGTTTCTAGGGAAGATCAGAAAACTCATCCTATATCCCTTTATACTTTGGCTGCCAGGAAGCTCATGGCTTAGAGTGTTACTCAAACATGGGACCTCTGTTAGTGTTAGTTTGCAGATGTTTATTCCCCCATCCCTACACAACTTTTCCATTGTTCTGTACCTACTTTAAATATCTAATCATATGAGTCTTTTAAGATAAACTATATTTCATCCTTTTGTGACAAAGGTAGGCATAAACAAAAAATAAATAAATGAGGCTGGGCGCAGTGACTCATGCCTGTAATCCCAGCACTTTGGGAGGCTGAGGCAGGCGGATCACAAGGTCAGGAGATCGAGACCATCCTGGCTAACACGGTGAAACCCCGTCTCTACTAAAAATACAAAAAATTAGCTGGGCGTGGTGGTGGGAGCCTGTAGTCCCAGCTACTCAGGAGGCTGAGGCAGGAGAATGGCATGAACCCAGGAGGCAGAGCTTGCAGTGAGCCGAGATAGCGCCACTGCACTCCAGCCTGGGCGACAGAGTGAGACTCCATCTCAAAAAAATAAAATAAAATAAATAAATAAATAAAGGGAGGAAATGAAGGAAGAAATGAAATAAAAGGAATTAATGAATTTGTGAATAAATAGGCATAGAGAGGTAGGACGAGAAGCCCCCACTCCATACCTGCACTGACTCCCACAAGCAGTCTTCCCAGCATGATCATCTCAAAGGAGCCTGCTTTGCGGCTGAATCCAAACAGAATCGCTGCCAACGCCACAAAGATGTTATTCACCAGGAGGGACTTCTTCCTGGGGGAAGTGAAACACACAGAAAGAGAGGCTGTGGCTCAGTCCGGAGGGGCCATCCTTGGGGACCACTCTTTGCAACTCTAACAAGCCCTAATCACACACACACGTGTGTGTGTATTTGTGTTTCAAAGAGTCTAAACTGCATGAACGGAAATGACCATTATACCTAGGCTCACCTATGGTATGCCTTGAGGTGAGTATTCCCACTCCCCTCCCCCGCCATGCACCCCAATTACTCTCCTTTCTGCCTACAGCAAAGCTTGAAATAAAAGAATTTATGTGGTATGGCTTTCCCCCTTCAGATTAAGTATCGTTCTCCCCAGACTTTTTGAAAATGAAGGGACTGGCCAGGGGTGGTGGTTTACGCCTATAATTCTAGCACCTTGGGAGGCTGAGGTGGGAGGACTGCTTGAGCCCAGGAGTTTCATTTTTTTTGTTTTTGGTTTTTTTTTTTTTGAGACAAAGTCTTGCTCTGTTACCCAGGCTGGAATGTAGTGGTGCAATCTTGGCTCACTGCAACCTCCATCTTCCAGGTTCAAGCTATTCTTGTGCCTCAGCCTCCAGAGTGGCTGGGATTACCGGCGCATGCCGCCACGCCCAGCTAATTTTCGTATTTTTAGTAGAGATGGGGTTTTTCCCTGATGGCCAGGCTGGTCTCAAACTCCTGACCTCGGGTGACCCACCTGCCTTGGCCTCCCAGAGTGCTGGAATTATAGGCATGAGCTACAGCGCCCAGCCAAGACTCTGAATTTAAATCCTGACTCTGTCATTCATTAGTTCATGACCTCAAGTATGCCATTAACTACTTTGAGTCCTGGGATCCTTGCTATCAAATGAGATGAGAGTTCCTACACTTATAGGTCTGTTGGAACACATAATTTTTAAAATATATGTAAAAATTGGGCTGGGCATGGTGGCACATGCCTTTAATCCCAACAGTTTGGGAGGTTGAAGCGGGCAGATCACCTGATCCCAGGAGACTAGCCAGGGCAACATTATGAAACCCCATCACTACAAAAAATACAAAAAAATTAGGCTGGGTACTGTGGCTCACGCGTGTAATCCCAGCACTTTGGGAGGCCAAGGCAGGCAGATCACCTGAGGTCAGGAGTTCGAGACCAGCCTGACCAATTGGAGAAACCCCGTCTCTACTAAAAAAAATACAAAATTAGCCAGGCGTGGTGGCAATGCCTGTAATCCCAGCTACTCGAGGCTGAGGCAGGAGAATCGCTTGAACCTGAGAGGTGGAGGTTGTGGTGAGCCGAGGTTGCGCCATTGCACTCCAGCCTAGGCAACAAGAGCGAAACTTCATCTCAAAAAATATATATATATATTAGCTGGGCATGTTGGCGCACACCTGTAATTTCAGCTACTCAAGAGGCTGAGGTGGGAGGATTGCTGGAACCCAAGAGTATGAGGCTGCAGTGAGCCATGATCACGCCACTGCACTCCAGCCTTGGTGAGAGAGTGAGACTCTGTCTTAACAACAACAATGAAGGTACTAATACGTAATTTCTCAGATTCAATACAACTCCAGGGAGGAAGAACAGGGACTTTAGAGTGAAGGAATGGATGCATAGATAATCAAGTAGAGTTTCCTTATATTTTCCTCCATGTATTACAGAGTCGCTTCTCACAACTCAGAATGGCTGTATGTCTCAATGCCTTGATCAATGGGACAGACACCAATCCAAGGAGGGGCCATTGGAAATGTCACCTGTTCCATCATGATGAAGCATTAGCTTTAGCTCCTAATATTGAGCTCAGAAGTGCTGTCATACAGATCACCCAGGAGAGCTCACTGTGATGGTATAGCTCACTGTACTGAGAGGGAAACCGAAGACCGGAAGTTGCCAGTGTTCTGCTCAAAGTGACCAGCACATTGGTGATAAAACATGAGCCAAAGCCTGTGTGTCTTGTGTCTAGAGAATGAAAAATGACAGTAGATTATAACAAGCTTGATCCAGTGGTAACTCCAATTGTAACTAATAATTATAATTACAATGATAGACATTTTCCTCACTGGAATTAATAAATCCATTAATAATAATTAAGTACTTCAACCTGGTGAGTGCACTTTGCTCCATTTCAATACACAGACATTGCCAAAAACACTTAGCATTCACCTTGCAGGAAGAGTCATACACCTCCACTGACCTGCCTTAAGTATATAGCAGCAGCCGGGTGCAGCAGCTCACGCCTATAATCCCAGCATTTTGCAAGGCTGAGGTGGGCGGATCATGAGGTCAGAAGTTTGAGACCAGCCTGGCCAACATGGTGAAACCCCATCTCTACTAAAAATACAAAAAGTAGCCAGGCTTGGTGGCAGGCGCCTGTTATCCCAGCTACTCAGGAGGCTGAGGCAGGAGAATTGCTTGAACTGGGAGGCGGAGCTTGCAGTGAGCCGAGATCGTGCCACTGCACTCTAGCCTGGGTGACAGAGCGAGACTCTGTCTCAAAAAAAAATAAAAATAAAAAATAAAAAAAAAAGGATATAGCAGCTGTCCAGCTATGGGCGACAGTCCATTCCACAGAGACCTGTGCATCCCACAGGACATGCTGCTGTCCCACTATTTTGATGAGTTCATACAGAAAGGACCTGGAGAAGAGGAAGCAGCAAGCGCACTAGATACCTTGGTAAGGTACACTGTGACAAAGAGTAGAAGATTAAAAACGAGACAGGGGGCTGCCACTCCAACGAAGTTCCTGAGGTCTAGAGGACTAAGAGGTGGCAGTGTATTTTCTCCAAAGTGCATGACAAATTGCTGCAACATAGTCCCCTTCCTCTAAGGAGGAGGGACAAGCCTCTGAGAGCTTCTTTCCATTTTGGAGGCAGCGGAATACCACATCAGGTGTCATGACCTGGCACATTTATCAGGTGACTTGAAAACCTGGCAGTTTTGAGTGGTGCTAAGCAAAAGAAGTATTTCTCTAGTGGGTCGAAGCCAAATTCACGTTGCAGAGTACTAGCAACTATACACGATCACGGCCCCAAGCCAAGCTCAAAGAGCTCTGCCACTCAACCCTTTAGCTTTAGGAGAGCCTGTGGTGCTCAAAGTGGCAGTTAAAATACTCTAAAAAGAGGTCACAATGCAAAACCAAAGCTTTTTTTTTTTTTTTCTTTTTTTTTTTTTTTTTTTTTTTTGAGGCGGAGTCTTGCTCTGTCTCCCAGGCTGGAGTGCAGTGGCCGGATCTCAGCTCACTGCAAGCTCCGCCTCCTGGGTTCCCGCCATTCTCCTGCCTCAGCCTCCCAAGTAGCTGGGACTACAGGCGCCCGCCACCTCGCCCGGCTAGATTTTTGTATTTTTAGTAGAGACGGGGTTTCACTGTGTTCGCCAGGATGGTCTCGATCTCCTGACCTTGTGATCCGCCCGTCTCGGCCTCCCAAAGTGCTGGGATTACAGGCTTGAGCCACCGCGCCCGGCCTACCAAAGCTTTTTAAGTTGAGCTACTCTCCTTCAGCAAATTACTAGCCTCTTTTATATATACATATTATATATATATATTTTCATGTGTATAAATAAATATACATTTTTTCATATATATATAAATATATATTTATTTATATTTATTTAGAGATGGGGTCTCACTATGTCACCCAGGCTTGAGTGCAGTGGTGCTATAACAGCTCACTGAAGCCTCGACCTCCCAGGCTCAAGTGATCCTCCCACCTCAGACTCCTGAGTAGCTGGGACCACAGGTGTACGCCACTATGCCTAGCTAATTTTTTCTTTTTTTCTTGTAGAGATGGGGTTCTGCTATGTTGCCCAGGCTGGACTCAAACTCCTGGGCTCAAGAGATCCTCTTCTCTTGGCCTCCCAAAGTGCTGGAATTACAGGCATGAGCCACCATGCCCAGCCTGCTATCCTCTTAAGGAGAAAGAGCTCCTGGCCTTGTCACTAGGCACTAGTGGGGAATAAACACCAGGCTGCGGGATGCCACAGGGCCATGTACTTATCATAACTGGGTGCTGTATGACACCCTCCTACTAAGGTTGAGTGTGCCCTGTAGCACTCCGTCACTGAATAGAAGTGGTATAAACCAAACTTGCCCAATGTGGGCCCCAAAGTTTCCCATGAATATGTCACTCACATCAGTTTGGACCTAAAAGGTATTGAAGGACTTAAACCTATCCTATAGACAGGTTTTTTAGCATGGACTTTTTTTTTTTTTTTTTTTTTTTGAGACAGAGTATCGCTCTGTCACCCAGGCTAGAGTGCAGTGGCGCAATCTGGGCTCACTGCAAGCTCTGCCTCCCAGGTTCAAGTGATTCTCCTGCTTCAGTTGTTCACGCCATTCTCCTGCCTCAGCCTTCTGAGTAGCTGGGACTACAGTTGCCCGCCACCATGCCCGGCTAATTTTTTTGTATTTTTTTTAGTAGAGATGGGGTTTCACCGTGTTAGCCAGGATGGTCTTGATCTCCCAACCTCATGATCTGCCTGCCTTGGCCTCCCAAAGTGCTGGGATTACAGGCATGAGCCACTGCGCCCAGCCTAGCATGGACTTTGCCTCTTTTTAGTTTTCTTTTTTTTTTTTTTTGAGATGGAGTCTCACTCTTGTTGCCCAGGCTAGAGTGCAGTGGCACGATCTTGGCTCACTGCAACCTCTGCCTCCCGGGTTCAAGTGATTCTCCTGCCTCAGCATCCTGAGTAGCTGGGATTACAGGCGTCCACCACCATGCCTGGCTAATTTTTGTAGTTTTAGTAGAGATGGGGTTTCACCATGTTGACCAGGCTGGTCTCGAGCTCCTGACCTCAGGTGAACCCCCCCCGCCTCAGTCTCCCAAAGTGCTGGGATTACAGGCCACCACACCCAGCCTGTCCCTTTTTCAAAAGGTTTGGTTGGACAGACAGTCTTAGATGAAGCAGAATTTGAAGACTGGTTTCAAGGAGGTACAGGGAAACACTAAGTGGGTGTATCTTTTAAAATTAGCCCAGAACCTGAAAATATAGCTGGGCACCGTGGCTCACGCCTATAATCCCAGCACTTTGGGAGGTCGAGGTGGGTGAATCACCTGAGGTCAGGAGTTCGAGACCAGACTGACCAACATGGAAAATTCCGTCTCTACTAAAAATACAAAATGAGCCAGGCGTGGTGGTGGCACCTATAATCCCAGCTACTCGGGAGGCTGAGGCAGGAGAATCACTTGAACCCGGGAAGTGGAGGTTGCAGCGAGCCAAGATCATGCTATTGCACTCCAGCCTGGGCAAGAAGAGCGAAACTCTGTCTCAAAAAAATAAATAACCCAGAACCTGAAAGTATACATAAATATGTTTCTGCTTATCAGAATCCCCTTCCTGCTGCAAAGAGGCTCTTCATAATCATGCACAATCATGGACAGTATGACCTTCTATCTGTAGATGGCATTCAACTGCCTTCCTTGACCATCCTGGTGCTTACTCAGTTGGGTGATAAACAAAGCAAATAGTGTAGAAAGCACAGAAAACGTACATGGACTCAACAATAGGGGCTTCCTGGCACCGAGATGACTAACCCACCTGTTCCCCTATGCAACCAACCCTGAGCACCCAAAGATGGCAACACATTTCAGAGCTCCAGTCAGCTGCTGAATGGAAGAAGGGGAACAGACATTTGACATAATTAGAATAGGCATATGTGCTAAATTTGAATTTTTAATTCCTTTCATGCTTATGCTAGCTGTACCAAGTATCATGAGACAGCCACACAATAGTTATTACCTCTGTCTTCGTGGGAAGAGCCCCACTTTTGTTTGCGACTGTTCCCCTACTCCCCACGGTGCAGATATGAGCCCCAGTGGTCTAATCCAGTCTTGTTGATCTTGTGCTAGTGCTATGGTTTGATGGTTTGTGTCTCTTCCAAAATTCAGGTTGAAATTTAATTTCCAATGCAACAGTATTTAGAGGTAGACCTTTGGGAGATTGATTAGGCCATGAGAACTCCACCTTCATTGATGAGACTAGTGCTTTATAAAAGGGCTGGAGGGAACTAGGCAGGCTCTTTTTGCCTTTTTCCCCTTTGTCTTCCTACCATGTGAGAACACAGCATTCGCCCTTTCTGCCATGTGAGGACACAGGGACAAGGAACCACCTTAGAAGCAGAAAGAGCAGCCCTCACCATACACTGAATCTGCTGGTGCCTTGATCTTGGACTTCACAGCCTCCAGAACTGTGAGAAAGTAAATTTCTGTTCTTTATACATCACCCAGTCTCAGTTATTTTGTTATAGCAACAAAAATAGACTAAGATCGCTAGTAAGCCAGCTGTTTTGAGACAGGGGCTCACTGTGTCATCCAGGCTGGAGTACAGTGGCACAAGCAAGACTCACTGCAGCGTCGATCTCCTGGGCTCAGGTGATCTTCCTGCTGCAGCCTCCCGAGTAGCTGGGTCCACAGGCATGTGTCACCATAACTGGTTGATTTTTTTTTTTCCTTTTTTTTTTTTTTTGAGATGGAGTCTTACTCTGTCGCCCAGGCTGGAGTGCAGTGGCATGATCTTGGCTCACTGCAGCCTCTGCCTTGTGGGGTAAAATGATTCTCCTGCCTCAGTCTCCTGAGTAGCTGGGACTACAGAAGTGTGCCACCACACCCTGCTAATTTTTGTATTTTTAGTAGAGATGGGTTTTCGCCATGTTGGTCAGGCTGGTCTGAAGCTCCTGACCTCAGGTGATCCACCCGCCTCAGCCTCTCAAAGTGCTGAGATTACGGGCATGAGCTACTGCGCCCAGCCCATACCTGGCTAATTTTTTGTAGAGATGGGGTCTCACCATATTGCCCAGACTGGTCTCAAACTCCTGGACCCATGCAATCTTTCCTCCTTAGTGTAATTCCTCCCAAAGTGCTGGGATTACAGGGGTAAGCCACCCTGCCTGGCCAGGCCTGGCTTCTAAGAACTTCCTTTCATGCTATGAGCTGCCTCAGTGTCCTTCGAGCTATTACATTTTTTATTCTGTTAATCAGAGTCAGTTTGTGTTGTTTGCAATGCAAGAACTGCATTAGATACGCAGGAGGAAAGTGATGCCCAGGAAGAAAATACTTGTTTTAGGTCAGTTAGCACTTGTTGGCAGACATGAAATTAGAAACCAGGAGTCCTCTCTCTTTCGTAGTACAGGACTGTTTGCTCTACCAAATCCTGGAAGATGTGTCTTGCAAGGTGAAACTCCAGGCAGAGTAAGAGGCTGGATGAGGAGCTGATCTGGGCCTGGAGCTTGCCAGGCCTCTTCCTGCTTCCATGTCCCTCAGCCTGCAGGCTGCAGCACTCCTCATTAAAGGGCATTCAGGGGGTACACAGGTACACTTACCTTCCCAGCATGATGGCCAATGGACCTGCAAGCAGTGCTCCAAAGAGGCCTCCTAGGGGATATAGAGACACGATGATGGACCACACAAGTAGAACTAGGTGGTCAGACAGTGGCTCTCCAGTACGCGCCTGCCACGTCTCATTGGTGAATTCCTGAATGTGCTGTGGACAGAAATGCCAGTCAGCCTTCTGGGGACGGGGGCATGGGGGCACTAGACAAGACAAGCCTTCTCCCCAACAGGGTTCCATGCTTCTGCAGAACAGGCAATGAGAACAGGCACCGTGTCTTCTGAGCTCCCCGTGGAGCAGGAACCAACTCACCTGAGCACCTCCCCTGTGCAGGGCACCATGCTGGTTCTTATCCCTCAATATCCCTCAGAGCCTAGCACTGGACATGCCCCATTTGCCCCTCTCTGCAAAAACACTATTTCTCCCTACTCACACAACACTTCTGACAGCAAATATGTGGATTTTTTCCACATCAAGCAATTCTCTAACTCTCCGGACACGAGCTGGTGTACTACAATGGAATCCCATTCTGACACTATCCACCTGGAGTTAGCATCAGATCCCACAAGTCAAAGGGCTCCGTTCCACAAGACTGTCCCCTCTTCAGATGCCAACTGCAAGACCAGGTCTCCTGTACTTCTGACCAACTGGCCATCAATTGGGGATTCCTAGGACCCTTTCCGTGGGTTTGATAATTTGCAACAATGGCTCACGAAGCTCAGGAAGGCACTTTACTTACATTTACTGGTTTGTTACGAAGGATACAACTCATGAACAGCCATATGGGAAAGGTACACTGGACATGGTCCTGGGGGAGTAGGTTGCTAGAGGCTTCCATGTTCCCTGCAGGAACACCACCTTCCCAGCACCTCAATGTGTTCACGAACCTGGAAGCTCATCAAATCTTGTTGTTCAAGAGCTTTTATAGACCTTATATCTTCAGCTCCTCTCCCTTTTCCAGAGCTCTGTGAATGGGACTGAACATTCTGACCCTCTAATCTCTTGGTCTTTTTGGTGACCAGCTCCATCCTGAGGCAGTCTAGTGGCCCTACCCTGTCACCTCATTAGCATATGTGCAGGTATGATGAAATGGGGCTCATTGCAAATAACAAAAGATGCTCCTATCACTCAAGAAATTCCATGGCCAGGCACGGTGGCTCACACCTGTAATCAGAGCACTTTGGGAGGCAGACATGGGTGGATCACCTGGGGTCAAGAGTTCAAGACCAGCCTGGCCAACATGGTGAAACCCCATCTCTACTAAAAATACAAAAAAAAATTAGCCAGGTGTGGTGGCAGGCACCTGTAATCCCAGCTACTTGCAAGGCTGAGGCAGAAGAATTGCTTGAACCCGAGAGGTGGAGGTTGCAGCGAGCCAAGATTGCACCAATCTTGGCAAGTAATCCTCTTGCTTCAGCCTCTCGAGTAGCTGGGACTACAGGCGCCTGCCACCACGCCCGGCTAATTTTTTTGTATTTTTTTAGTAGAGACGGGGTTTCACTACTTTTGGGAAGCAGCCTCCCAAAGCACTGGGATTACAGACATGAGCAACCATGCTCAGCCTTGGTCACTGTCAAGACTGGGGATTAGGCTCAGGGAGAGGTGAAATGACTTGTTCACAGCTTTAGCCATGGGTCAGGGTTGTACCAGGTAGTTTGGACTCCCCAGACTCCAAACCTCAGGTGAGTGAAGGGAAGTCACATGGTTAGGAAAGAAGTGGGGAAGACATGGACACCCTTTTCTTGGTTAGCGATGAAATGCCATTTGCAAAAAAAAAAAAAAGAAAAGAAATGCCATTTGCAGGTCTCCCGACAGAACAGAACACAAGGGAGGGCAGTGGGTTCAGGTGCTGGGCCAGCTCTCCCCTGCCCAGCTCAGGGCAATGACTGGCAGCCTAGTGCCCACCAGCTGCCTCTCGGGGGAGGAACTGTCCACAGGAGCTGGGACCAGGGCCAGCTTCCCCGACATTGGCTGGAACTCCTCAAGAGTGACCATTGACAAAGATTCTCCTCAGAGTTTTCTAAGCTCTTTTTTTTTCAAAGATAGGGTCTCCATCCCAGCACTTTGGGAGGCCGAGACGGGCGGATCACGAGGTCAGGAGATCGAGACCATCCTGGCTAACACGGTGAAACCCCATCTCTACTAAAAAATACAAAAAAACTAGCCGGACGAGGTAGCGGGCGCCTGTAGTCCCGGCTACTCAGGAGGCTGAGGCAGGAGAATGGCGTAAACCCAGGAGGCGGAGCTGCAGTGAGCTGAGATCCGGCCACTGCACTCCAGCCTGGGCGACAGAGCGAGACTCCATCTCAAAAAAAATTAAAAAAAAATAAAGATAGGGCCGGGCGCGGTGGCTCAAGCCTGTAATCCCAGCACTTTGGGAGGCCGAGGCGGGCGGATCACGAGGTCAGGAGATCGAGACCATCCTGGCTAACACGGTGAAACCCCGTCTCTACTAAAAAAATACAAAAAACTAGCCGGGCGAGGTGGCGGGCGCCTGTAGTCCCAGCTACTCGGGAGGCTGAGGCAGGAGAATGGCGTAAACCCGGGAGGCGGAGTTTGCAGTGAGCTGAGATCTGGCCACTGCACTCCAGCCTGGGTGACAGAGCGAGACTCCTTCTCAAAAAAAAAAATAAAAAATAAAAAAATAAAGATAGGATCTCCCTCTGTTGTCCAGGCTGGAGTGCAGTGGCATGATCATAGCTCACTGCAGCCTCGAACTCCTGGGCTCAAGCCATCCTCCCACCTCAGCCTCACAAGTACCTGCAAATACAGGCTCATGCCACTGCGCCCTGTTGAATATTTTTTTACTTCTTTGTAGATACTGGATCTTGCGTGTTGCTTAGGCTGATTTCAAACTCCAGGGCTCAAGCAATCCTCCCACCTTGGCCTCTCAAAGTGTTCAGATTAGAAGGATGAGCCACTGCGCCCGGTATTCTGAGCGCTTTTTCAACTAGATCTCAACTTTTGGACTTCTGTGTTCATCTCTGCCTTGTTCAGTTTTAGCAAGTGTCCTGCTAAGTTGATTTAGCTAGAATCCTCGTCCTCCACATCTGATCACTTTCAAAATCTAATCGGCCTCCTTATCCTCTGCCATCCTCCATGATGTCTGGTTACCCTGGCCTGCGCTCAACAAGAATCCTGTTGGGTCAATTTAACCAGAATCCCCCACAAACGCCTGATGATCCTCTTAGTCATTGTGCAACCACTGTCCCCACTCTACTCCTCGGCTATCAGTTCTCACTTGCCCATGCTGTATTTGAAGTTGAATCCAATCTTTCTGCCTCAGGGCAGGACCCCATTGCCATGGTCCCTCCAACTAGTGCTTGCCACCTCTTGAATAAAGTCTTCATTAGTGTGCTTTGACAAGTGTCATTGAATAGTTTTTGTTTTTGTTTTTGTTTTTGAGACGGAGTTTTGCTCTTGTTGCCCAGGCTGGAGTGCAATGGCGCAATCTCGGCTCACTGCAACCTCTGCTTCCCGGGTTCGAACAATTCTCCTGCCTCAGCCTCCCAAGTAGCTGGGATTACAGGCACGTGCCACCATGCCTGGCTAATTTTGTATTTTTAGTAGAGATGCGGTTTTTCCATGTTGTTCAGGCTGGTCTGGAACTCCCAACTTCAGGTGATCCACCTGCCTCAGACTCCCAAAGTGTTGGGTTTACAGGCGTGAGCCACTGCGCCCAGTCTTTTTTTTTTTTTTTTTTTTTGAGAGGGAGTCTCCCTCTGTCACCCAGGCTGGAGCACGGTGGCGAGATCTCAGGTCACTGCAACCTCCACTTCCTGGGTTCAAGCGATTCTCCTGCCCCAGCCTCTGGAGGAGCTGAGATCACAGACACGCACCACCATGCCCAGCTAATATTTCTACTTTTAGTAGAGACAGGGTTTAATCATGTTGGCCAGGCTGGTCTCGAACTCCTGACCTCAAATGATCCGCCTGCCTCAGCCTCTCAAAGTGCTGGGATTATAGGCATGAGCCACCATGTCCAGCCTGAATAACTTTTTCTTTAACAATTAGAACTTAACACTATTCAGCAGGGTAGGGGAGGCCTCTGAGCCTAGGAAAGTCTCCTTTGTGGGGGCTGGTGATGGCTGTGGGAGGTAAGGTCTGAGTGACCTGCCCAGCCCGGGATGGACCCCTCTCTAGTCTGAGTGTGCACTGAAGTGGGTGCTCAAATGCTTGATGAATGAATGAATAAATAAACCAATGCATCACGCCTGTAATCCCAGCACTTTGGGAGTCCAAGGCAGGCAGATTACCTGAGGTCAGGAGTTTGAGACCAGCCTGGCTAACATGAGGAAAGTCTACTTCTACTATAAATACAAAAAAATTAGTCAGGTATGGTGACAGGCGCCTGTAATCCCACCTACTCAGGACGCTGAGACAGGAGAATCACTTGATCCTGGGAGGCAGAGGTTGCAATGACCTGAGATCTCGCCACCGTGCTCCAGCCTGGGTGACAGAGGGAGCCAAGATCACGCCATTGCACTCGAGCTTGGTCAACAAGAGCAAAACTCCATCTCAATAAATAAATAAATAAATAAATAAATAAATAAATAAATAAACCAATGCAGCCAGCTCAGACCTCCCTTTCTAAATTCTCATCCTTGCTTTAAGAGGCTGGGCTGCTATCATTCTTTTTATTCCCATCTCTATCTTCTGCTAACAACTATTACTTTGGAGGAAGTGCTCTCCATGGTCAAGTACAGCTCTTGGTTCCCCCACAAAGGTGATCACCTGGCCCAGGTCTGGCCAATCCGAGCATCCCAGCCTCCTGACCACATTACTGGTCTGGGAGTGGACATGTAAACCAAACCAGCCCCTCAGGCTCTTCCCTGCCTTTCTACATGAGCTAATCTGGAAGACTTTTGTTGGTTGGGGGAGTTCTCAGCTGGCAGGAAGTGAATCTGGTGACAGCAGCTCCCCAACCAGGTATGAAAACAAGGCCAAGGCAGGCACGGTGGCTCATGCCTGTAATCCTAGAACTTCAAGAGGCCAAGGTGGGCGGACCACTTGAGCTCAGGAGTTTGAGACCAGCCTGGGCAACATGATGAGACCCTGTCTCTACTAAAAAATACAAATAAAATAGCTGGGCTTTGTGGTACATGCTTGTGGTCCCAATTACTTGGGAGGCTGAGGTGTGAGGATCGCTTGAGCGCCTGAGCTTGGGGCAGAGTGGAGGTTGCTGTGAGCCGAGATTGCATGACTGCACTCCAGCCTGGGTGACAGAGCAAGACTCTGTTTAAAACAAACAAACAAACAAAAAAAAAAAAAACAGAGAGAGGAAAATCAGGGGCAGGACAGCCACAGTTCTGTCCTGGGGCCTGGTTCCTGCAGCTCTCCCCCAGTGCTGTGTGAGGCCCCATATCCCATCATTCCCAGTTATGACTAGGTACTTGCCCTTCTTACTTAAGCAAGTTAGAGGTGGGCTTCTATCACTGGGGCTGAAAGACCCATCCTTTCCACAGACCCTCACAGAACATCGGCTCGGGCCAGGCTACGACCAAGTGCCGGAGATTCAAAGATGACTCAGATGCTGAGAGTGAATCAGCAGGAGAGAGGAGATGGACACAAAACAGCCCTCACACAGCATGAGTGAGGACAGCCTACACCAAGGGCTGGAGAGGGAAGAAGGTTTCAAGAAGGTGGTGGTATCTGGGGTGGGCTTCTACAGGTGGAACAGAGAGGGCCCCTCCATGGAAGGAGGCTTAGAGGAAGGGCTGTGTCATAGGCATTTGAGGAACTATACTTAACTTGCTTTGGTATCAGGGTTGGGGGAGCGGAGGTGTGAGACAGTGAAACCGAGGGGTTCATTTGGTCAGATCTGCCTGCCCGGCTTGCTTTTGGTCAGTTGGCTTTTTAAAATTTCTTCTTCCTTTTTCCATGAAGCTGAGGCCCTGGTAGCTCAAGGCCTCGCCGCTGAACACGGAAACTTAACCTCCACTAGCTACTTTATAAATAACATTCATGAGGCCGGGTGTGGTGGCTCATGCCTATAATCCCAGTACTTTGGGAGGCTGAGGCAGGCGGATGACCTGAGGTTGGGAGTTCGAGACCAGCCTGACCAACATGGAGAAATCCCGTCTCTACTAAAACTACAAAATTAGCCGGGCGTGGTGGCACATGCCTGTAATCCCAGCTACTCAGGAGGCTGAGGCAGGAGAATCGCTTGAACCCGGGAGGCAGAGGTTGCAGTGAGCTGAGATCACGCCACTGCAAACCAATCTGGGCAACAAGAGCAAAACTCCATCTCAAAAAAAAAAAAAAAACAATTCTGAGCAGGGGAGCGACTTGAAGAGATCAGGATGGGGAGAGGCTGAAGGCAAGGAGGCCAGTGAGGAGGCTGGGCCAGAACTGGGAATGTGGTGGAGACATGGGGAGAAGTGGCTGGATTCTAGAGGTAGTTAGGAAGGACTTGGTGTTCAAGAGACGAAAAGAAGTCAACGCTGACCCCCCCATCACTAGGTGGAAGATGGAATCATCCGCTGAGATTAGGGACTCAGGAGGACATGCAGGTTTGGGGGAAGATGTATGCTTAGTTTGAACCTGCAGGAACCTGTGGGCCAACCCAATGGAGACAAACTTGTGGCAGAAAGCGCCACCAAGTGGATGCCTGGCTGAAGCCCCTCAGTGGGCAGCTGTTAGCCAGTACCCACTCAGACAGGGGCAGTCGACACAGAGAGGATACGTACCGAGGTCGGGGCATTGATGATAGACAGGTTATAGCCAAACTGAAAAGTCCCACCAATGCCGGCAGCACAGATGGTCAGGAGCAGGATCCTGCCCTGAATCTGAGGAGAGAGGGGAGAACACAGAGTGACCAACAACAGCCACCACCCCTCTCCCTGGACCAGAGCTGCCAATCACAGCACTGCAATTTATCTGAATCAAGCAGTGATGTCTCCACTTTGCAGATGAGGAAAGCGAGGCTCAGAGAGGAGTTAATCTGGGTCACATGGCTGACAGGTAGCAGAGGAATCCAGGCCTCCTGCTCTGAGTCCAGGGCCCCACTTTACCTTCACGCCACCCATAGCCCCAACGTTTCCTGGAGCTGGAGAGCAGTTCCCATCCCTTCTTGTTGGGCTGCCCCTGAGCACGTCTGCTGTGTTAGGGGAAGACAGTCCCCTGTGCTGGGGCCCCAGCAGAGTAAAGCTCTGCCTCCAGCAGGACAGGAGCCCCTGACTTGCCCCAGGAAAACGTTCTCCAACAGAGTGGCCAGGCTCCAGGAATCTGGGCTGAGCCTCCTTCTCTTACCTCCCACCAGCATGTTTTGCAACTAGGCTAAGAAAAGAAGCCACATGGACCTGCAGGTGCAAGGACTTGGGGACATATGAGCAGCACAGAGGCAGCATAGATGGCCAAGGTGCCTGGTCCCTATCCCAGCTCTCCCCTTACTTCCTCATCCTAAGTCACTTCCTTACCTGGACCTGGAGATAATGAAGCCTACTTCTAGGCTGGGTACACATGAGTCATGCACACTTGGTACACAAAAGGACAGTGAAACACCCTTAGAGATGGAGGGAGAATTCCCAAAGGCATCCCCAATGCCTCATCATTTATAGTTGGGAATTTCTCTTTTTTTTTTTTTTTTTTTGAGGAGTCTTGGCCAGGCTCACACCTGTAATTCCAGCACTTTGGCAGGCTGAGGTGTGTGGATCGCGAGGTCAGAAGTTTAAGACCAGCCTGGCCAAGATAGTGAAACCCCATCTCTAGTAAAACTACAAAAATTGGCCAGGCGCGGTGGCTCACGCCTGTAATCCCCGCAATTTGGGAGGCCGAGGTGGGCGGATCACCAGGTCAGGAGATCGAGACCACCCTGGCTAACACAGGGAAATCCTGTCTCTACTAAAAATACAAAAAATTAGCCGGGACTGGTGGCGGGTGCCTGTGGTCCCAGCTACTTGGGAGACTGAGACAGAAGAATGGCGTGAACCCGGGAGGCAAACAGTGAGCTGAGATCGTGCCACTGCACTCCAGCCTGGGTGACAGAGCGAGACTCTGTCTCAAAAAAAAAAAAAAAAAAAAAAAAAAAAAATTAGCCGGGCTTGTTGGCAGATACCTGTAATGCCATCTACTCAGGAGGCTGAGGCAGGGAACTGCTTGAACCGGGGAGGTGGAGGTTGCAGCGAGCCAAGATCGCACCACTGCACTCCAGCATGGGCACAGAGTGAGACTCTGTCTCAAAAAAAAGAAAATAGAAAAAAGAGAGAGACGGAGTCTTGCTCTGCTGCCCAGGCTGGAGTGCAATGGCGCAGTCTCGGCTCACTGCAATTTCCGCCTCCCAGTTCAAGTGATTCTCGCGCCTCAGCCTCCGGAGTAGCTGGGATTGCAGGCATGTACCAATGTACCACCACGCCCAGCTAATTTTTGTATTTTTAGTAGAGACTCCTGACCTCAAGTGATCTGCCCACCTTGGCCTCCAAAGTGCTGAGATTACAGACGTGAGGCACTGCACCCGACCTGTAGTTGAGGTCTTCTGAGGGATTCACAAAATTGTTTATCTTTCTCCTTTTGTGATTTTTTGTTTTGTTTTTTTGAGACAGGGTCTCATTTTGTCACCCAGGTTGGAGTGCAGTGTCGGGATCTTGGCTCACTGCAGCCTCAACCTCCTGGGCTCAAGTGATCCGTCCACCTCAGCCCCCCAAGTAGCTGGGACTACAGGCATACACCATCACGCTGGGCTAATTTTTTTTGTATTTTGTTGTAGAGACGGGGTTTCACCATGTTGCCCAGGCTGGTTTCAAACTCCTGAGCTCAAGCGATCCACTCGCCTTGGCCTCCCAAAGTGTTAGGATTACGGGCGTGAGCCACCATACCCCGTCTACTCTTTTGTGATTTTTAATTACAAAATGACACGTTTGTTAAGATTTTTTAAAATTCAGTATATACTGAAAGTTCTCCACTCCTCCAAAGGCACAACAATGAACTCCTTCCCTCAGGTATTTTCCTAGATATTTGCAAAGTAGTTGACTTTACAAAAATTGAATCGTTGATATCTTCCCCCAAAAATTACTGCCTTTCTTGTTCTGGCAAATTGTTCTGTAAAATTAAATGTATTATTTTTGAAAACTTTGATACAATTTTCATGACAGAAGGATGTTTGGCTAAGGTTTTCTGAAGTTTCCAGAACCTACGGACTATTTATTCATTCATTAGTCAAATACTGTGTTGGCCGGATGCAATGGCCCATGCCTGTAATCCCAGCACTTTGGGAGGCCGAGGTGGGCAGATCACTTGAGGTCAGGAGTTCAAGACCAGCCTGGCCAACATGGTAAAACCCCGTCTCTACTAAAAATACAAAAATTACCCAGGCATGGTGGCAGGCACCTGTAATCCCAGCTACTCAGAAGGCTGAGGCAGGAGAATTGCTTGAATCCGGGAGGCAGAGGTTGCGGTGAGCCCAGATTGCGCCACTGCACTCCTGCCTGGGCAATAGAGTGAGACTCTATCTCAAAAAAACAAAAACAAAAACAAAAAAAACCTGAGTGTTTATCTCAGCCAAGAAGTGTGCTGGGGAGGCAAGATATAGTTGGGAAAGCGTCAGTTGTGCTTTCACCATTCAGTGAGATACTGCACTGGAGGGTGGGGGAGCAGAGGAAGTGGCTCTGGAGGGCAGAATCCTGCTGAAGGCTTTGCCATAGGTCTGGAGACAGGTTGGTGACAGGGGCCCTGGCTGCCCAGAGTTCCCATAAGGCCTAAGTTACTTTCTCTTAGGCTGGAAGCCTTAGGAAGAAGCCAGGTGAGAAACCTGGAGCCTGGTCCCATTGGGGCCACATTACAGCTCCACGGGGGCTTCATGGAAGTAAGAGCTCCCTTAAGACAGCAGATCTGAAGGAAGCAGCGAACACAGTGCTTGATAGCAGCTGAACTCATGTAGCAGGAGATGTTGACAGGCCTCTAAGACTACAGGAAATTGTTGAATTCAATGAGATCATGCATGGAGATTGCCTATACCGTGCCTGGTCATGGTAAGCATTCAGACATTAGCTATGATATGGACCATTAATTCGGCAAACAAAGATTTATTGCCTCCCTATTATGGTCAATAATCCTACTGTTCTGGGTGTTGGGATACAGCAGTGAACAACAGACAAAATCAATGAGCTATCAGAGCTTTCCTTCCAGCAGGGAAAGACAAGCAATCGCAAAATGAACGAGCAAAATATATAGTACATCAGCTGGTGCTACAGAGACTTAAAGCAGGGAAGGGGCGTAGGAAGTGTTAGGACCAGGTGGTGCTATTTTATTTTTATTTTTTACAGACAAGGTCTCGCTAGGTCGCCCACGCTGGAGTGCAGTGGTGAGATCCTATTAGATCCCTGCAGCTTCAAACTCCTGGGCTCCAGCGATCCTCCCACCTCAGTTGGTGCTATTTTAAATACGGCTCTCAAGGAATACAAGTGCAAATGACGACAAAGGAGGTAAGGGAATGTGCCATGCAAATACCTAAAGAAATCAGTCCAGATTGGGGAGGAACCCATAGAAGTGGTGGGCAGTGCAGGTGCTCTCCTCTGGCTGCGCCCTTTCCCTCTGTGAGGCAGGACGCCAGGTCAGAGCTGAGGGAGCATGAGGAGGAAAGAGGCGAGGGTGGGAAACAGTCACGGGAAGGAGTGAGCGGTCAGGACTGCCGTGCTCGGAGGGCTTACTGCCTCTGAGGTCAGGGCTGATCGGCAGAGGATTTAGCATCCTTGGGGGCTGGGATGCCAGGGTCCAGCAACCTTGCTCTGGCCCACAGGCCGACCCTGGACGTAAACACCTGCCTATGGACATCTGAGCCTAGCACCTAACGCCACTGTACATACAAGCACGATGTTTTTGAACATTTGACGACTTAGTGAAGCCTCCAAGGTGGCTATACATGCGCAGTTCACTCAGGTCCGCAATCCCTCATCTGAAATGCCTGGTCTGGGCAGGTATGAGAATTCAGACCATTCCAGATCGCAGGAGGGCATAGAGCATTCGGAAGAGGGGCCTGAGTGGAGGTCTTGCTGTCCCAGGGAGACCCCAGCTGCCATTACCAAGCGGTTAACCGGGCGCATGCGCGCGGAGGGAAGGTCAGCGCGCGTTACCCAGCTGTGAAAGAGGGACTAGCGCACGCGCAGTAAGCGTTTGAGAGGCTCAAACCAGTCGAGACCAAGCGGTAGCACAAGCGCAGTGGGTATTGAGAACCGCCGCACATGCTGAAGGTTCGCACAACGCTAACCAGTGGCCGGGACTGGGGCCTGAGACTCAAGCGCAGGCGCAATGGAGCGCAGAGCCGGTAGACTGTCGCGGAGGGCGCTTGAGGCGCAAGCGCGGACCTGCAGCGTATTAAGAGTTACTGCCGGTGCTGGGGAGCTCACCGCCGCCGTGGGGGGAGGGGGTCGCCGCCGCGGTGGCGCGGGGTTTGTCGCCACCGTGCGGTGGGGGATCGCCGCTGCTGGGGGCTCACCTGCGTCGGAGGCCGTAAGGACGGCTCCAGTTCATCCTCCATCCGCCTCCTTCGCAGCACTGCGGCTGAAAAGCTGCTCACTTCTCACTAAGCTAAACCCCAAGCTCATCTCTGCAGGCCGGAAGGGAGCTCTGGTCCAAAGTCATCTCGGCCAAGCCCCTGCATTCGCCCCCGCAGGTGCCAGCACACGACTCTGGTCGCCGCGCTCCCAAGTCCTCCCCCGACGTTCCGGCCCTGGCCCCTCGTCCCCCTCCCTTGCTGCAGTCTCTGGACTAAATGTCTGAAAGTCTCTGTTTCTCGCTGGTGGGACCTCAGCCGCAATCCTGCGCGACCCGCTGCGCCGGTCGCCCCTGCCGGCCGCCAGAACCTAGGAGGCCCCTGCCCCTGGGCGCTCTCGGGAGGGCCAAGCCCTTGATTGTGCACAGATGCACCCCCCCCTACACCCCGCCAGACACTTTGGTTCAGGTATCCTTGACCTTTCCCCAGAGGAGGGGAAAATTAGGAAGGACCGAAAGACAGACGCACCAGTCTGCTGAGCGCTCTCATCTGTGCGTCCTGGGCAGAGCGAGAGACTCGGCGGAATGCGGGTAGGAGAACCGGTCTGAACCGGTCTGGGGTTGCCGCCAGGGATCCTTTGCGTGAGAGGCAGGTCCTACCTATGGTGGGGGCACTTGGAGTTGAGGAACCACGAAGTCCACTGGACCGGATTAATCTTTTATCCTTGAGGGCTTCTCAGGCCCTGCATGGAATCCAGGAGCTGGACAAAGATCAGCTGAAACCAGATTTGCCAAAGATGCTATTTGTGGTCACAGAAACATAGAGCTGAACATGACCTTAGGTAGTCATCTGAGCAAAGACTGTGATGGGCATTGTAGTAACTCTATTGCTTAGACTTGGTTTTTGTTTGAATTTTGCTGCTCTGAACTTTAATTCCTAAAAACACTGCATTTTTAAGGAAAAGCACAAATAAAATATTAGCAGTTATCATAAATAGGTATTTTATTACATGATTTTCCTGCATCTATTAAGATGATCATATGGGTATTCTTTAAATCTGTTAGGGAGATCAGTTACATCAATAAACTTTCTAATGGTAAACCATTCTTGAATTCTTGGGGTAGAGGCAACTTGGTCATAATACTGTTGTAATATACATTGTTAGTTTCAACTGCTGATATTTTATTTAGATAGGTTAATTTTTTTCAAAACAACCATTGCCTTTTCCCCCTTCAAAAATAAGTGGGAAGTGGCCGGGTGCGGTGGCTCACGCCTGTAATCCCAGCACTTTGGGAGGCTAAGGCAGGCGGATCACGAGGTCAGGAGATCGAGACCATCCTGGCTAACATGGTGAAACCCCATCTCTATTAAAAATACAAAGAATTAGCCGGGCGTGGCGGCAAGCGCCTGTAGTCCCAACTCCCCGGGAGGCTGAGGCAGCAGAATGGCGTGAACCCGGAAGACGGAGCTTGCAGTGAGCCGAGATCACGCCACTGCACTCCAGCCTGGGCGACAGAGCAAGACTCCATCTCAGGAAAAAAAAAAAAAAAAAAAGCGGGAAGTGACGGGCTAATAAATGGCTCTAGGACAATTGATTATATGGGGAAAAATGAAAACTGGACCTCTGTCTCACTTCATATACAAAAGTCATTCCAGGTGCACACAAACCTAATACAAAAACCTAACTTTAAACATTTTAGGCTGGATGCAGTAGCTCCCACCTGTAATCCCAGCACTTTGGGAGGCTGAGGCAGGTGGATCATCTTGAGCCCATGAGTTCAAGATGAACCTGGGCAACACGAGCAGACCCTCATCTCTATTAAAAAAAAAAAAAAAAAAAAAAAGTAAAGGCCTGGCGAGGCGGCTCACGCCTGTAATCCCAACACTTTGGGAGGCTGAGGCGGGCGGATCACGAGGTCAGGAGTTTGAGACCAGCCTAGCCAACACAGTAAAACCCCATCTCTACTAAAAATACAAAAAATTAGCTGGGCATGGTGGTGGGCACCTGTAATCCTAGCTACTTGGGAGGCTGAGGCAGGAGAACCACTTGAACCCTAGAGGCGGAGGTTGCAGTGAGCCAAGATCACACCACTGCACTGCAGCTCAGGCCACAGTGCGAGATTCCATCTCAAAAAATAATAATAATAGCTGGGTGTGATAGCGCACACCTGTGGTCACAGCTACTTCAGAGGCTGAGGTAGGAGGATTGCAGTGAGGGAGGCTGAGGTTGCAGTGACCCATTATTGTGCCACTGCCCTCAAGTCTGAGTGACAGAGCAAGATTCTTTTTTCTTTTTTTTTTTTTTCTTTTTTTTTTTTTTTTTTGAGATGGAGTCTCGCTCTGTCGCCCAGGCCGGAGTGCAGTGGCCGGATCTCAGCTCACCGCAAGCTCCGCCTCCCGGGTTTACGCCATTCTCCTGCCTCAGCCTCCCGAGTAGCTGGGACTACAGGCACCCGCCACCTCGCCCGGCTAGTTTTTTTGTATTTTTTAGTAAAGACGGGGTTTCACCGCGTTCGCCAGGATGGTCTCGATCTCCTGATCTCGTGATCCGCCCGTCTCGGCCTCCCAAAGTGCTGGGATTACAGGCTTGAGCCACCGCGCCCGGCCGCAAGATTCTATTTAAAAAAAAAAAAAAAAAAATTAGGCTGGGCCTGGTGGCTCATACCTGTAATCCCAGCACTTTGGGAGGCCAAGGTGGGTGGATCATCTGAGGTCAGGAGTTCCAGAGCAGCCTGCAACATGACGAAACCCCATCTCTACTAAAAATACAAAAATTAGCTGGGTGTGGTGGCACACGCCTGTAGTCCCAGCTACTCAGGAGGCTGAGGCAGGAGAGTCACTTGAACCTGGGAGACAGAGGTTGCAGTGAGCCAAGATCATGGCACTGCACTCCAGCCTAGATGACAGAGTGAAACTCCATCTCAAAAAAAAAAAAAAAAAAAAAAAGGCCGGGCGCGGTGGCTCAAGCCTGTAATCCCAGCACTTTGGGAGGCCGAGACGGGTGGATCGCGAGGTCAGGAGATCGAGACCAACCTAGCTAACACGGCGAAACCCCGTCTCTACTAAAAAATACAAAAAACTAGCCGGGCGAGTTGGCGGGCGCCTGTAGTCCCAGCTACTTGGGAGGCTGAGGCAGGAGAATGGCGTAAACCCGGGAGGCGGAGCTTGCAGTGAGCTGAGATCCGGCCACTGCACTCCAGCCTGGGCAACAGAGCGAGACTCTGTCTCAAAACAAAAAACAAAAACAAAAACAAAAAAAAGAGAAAATATACAAAACTTTTATAACCTCAGGATAAACAAGGATAAACCATGCAGATTTCTTATGAGGATTTAACCTCATTAAAATTAAAAATCTGTGTGTCAGAAAACACCATTAATGGACCAGGCACAGTGGTTTACGCCTGTAATCCAAGTACTTTGGGAGGCTGCAATAATTGGTGATCACACCACTGCACTCCAACCGGGGCAACAGAGTGAGACCCTGTCTCAAATGAACAAAAGACGCCATGAAAAGGTGAAACCTGGCCAGGTGCGGTGGCTTCAGCCTGTAGTCCTAGCACTTTGGGAGGCCAAAGTGGGAGGACCACTTGAGTTCAAGAGTTCAAGACCAGCCCTGGCAACGTGGTGAGACCACATCTCAATTAAAAAATATTTATAAATATATATATTTAAAATATATATATAAATATATACTTTTAAATTATATAAATTTATATATTTTAAATTATGTAAATTTATATATTTTAAAATATATAAATATATAAAATAAAATATATATATATATATTTTAAAAAGGTGAAACCTAAAGCCACCAAGTAGAAGGTATCTACAACATATGACCAACAAAGTATTAGTATTCAGAATGTATATAGAATACCCACATACCAATAAGGAAAAGAAAATGGGCAAACAGGCTTGGCGTAGTGGCTCATGCCTATAATCCCAGCACTTTGGGAGGCCAAGGCGGGGCGGATCACTTGAGCTCAGGAGTTCAAGACCAGCCTGGACAACATGGTAAAACCCCGTCTCTACCAAAAATACAAAAAATTAAACCCCATCTCTACCAAAAAATACAAAAAATTAAACCCCATCTCTACCAAAAAAATACAAAAAATTAAACCCCATCTCTACCAAAAAAATACAAAAAATTAGCTTGGCATGGTGGCTTGGCCTGTAGTCCCAACTACTTGGGAGGCTGAGGCATGAGGATCACTTGAACCCAGGAGGCGGAGGTTGCAGTGAGCCGAGATCGTGCCACTGCACTCCAGCCTGGGCTACAGTGAGACTCTGTCTCAAAAAAAAAAAAAAGATGTGAACAGCGAATTTACAGAAGAGGAAACTGAAGTGACCAAAAAACTAATTAAAAGATAGCTGCATTAGTAATCAGGAAATGCAAATTAAATCCACATCAGCATATTGGTTCCCACTCAACAGAGTAACAGCTTACTTCTGGCAATACCAAGTGGTGCTGGCAATCAGCTGGAACACGCATGTACTATTGATGAAAATGTCAGTTGGAACCAGGTGTGGTGGCTCATGCCTGTAATCCCAGCACTTTAGGAGGCCAAAATAGGAGGATCATTTGAGGCTGAAGTTTCAGACCAGCCTGCGCAATGTGGTGAGACCCTATCTCTATAATTTATTTTTTTTAATTATCTGGGCACAGTGGCACACCACACAGCTGTGGTCCCAGTTACTTAGGAGGTTGAGGTGGGAAAAATGGCTTGAGCCCAGGAGGTCAAGGCTGCAGTGAGCCATGTTCACACCACTGCACTCCAGCCTGAGTGACAGAGTAAGACCCTATCTCAGGCTGGGCGCGGTGGCTCAAGCCTGTAATCCCAGCACTTTGGGAGGCTGAGATGGGCGGATCACGAGGTCAGGAGATCGAGACCATCCTGGCTAACACGGTGAAACTCCCTCTCTACTAAAAAAAAAAAATACAAAAAATTAGCCGGGCGAGGTGGCGGGCGCCTGTAGTCCCAGCAACTCGGGAGGCTGAGGCAGGAGAATGGCGTAAACCGGGGAGGCAGAGCTTGCAGTGAGCTGAGATCCGGCCACAGCACTCCAGCCTGGGCGACAGAGCGAGACTCCGTCTCAAAAAAAAAAAAAAAAAAAAAAGACCCTATCTCAAAAAAACAAAAGAGAGGGGGGATGGGGAGGGAGGGAGAGAGGGAGGGAAAATGTAAATCAGTGCAATTTGGGCAGATCAAGGAAGTTGATTCACCTACGTCTCCCCCCCAGCAATTCCACTCCTGGGTTTACCTTGGAGAAACTCTTAATCCCACATTCAAGAACTGTTCACAAATGCAGCATCGTTTGTACTATAGGAAAACTGGAAACAAATGTCAATCCTCCAAAAAAAGGAGAAATAAGCTGTGGAATAAGATAGAATACCACTCATCAGTGAAAATCAGTGGACTAGACTAGAGGAACAATATCAACATGTGTGAATCACAACGCTACATGAACAAAGTTGCAGAAAGACGCATACGCGCCGGGCGCAGTGGCCCACGCCTGTAATCTCAGCACTTTGAGAGACCGAGGCGAGCGGATCACGAGGTCAGGAGATCGAGACCATCCTGGCTAACACGATGAAACCCTGCCTCTACTAAAAATACAAAAAATTAGCCGGGCGTTGTGGCGGGAGCCTGTAGTCCCAGCTACTTGGGAGGCTGAGGCAAGAGAACAGCGTGAACCCGGGAGACAGAGTTTTCAGTGGGCCGAGGTGGCGCCACTGCACTCCAACCTGGGCGACAGAGCGAGACTACGTCTCAAAAAAAAAAAAAGAAAGAAAGACGCATACACTATTATGCCTATATATTGTTTGGAAATATTACAAAACTGTACCTAATGTGTGTGGGAATACATGTCTACATAGTAAAAGCCTGGGGGCGAGCCTGGGGATAAGTTCCAAATTTAGAACTGGGTTTAACCTTGAATCCAAGACCCTGCCAGACTGGACCCTGATCTGGCCACCATTAACGATATCTGGCTGTCCCTTGATTCTCCCTGAAATGCCTCTTGGATGCCCTAAAACCACCCCCATCTCGTTGGAGACAGGTCCCCATGTGTGGGCTCCCCAGCCATTATTATCCTTTGGCCAGGAAGCTCTAGGTTTCACCTCAGCAAACATTGACTGGGAGTTTAACCTTGAGCATGTGAAAGTCATAGCTGTATTTGTAGCAGCCTGGTGCTCACATCCGCCCTGTGCAGTGCTAGGTACAACTACCTGCATGTAGATGTCAACCTCATTTACAGGGGGGAGTCCCTGAGGCTCTGCGAGGCCAAGCCCGTGCCCGCACCAGCCCTACAGCCCGGCTGGCAGAGCTGGTCTTCCTCACATTGCCAGGGCCAGCCCGCTGACCCTCAGGCTGGGGCTCCCCGCCGGCCTCACCCCAACAGCGGGGCCAAATCTTATGAGTGGGAGGCACTGGGGGAGGGGTCAAAAGAACACCCCCTGACTCTTTCCGCCCTTGGCTTTCTGCATTTGATTCTCATCGAGTATGTTTCCCAGGTGAGAAGGTGGAGATGGAGGTGAACTGCCCACAGCCACCAGCTGCTCACACACCTTCCTACATGCTAGGGCCTCTTACTCCAAGGACGGGAAAACTGAGGCCTAGAGCCAGCAGAGATCTGCCCTGGCACAAGCAGGAAACAGGGAAGAGTGCAGCTCAAACTAAAAACAATCAACACAGGCCGGGCGCGGTGGCTCATGCCTGTTATCGCAGCACTGCGGGAGGCTGAGGCAGGCGGATCACCAGAGGTCAGGAGTTTGAAACCAGCCTAGCCAATATGGTGAAACCTCATCTCTACTAAAAACACAAAGACTAGCCGGGTGTGTGGTGGGTGCCTGTAATCTCAGCTACGCGGGAGGCTGAGGCAGGAGAATCACTTGAGCCGGAGATGCAGCAGTTGCAGTGAGCCAAGATGGTGCCACTGAACTCCAGCGTGGGCAACAGAGCGAAACTCCCTCTCAAAAATAAATAAATAAATAGATAGATAAATAAATAAATATTAAGAAATAAATAAACAAAACAATCAATCCAGCGCAGCCCGCTGGTGATACTGACTCCCACTCGGCCCGCACCCCACCCCGGAGCCCACCGGCTCTTCTAGTGGGGTGTCTCCGTGTCCCCGAAGTGTCTTACAAAATGCCCATTACACGGGCCTAGGGAGGCGGGGCCCGGCTTGGGGGCCTCCCAGGGATTCCACCTCCTGATGAAGACTTTCCCAGCCCTCGGGGAATGAATGGGCTCACCGCGCCCGGGTCCCGCTGGCGTTCAGGTGCTTCCCCGCAGGCTTTTCGGGATTTCCCCGACGCCGCCTAGACCGGCTCCGGCCGCGAGGGGGCGACAGAGCCCGGGCTCTGCGGAACCCGGCACCAGCGATAGCCGAAGACTCGCGAAGGTTCAGTGCTGGCGGTGAAACGGAGGCCTGCACCCAAGCGCCGCTGGGTAGGGGGCACTTCATCTGGGGAGCCTCCCCTTTCTGCCTTGCCCTGTCTGCCCCTCAGCCCTTGGGTGCTCAAGTCCTGGCCGTTGTACCAGGTTGCACCCTCCCGCCCTGCGCCACCCGCCCCGGTGCGATTTTACTTCCCCTGTCCTCACATCCAGCCGCGCGGGACCGGGTGGGCCAGGACCCCGGGGAGCTGAGAAACCCGATGCCAGTTCCCCCCGGCCTCGGACTGCCTGCGTGGCTCTCCTCTCTGCTCCTTGCGGGGTAGGACAGGTGCCTCCTACCTGAAGCCAAGACTCAGGCAGCAGCTGGCCTGGTCCATCCCTGGGGGTGAGTGAGGGGGGCGGGGCATGGCTGACAACGGGGACCTAGCGTTCCTGAGCACCTCACTACTAGTGGGCTGAGCAGCTCTAGGCCAGCCTGTTGGCCTCTCTGAGCCTCGGTTTCCTCATCTGTCTGTCAGTGGGCTTGAGAGTGCTGTAGCACGGAGGACTGCAACGCGGTTCAAGGCTACCCAGAGGCCATTCCTCCCTGCAGCCTTTCCTATTCCCCCCACGTGGGTGGGCATCTTTGTCCCACACCAGGAGCCTCCTGCAGGGCAGGGGCCAGAGGTCAGGAGTCCTGATGATCACTGAAGCCTCTGACTCCGCGATTCAAGCGATTCTCCTGCCTCAGCCTCCCGAGTATCTGGGATTAACAGGCGTGAGCCACCATGCCCAGCTAATTTTTGTATTTTTAGTAGAGACAAGGTTTCACCATGTTGGCCAGGCTAGTCACGAACTCCTGACCTCAGGTGATCTGCTTGCCTTGGCCTCCCAAAGCACTGCGATTACACGCGAGAGCCACCACGCCTAGCCAACACAGGGCCTGTTTTGATCCCCCAGTTGTCCCAGACAGACCCTAACCTCAGATGGGTGTGCTGGAGGGCTGCAGCCCAGCTGGACAACCCCAGTCAAGGTTGGGGTTGACTGGGGTGCAGAGCAGCAGGTCCTGCAAACTACCCAAAGCTCTGCTTCATCCTCCTCCTCAGAACTGACATCTACTCCGGTTCTGGGTCTCATTTCCAGCGTAATAGTTCAAAGACAAAGAAAGAAAGAAAACAAACCCTAACCCCACAACCAGCTGAGGCAGCCCCTCCTGGTCACCCTTTGATGTTTAAGGACTGAACAATGGGGCTGATTGCGGATGAAAGATTTAAAGCCATCTTAATTAGAAGGAAAGAATGTCCTCGTGGTCGGCTGTTCTAAAAATACAGCTGTGCCCACATCTGGAGGGAAAGGGTGGGGGCCTGGGAGGTGGGGACGGTGGTTAGGCCAGAGTCTGAAGCACTGACGCCTGCATTCCTTGGGGCGAAGGGGGAGCCTCTAAGCAGGGCCCCTTGGAAGGGGGTGGGGAGATACCAAAGCAGCCAGTCTGCTGTGGCTAGACCACCTTCTGCAGGTTTGGGATGTGCAAGCAGTGGAACAGGTGTGCCTTCCTGAGTCTGCCCTCACCACTTCAAGAAAGTCCTCCCTGTGCCATGCCACAGCCTCGGTTTTCTCTTCTCTCCAAAGGGGCAACCAAATTTGTCATTTGTTTGCATTTCAAATACTCACTTTGCAACCTAATCTTGTATTTGTTTTGCATTATTCTTCTTTTCTTTCCTTTCCTTTTTTTTTTTTTTTTTTTTTTTTTTTTTTTTTTTTTTGAGACGGAGTTTCATTCTTATTGCCCAGGCTGGAGTGCAATGGCGTGATCTCGGCTCACTGCAACCTCCGCTTCCTGGGTTCAAGCAATTCTCCTGCCTCAGCCTCCCGAGTAGCTGGGATTACAGGCACATACCACCACACCTGACTAATTTTTGTGTAGAGACAGGGTTTCGCCATGTTGGTCAGGCTGCTCTTGAACTCCTGACCTCAGGTGATCTGCCCACCTTGGCCTCCCAAAGTGCTGGGATTACAGGTGTGAGCCACTGTGCCTGGCTGTTTTGCATTCATTTTCTTAAAGAGGCCCTCCTAATCTCATGAAGGTAAAGGGCATTGGAGGGCTGGGTGAGTGTTTGGAGGAGGACGTGGAGGCAGAGGCTCTGGTAGTGTCACTGTGAGAGGATGGGTCACCTGGGTTCTCATCTCAGCCCACTGTTAGAAGCCTCCCATCCCAGCGGCCGGATAATCACCTGGCATGGGGAGCATGCCCCTAGTGGGAGCAGGGCCTGGCTGCTTGTTGGGGCTATCAGTGGATGCAAGCCGGGTGGGAGGTGTGGTGAACCTAGGCCTTGCTTTTTTTTTTTTTTTCTTTTTGAAATGGAGTTTTGCTCTTGTTACCCAGGCTCCAGCCTGGGTGTGCAGTGGCACAATCTCAGCTCACCGCAACCTCTGCCTCCCGGGTTCAAGCACTTCTCCTGCCTCAGCCTCCCGAGTAGCTGGGATTACAGGCATGCGCCACCACACCCAGCTAATTTTGTATTTTTAGTAGAGACGGGGTTTCTCCATGTTGGTCAGGCTGGTCGTGAACTCCCGACCTCAAGTGGTCTGTCAGCCTCAGCCTCCCAAAGTGCTGGGATTACCGCACTCAGCTGAACCCAGGCCTTTCTGAACCTCTCCTTCTACCAGACCATGGCTCTGAGTCACTGGTCCTGGGCAGGGCCTTCCAGAGTGGTGGCCCCAGTCCCTAAAGATTAGTTTTGCTTTTGTAGAGATGGAGTGTCATGCTGTTGCCCAGGCTGGCCTCGAACTCCCGGGCTAAAGCAATCCTCCTGCCTCTGCTGGGACTACAGCCACATGCCACTCCGCCCAGCTTTCTCAAAGTCCAAGACAGAGCTGTCTCAGGTTCTATCTATGTAAGCTCACATCCCTGACCCTGCCAGATGGCTGACTCTGCCAAACAGATAATCTGTTTCTCCCCAAACACTGCCCACAGCGCTGAGCCTGAAAATAGCTGAGGCGGGGGAGGGGGAGGCCCCCACCAGAGGCTCTGGAGCTCTGGGGTGCTTGGCCGGAGGTGGCTTTGACATTCTGGCAGCGGCCACAGCAGGAAGTGGGAATTCCTGGCAATTTGCTCTGGGTCATGACAGTCAGGACACAGGCTCGGGCAGGTCTGGCAGCTGGGGGCTGAATGGGGATGGTTTCACAGCCATGAAGAGTCAGAGACAGTAAAACGAGGCCCAGACAGCAGGGAAGCAGCTCGTGAGTGGAGTCTCATGTGGGAGACACTCCCTGGGAGTCCAGAGGCTGCAAGAAGGTCTCACCTCCAAACCAGAGCTGGAAAAGGGTCTGGGGCTGCACAGTGTTAGCTGGTTGGTGACACCCCCACTCCCCTGTGGCCCAGCGATGGGGTCAGGGATAGCTCACTTCCTCTGCATGGATCCCTTCCATCACCCATCATGGTGGCAAGCCCAGGA
Source organism: Rhinopithecus roxellana (assembly GCF_007565055.1). Lineage (NCBI taxonomy): Eukaryota > Metazoa > Chordata > Mammalia > Primates > Cercopithecidae > Rhinopithecus > Rhinopithecus roxellana. The sequence goes on from NC_044561.1 coordinate 57,940,410, forward strand.
CTGCTGATTTTGTGCCTCTTTAGTTGTGTGTCCTCAGGCAGGTTACTTAACCTCTCTGAGCCTATTTTCTCAACTGTAATAGTAACCTACTTCATCAGGTGGTGATGAGGCTTCGGTGAGTTTAGTAAAAGCCACGGTATAGTCTGGCTATAGATCACTGAGAGGCTATTATCTCCCGCCCTTCACGGGTCCTTGCCTAGTCCATGAGCAGCACACGGGCCCATTCCTGCCTCCCCACTTTTGCTCAAGCCTTTTTCCCTGCCTAGCACATCCCCTCCTCTTACTGTCCTCATCAGGAGCTCTCCTGCCCCACGGCTGCCCTTGACCACTCACCAGTGTATTTCCACTCCCTGCCTGGTATGGGATTCAGTGTCTCCTCCCCTGGCCAGAAGCTGAGCTCTTGCAGGAAAAAGGCACCCACAGCGATTCCCTCCCCAGCCCTGTAGGCCTCTGTGGCTGTTCCTGACCATAGGCCCATGAGAGTTCCTGGCTGAGAGGAGACAGCGAGGAACAGATCAGGCAGAGAGGACTGGCGGGGCCCTCCGGCTTCCTCTGTTGGTGCATTCTCGCTCACACGCATTCACTCATTCATAGCAGAGATGGGCCTTGGATGGGGAGGCCAGCTGTGTTTGTTACAGGAAGGGGCTTCCTCCCAGAAATCTCTGATAGCCTCATTATAGATCAGAGTACAACCTTGGAGCTGAAAGAGACTCTACACATGGACCCTTCTGACCCCCATCTCACAGACAGGGACACTGAGAACCAGAGAGGGAAGGGAGTGGCCAGGTCACAATGCCAGCCCCGAGGCTGCAGCTCCAGCCCTGGAGTCTAGGTCTGTCTTCACAGGGTTCCCTGTTTACCAAGGCCCTGCCTGTGCCAGCTCCACAGCAGAAACCAGGGGTAGAAGGGCTGTTACGTGGACAACAGAAGCCCCTCTGCACGAAGCAGGAATGACCAGGGCCACAGGAGGGAAGGAGCTGGGAGGACTGGGTGGAGGGCAGGGAGGGCTTCCACCCCACAGCACCCCAAGCTCACCTGCCCAATTCAATGAGTGGTCTCCCTCCCTTACTGGCCATTCACCTATGTCTCCGCCCGGTGGGGGCTCACTGTCCCCCACGCGGGGCAGGCCAGGAGCCCTCCTACCTTCACCCCCACTACCGAGCATTCACTGAGGCCTGTGGCTTCACCCATCCTGACCCTCCCGCTCCCTCGCTGTTAATGCGAGCCACTGCAGGCCACCACTCTCCTCCCCTGCTCATCTGATTAGGACAAAAACCACAGGCAACACACCTCTGCCTGGCCTGGCCCCGCTCCTCCCTCCCATCACAAGCAACTCTTCTTCCTTGCCTCCTTCACCTTCTCTCCCCTGCTCTCTTCCTCTCCCCCAGCTACCTCGGGGCCTTTGCACAGGCCCTCCCCTATCCTGGCCTGGTTAGTGCAACCCATCCTCTGCCCCATTCTGCTTCCTCCCTCCCCATCCCACCCAGAGACCAGCTTATTCCTGGAAAGTCCAGATTCTGCTACCAGGTTCAGAGGGCCAGGCCCAGGCTGCTCCCTCTGCAGCCTGACACAACCCACCTGGATGGTTTGTTGTTCTGGCACTCCGGCCACAAGCAGCTGCTGCTGTGTGGGTTCCGGCTTCCGTGCTAAAAATAGCCCGTGGCCCAGACAGGAAGGGCCAAGGGGAACACAGCTGCTTCTGGGAGGGGCTGGCTGGAAGCCTACTCACAGCAATTGCAGGGGTTCCTGTGCTCGAAGGGGGTGGGCCCCATGCTTACAGTCCCTGAGGAGAGGTCCCCCAATGGACAGGTGCTCAGGGCCCGAAAGAGGCACTGTGTGTCATCAAGAAGAAAATACAGCTGCATCAGCAGGTACACAAACATTCAGTTTGTTTCTGATTCTTGTGGTTAGTTACAACAGGCATGGACTGCCTTTAGAATAAAATATATTTAAAAATTAAGTGCTTGGGACTCTAACAGAAGTAGGTGAGCTCTGGTCCCTTTGAAGGTGATCAGGGAGGGCTTCCTGGAGTAGGAGGCACTTTTACCCTCTGCTCTTCCTCTCTTATTTTTTAAATTTTATTTATTTTGCTTTTTAAAAACACATTTATTTTATTATTTTATTATTTTTATTATTTTTGAGACAGAGTCTGTTCTATCGCCCAGGCTGGAGTGCAGTGGCATGATCTTGGCTCACCGCAACCTCCGCCCCCGGGGTTCAGGTGATTCTCCTGCCTCAGCCTCCTGAGTAGCTGGGATTACAGGTGAGTGCCACTTCACTCGGCTAATTTTTGTATCTTTAATAGAGACGGGGTTTTACCATGTTGGCCAGGCTGGTCTCCAACTCCTTACCTCAGGTGATCTGCCTGTCTTGGCCTCCCAAACTGCTGGGATTACAGGCATGAGCCAATGTGCCCAGCCAGGAAACATATTTTTAAAAATATATATTTTTAAGAGTCAGGGTCTCAGTCTGTCACCCAGGCTGGAGTGCAGTGGTGCAATCTCTGCTCATTGCAGCCTCGACCTCCCTGGCTCAAGGATCCTCTCGCCTCAGCCCCCTGGCTCTCCCCGCCTTCCCAGTTGGGGCTACAGGCATGCATCACCACGTCTGGCTAATTTTTGTATTTTTTGTAGAGATGGGGTTTCTGTATGTTGCCCAGGCTGGTCTTGAACTCCTGAGCTCAGGCAATCCGCCTTCCTCAGCCTCCCAAAGTGCTAGGACTATAGGCATGAGCCACCACACCCAGCCTTCCTCCTCTTTTTTTTTTTTTTAACAGAATGAATAGTTTAGAGAGCTGGGACAGTATTAGAGGAGAGAACCAGAAGCCTGAATAAGAGTTAGTGGTGGTGATGAGGCATAGGAGAGAAGGGAAAGGCCTAGAGAGTTCCATGGGAATGTCAGGTGTGACATAGGGGGCCGGGCATGGTGGCTCACGCCTGTAATCCCAGCACTTTGGGAATCCAAGGGACAATTGCTTGAGGACAGGGGTTTGAGACCAGCCTAAGCAACACAGTGAGACACCATCTCTACAAAAAAAATTTAAAAATTAGCGGGACATGGTGGCATATGCCTGTTGTCCCAGCTACTTGGGAGGTTGAGGCGGGAGGATCACTTGAGAGCAGGAGGTTGAGGCTGCAGTGAGCTGTGATCACACCACTACTCTCCAGTCTGGGCAATAGAGCAAGACCCTGTCTCTAGAAAAAAACAAAAAACAAACAAACAAAGAAACGTGCAACATGGGGCTTTGGGTACAGAGCTGACTCCAGGCTTGGGGGCTGAGGATGGCCCCTCCTAGTGTGTGAGGCCAGTGAGGGGAGAAGCTGGGTGGGGTGAGTATACAGAGGGCGCTCTCCTGTCTACAGACACTGAGAGGGCCTGGATAGGAGATCTAGGTGTCCTCTGGGAGTCAGCAGGAAGGGTCACAACGCCAGGGAGGTGGCATGGGGAGCAGAGCCCATTGTCACCTTACCCCACAGGTCCCCCGCCCATCCACCGTCCTCAGCACAAGAGAAAGAAGGCTGGCCCAGCCGGCAGGTCTGCCACCCTGAGGTTAGTGTAAGGCACTTCTTCACTAGGACCCTGGGAACTTGGGGATAACCAGGGCTTCTCTCCATAAAGAATTATGTGGAGGGGCTCAAGGGTCCAAGGAGAAGTGGACCTAGTGTTTCCAGAGTGGCCTGTTCTGGGCCTCAGACTGGACAAAAAAGAATGGAGGTCTGCCCCAGGCCCGTTTTGCTTCCCTATATGCCTTAGTTTCCCCATTTGAGGATATCCTGGGGCTCGGGAAAGGGAGCCTCTTCAGTGGACTCAGCCGCTGCTCCCTGGATGTCCTGCCATGCTCCCTCCCAGCCTTGGCTGGCCCGTCCCACCCACCCCAGGCTCCTGGCCTCCCAGGAATGTGCTTCTCAGCCCCCAATCTGGGCGCCTGCCTTATCGGCCCCTAATCGAAGGGGAGACAGACGCCCTGGTCGACAATGACGGCCCCTCCTGTTAGCCCCAGCCTGACCCTGAGTTGAGGGCCAGCCAGCGCCTGCTAAGTGCCTGGAGGAGGAATACCTCCCCTTTCCTACGCTGACATGAAACCCGACCTCCTGTACCGGCTCCTTTGTGCCCGCTGGGCGCCCGCGCCGGTGTCAGAGGCCCTGGGTCCCCGCCCTGCCGCACACTGTGGCTGCCAGGGTGGGATTTGCTCTGCCTGGCATGTTTCCAACATGACCTTAGCCTGCTTTGCTGGAAAACCAAGGTTGTCTGCGGGGGTCCCCTCACCCTGCTCCCAGTCCCTAACCCCTCAGAGTCTTGGTCCAACCCCTCCTGTATGAAGCCAGACCTTCTCACATCCCTCCAGCAAATGCACATCCCTCCAGCACTCCAGGCTCTCCCCCTCCCCTCCAGAGCAGGGAGGAAGGCTGCTGAACCCACTCGCATCAGGCACTGGTCTCACCCCACTCCCCAGGGAACCCCCCTCAGGGCGCTTGTGGGACCCTCATGCTCTTGGGATCCACCTGAGAACCTTCTCAGCCAGTTCTCCCTCTTGGCCAGTTCCAGTCTCCTCGGGGGACCTCAGAGCCCTGTCCAGAGCATACCTCGTCTTCCACACTTCCCTCCAAGGCTGCACTCCCCTTGTTTGTGAAGGCACATCCATTTGTGTGCCTCCCTCTCCCTCCTGCCTGCCATTATCCTGGTTACCAGGAGCCTTAGCATGGCTGCAACTCAGTCCCTTCCCGGGCCATGTCTCCCTGGATTATCACTGCCTGGCTCCTGAAGCCGTTTCCCGGCTCAGCCTCCCTCGGCCTCCCCAGCTGGGGCTGCCTTCCCTCCCTGGCTACTGCAGGTCAGGCTACCCAGGCCTGGCCTCTTTTCTCCATTGACCCTTGCCCCTTGAGCATCTCACACATGCCCAAAGCTACACATACCATTGATCTACTACTGGATGACAGCACCCACATTAGGACTGTCTGCTCCAACCCCTACCCCAACACCACACTCAGATTGTTCCAAGCGATGTCACACAGATGCCTCAAATTTGATGAGGCCAGAACAGGACCCTCTATCCCCCTCACCTTCTCCCCACGAGTCCTCCATCTCAACAAAGACGACCACCATCCATCCACTCTGCAGCTCAGTCCTCTGAATCCGCTTGGACTCCCCTCTCTCAGCCCTGACCCATCTGTGGGCAAACCCGTATCCCACCCTGCCTCGTCCTCCAGATTCCACCCCCCCAAATAATCGCTGTCCCTTAAAGCCTCCCCCTGCTCACGGATTCCTCTGGTAGTCCACTACCCTAAGAGCAAACACAGAGGGTTTTGTTTTGTTTTGTTTAAGTTTAGTAACATATACATAACATAAAATTTGTCCAAACTATTTTTAAGTGTTCAGTTCAGTGGTTTAAACATTCTTATGCAACCATCCCCACCATCCATCTCCAGAACGTTTTCATTTTCCCAAACTGAAACTGCACTCATTAAACAATAACTCCCTGATCCTTCTCATATAGGTGGAACCATACAGTATGTCTTTTTGTGACTGCTTTTTTTTTTTTTTGAGACAGAGTCTCACTCTGTTGCCCGGGCTGGAGTGCAGTGGCATAATCTCGGCTCACCGAAACCTCCATCTCCCGGGTTCAAGCGATTCTCCTGCCTCAGCCTCCCGAGAAGCTGGGATTACAGGTGCATGCCACCACGCCCAGCTAATTTTTGTATTTTTAGTAGAGACGGGGTTTCACCGTGTTGGCCAGGCTGGTCTCAAACTCCTGACCTCAGGTGATCCACCTGCCTCGGTCTCCCAAGTGCCGGGATTACAGGTGTGAGCCACTGCGTCCAGCCTTGTGACTGGTTTACGTTACTGAGCTTAATGTCTTCAAGGGTCACCCATGTTGCATCACGTGTCAGAATTTCAGTCCTTTAAGGTTGAATGGTATTGTTTTGCATGTAGACACCACACTTGGTCTGTCTCATCGCTGGGTGAACCGATGTGAACCACTGTGAATAATGGGGCTATGAACATGGGTGTATGAATATCTGTTTAAGTCCCTGCTTTTGATTCTCTTGGATATGTACCCACAAGTAGCATTGCTGGATCACACGGTAATTCTAATTTTAGTTTTTTGAGTCATGGTCATATTGTTTTTCACAGCAGATGCACCATTTTATATTCCCACCAATGGTGCCCAAGGATTCCAATTTCCCCATATCCTAGACAACACTTTATCGTTTTGCTTTTCACAGTTACCATCCTAATGGACACAGGGATCCTTGTAAAGTGACAAACTTCACATCTTCCCAGAGGCATCCCAGGTTACCCCACCTAGCACTGCGGACCCCCACGTGTCTCCACCCCTTAGTTGGCAATACTCTCATCAAGTGTCAGCACTAGCTTATTGTATTGACTGCCTCCTGGCTGGACTCTAAGAGACAGTGTCTTTTACTGGATGCTGTATCCCCAGCATAGAGTTGTTTAGTAAACGGAGGAAGGAAGGAAGGAAGGAAGGAAGGAAGGAAGGAAGGAAGGAAGGAAGGGAGGAAGGGAGGGAGGGAGGGAGGGAGGGAGGGGAAGGGAAGGAGGGAAGGAGGGAAGGAGGGAAGAAGGAAGGAAGGAGGGAAGAAGGAGGGAAGGAGGGAAGAAGGAGGGAAGGAGGGAGGAAATTTCTATTTTCCACCAAAATATTGAGGCTCTCTCCTGCCTGTCCACTTGCTCTGGTGCGCCTCTCCAACCGTCGGGCCCCACCTGGACTCAATCCCCCAGTCCAGCCGCTCCTTCCGTGGGCCCCCAAGAAGAACCCTGACAGGGGCCAGCACATTTGACTGGGGCCCTGGAGGTTTGGACACATTCCCGAATACCTCCCTGCTGTGGGTCTGGTGGGCCTGTCTCGGGTTCGCAGCGAGGAGAACGTTGTGGCTAGGTCGTCAGTGAGCTGGAAGTGAGCTAGCACTGTCTGAGCCGCCACACTCCCTGCGCCCCCCACGCGCCCCGCCCCTTCCTGTTTTGCCTCGCCTGCTAGGGTCTTCGCTCCTCTAATCCTACGATCTTAGCCCCGCCCCCGTGGTGTCGTGGGTCCTCACTACTGGTCCTCTCCTAGAAAGCCGCGAAGTGACCAGTTCCTCATTGGCCACACGTTCTCCCGCGCCACCACCGCAGCCACAACAACCGCCACGTGCTCAACCTTGGCGCCTGCCCATTGGCCACCAGCCTCTACCCGCCCACTCTCCCTTTCCGTCCCAATTGCCCTCTTCCTCCTTCCATTGGCTGCCGGTCCCAGGGGCTCTCTTTTCAGCCGGGGCGCGCAGCGCCTCGGATGCGGATTGGTAGAAGGCGGGGCTGGGAGGCGGGTTAAAGAGCGCGTTGCTGGCTGGGCCACGCGTGCTTGAGAAGGTTCAATGGCGTGGCAGGGACTAGCGGCCGAGTTCCTGCAGGTGCCGGCGGTGACGCGGGCTTACACCGCAGCCTGTGTCCTCACCACCGCGGCGGTGGTAAGCGGCCGGGCGGACCGGACGTGGCTTTGGTTACAGCCTCTGGCGGGAGGGTGAGGGTTGCCATGGTTACGGCGTGCCTCCCTGGCAGCTCTTGACTGGCCCCTGGTTCTACAGCAGCTGGAGCTCCTCAGCCCGTTTCAACTCTACTTCAACCCGCACCTTGTGTTCCGGAAGTTCCAGGTGAGGCCGCCCCGCCCCGCCCACCCCGCACCTGACCGCCCACCCCGCACCTGACCGCCCACCCCGCACCTGACCGCCCGTACTCCGCAGGTCTGGAGACTCGTCACCAATTTCCTCTTTTTTGGGCCCCTGGGATTCAGCTTCTTCTTCAACATACTCTTCGTGTATCCTGCGCCCTGTGGACATAGGCTGGGTGGAGGGCAGGCCCGCCAGGCTGGGAGAGCCCGGGACGGGGAAACTGAGGCCCCGCCTGGTGGCACTTCCTATACCGACGCCATAGGTTCCGCTACTGCCGCATGCTGGAAGAGGGCTCCTTCCGCGGCCGCACGGCCGACTTCGTCTTCATGTTTCTCTTCGGGGGCGTCCTGATGACCGTATCCTTCCCGCAGGCTGTGGAACCTCGGGCTAGGGCGCCTCGGGGTCCGGCCTGTGTTGGTCCTGGGGCTTGACGTGAACAGCCATACCAGAAAGGGACACAGTCGCTCTCTCTAGCTTAGTATGTGTTGAGGGTCGACTTTGTGCTCAGCTGCAGCGGCCAGGGCTAGATCTTCAGTGCTGTATGCAAAATACAAGGCGATGCACAAAGGAGCCAGGTGGGGTGTCAGGGCCACTAGCTGAGCCCTGAATGTGAGTAGCCGGGAGAAACTGGGGCAGGGACAGGCAGTGGTTGGACCTTGGGATGAGGCTGTAGATGTGAAGGGCAGATCTCGTGGGACCTGAAGCGGACTGTCTGTCGCCTTTATTGGACGGGCTCATCTTGATGAGGGAATAGCACAGAGGGGGGATGAGGGGAAGAATTCCAGGGACTTGAGAAGTCAGAGGGGCCCTGAGCTTGGGCTGAGGCCTGCCACCAGAGCACCTTGACTCTGGCCCAGCTGCTGGGATTCCTGGGCAGCCTGTTCTTCCTGGGCCAGGCCCTCATGGCCATGTTGGTGTACGTGTGGAGCCGCCGCAGCCCTCGGGTGAGGGTCAACTTCTTTGGCCTGTTCACTTTCCAGGCACCGTTCCTGCCTTGGGCGCTCATGGGCTTCTCGCTGCTGCTGGGCAACTCCATCCTCGTGGACCTGCTGGGTGAGCCTCCTGGTACATCCAGTCCACCCCAGGCTGGCCACTCCCCTCAGGACACGCTGCTTATGCCCTGGGGCCCCTCTCCCATTCCTGCTGGAGCTCTGCTCACATCTGGACCTCTCATCTGGCTCCATCCCCATCTTCCTGCCCTCCCAGCTGCTGTGCTCTTACAGCCCCTCAAGCCACCCGGCCCACATAATTTGCATCTTCAGGGCTGATCTGCTGATGCTTGGTTCTGATGGGGGTGGGGATGGGGGTGGGGATGGGCGGGGCAGGGTTCCTGCCCCGTGGCTCCCACTCCTCCACTATTCTCAGGCCCTCCCCTCCCTGTGTCCTGTCTGCTTCTGGGCCCTTTAAGCTTGTCCTTCAGGGCCCACCCTGGGCTGATACTCTGTGCAAGATTTTGGGGAACTCATGCTCTGGGGCCTGCAGGGCCACCAGGCTGTGGATGGGGGCCTGGGGCAGGCTCTGCTGGTCTAGGACTCTGGGCTGTGGAGGGTGACCCTGCAGTCCGTGGCTGTCTCACAGGGATTGCCGTGGGCCACATCTACTACTTCCTGGAGGATGTCTTCCCCAACCAGCCTGGAGGCAAGAGGCTCCTGCTGACCCCTGGCTTCCTGTGAGTGTTGAGAGTTCTCTCTCCCTCTCCCCGCCCTCAGATGGATCCCCACCGATGGGGACCTGTGCTGGCCTCTGCTCAACATGGGCCTCTCCCCACAGAAAGCTGCTTCTGGATGCCCCTGCAGAAGACCCCAATTACCTGCCCCTCCCTGAGGAACAGCCAGGACCCCATCTGCCACCCCCGCAGCAGTGACCCCCACTGAGGGCCAGGCCTAAGAGGCTTCTGGCAGCTTGCATCCTACCTGTGATCCCTACTTGGGGCAGAAAAAACCCATCCTAAAGGCTGGGTCCATGCAAGGGCCCACCCGAATAAACAGAATGACCTGCAGTCTCTCGGCCCACAGCACTGGCTTCCCCACCTCACCCAGCCACATCCTTCTCTGCCTGCCCCGTCCTCACTCAGTGTGGCCTCTCAGCCCAACTGTAGGTGGTAGGATAGGGTGCCCATAGAGGGCAAAGAAACTGCCCATGGTTGCCCGGCTGAGCTTTGAGCTCACAGGTGACAGGCTCAGGGTTCTCATCCTGGCCCTACCAGGGCTTTTGGGCAAGTCCTGCCCACCATAGGCCTCTGCTCCGTGCCACCAGATTTCGGCTGCTGGGGCCAGGACAGGCCTCTCCTAGACTGTGCCGAGCCAGCCTACAGATAGATGTTCCGGCCAGTGGTGCCTTCAGGCTGATGCCGATCTAGCCTCTCCTGTTCCTCATCAGCCACCCTGACAGGTGGGCCTATAACTCATTTATCATCTGGTGACACCAAAGCCCCATGGAGTCAGGTGCAAAGAGGGCCAGGACTGGGTCTTTCTTCTGCCCTTTCTATGACCCCAGAGCCTTAAAGTTTTCACCTTAGCAGAGTCCTGAGACTAGGTGAGGGAGGGACTTCTGGAAGGTTCTGTTCCTGCTCTTTTTAGCTGAGGACCTGTGTGAGCCTTATCTGACCCCTACGGCTCACTTTTCTCTTCTGACCTGGCAGCTTTCCTTGTTGCTCTAGGCCTGTCCATGTTGTGGTTTATTTCTGGATGCTCAGTGGCACGGGGCCTCCTCCAGCTACAGGTTGTCATTTTCATGGTAACAACACTGTTCTCTGTTGAATCTGCCCTCCACGTTGTAGCCAGACCTTGTGGAGCTGACTCTGCGGCGGTGTGAACTGGTAGTCAGGAGTGAGGGCCCAGCCTCCCCGGCACCTCCCAGCCAGGTGGCCCTGCCCGACCTGTGGGGTGAGGCAGCCAAGGTTCCTTCCATCCCACCAGTTGTGGAGACACAGGGCTGCCTCACCCTTTCATTGCCAAGGTTCCTGCCTCATGGATGGAACAAACACCTCAGCAATGAAACCTGTTCATGTCCAAGAGCAGCTGGGCTGGGAATCTTCCCTTTTGTTCAAGGCCTTCCAGTAAGGCCCAGCTGTCCCCTTGCTGTGCGTGGGGCTCTGGGGAGTTCCACTCTTTGATGGAGGGCAGAGGCCCTGAGTGCAAACTCCCTCGGTAGAGTCTCATGCTAACGTGCTCAAAGGAGCCCCCATCTCACATCCCAGCGACCAAGAACCTCAATCCCTAATCAGAGCTCTGCCTCTGCCCACATGGGGCCCTACCCCACCTCCAGGGAGCACAGCAATCTCTGACCCTAGCCCTGCCCTGGCAGCCAGGGACTTGCCAACAGCTGAGGGTGGCAGCAGTCTGTGCTGGGATCTGTGCCCACTCCCTTCAGTGAGGCTGGAGCTGCGAGCCAGTTTGCTGCCCTCCCAGATCCTATGTCCATTCTAAAGAGTGGGGACCCCTCCCTATTACAGATGAGAACACAGAGGGGACACGAACTCCTTGGAGGCAGGGCTGGGAAGGGACCTTGGGCTCTGTCTCCTCCCTGCATAGGAGGGCTATTCCCATATTCCTCACAGCTGGCCTGTGAGGCAGGAGCTGGCCCAGGCCACAGCACCTGCTGGGGTGGGAAAGGGCCCCAGTTGACCTGGCTATGGGTGCCGCTGGAGCTAGAATAGCCCTCCTGCACCCAGGCTGGCGACAGCCCAGCAGTGCCCACACAGGACTGGGCCCTCCGCAGGGGACTTCAGAGCAGCAAGGCCCCAGCTGGCAGTAGCCTGACCATCTGAACACAGCAGAGCCAGCGCGGCCCAGGGACAACAGGAGAGCTCACGGCACCTTTCTGAGGCCAAGCAAGGGGAGCAGGGTTAGGGCTGTTGCTGAAAGGCAGAGAGCCTCTGCCCTGAGCCTCACAGCCACTCTTCTCAGCTCTCTGGATTTGGAAGGAGAACAGGCTGAGGGGAGCTGAGGTGCTACCAGAAGCCCCATTCACCCTCACCCGCCCACCTGGGAATCTGAGGCAGAGGAGGGCGAGGCCTGTGTGCCAGCCTTGTTCACATGCCACCTTTGTCCCCCCAAGCCTCAGCCCCACTTCTGGCTCTCATTATTTTTATGCTAAAACTTTGAAGAAATTGAACATGACCTGTTGCCTTTTATTTAAAAACTGTTACTAGCCCTGCCTGGGGCTCCTATACAAAAACAAAACACAACCTAAAATAAGGTTTCTTCCTGACCCCAGAGACTGGGGAGGGGCGGGGAGGGTGGGGGGCAGGACTGGGGCTCAGCAAATGGAATGTGTGCCGGGAAGGGCCACCCGGAAGCCGCCACTCCACCCCCACCCCGATCCTCAGGATGGCGCTGGGCTGTCCCCTCGCTTCTGTCCTTGCCAGAAGATGGAGGAGAGGCGGCCCAATCTTCTGAGATGCTCCGTGGGAGCCGCGTGCCGATGGGCTGGTTACCAGGCTGGGGCTGTGTTGGCGAGACGCCTCATCCGCCTGGAAGAGGAGTGGGGAGGGCAATGAGTCAGGGCCAGTTCCCAGCCTGGCCGCTGCCCTTCCCAAGGCTCTACAGGGCAGCCAGGTATGGGGGTGGGAACAGAGGCAGGATATGGCCCCCAGCAGGTCTGGACTCAGCCTTCTCTCAGCCTCACCTGTCTGCCACTCAAGCCCTGCTCATCACTCCAGGGACCCCAAAACCTGGATCTGGGCTGTGGTCAGACCCTCAGCCTGAGGAATTATGTTTGTTCCCTGCAGGGAAACATACTCTGGGGCTTGGATGGGGCCTCATCACCCAGAAGGCTGCCTGGATGGGGCCTCATCATCCAGAAGCCTGCCTGCCTCTAGCAACACTAGAGGTTCCCAAAGACCATGGGAGACTGGGAAAGGCAATGGCCCTGCCCCTGCCTGGAAAGCCAGGTGCCTGTAGGCAGAGCCCAGGACCACAGGGCCAGGGGTACCTCGTGTTCCTGTCCTGGTCGCGGATCTTCTTCTCCATCTCGGCGTCTGTCAGCGTCTCCAGCAGCGGGCACCACTGGTCCGCATCGCCCGTGTTCCGGATGGCAATCTCCACTGTGGGCAGAGGGTTCTCACTACGAGGGGAGGCAGTGAAAGGAATGACTTTTCCAGCTACAGATGGAGAGTCCTCAGAAAGCTCTGGCCCCTGTCTGTGCCCTGCTCCTCCCAGCAGCACTGTTGGCACCTAGGGGATGCTCCAGTCACCTGAACCCCAAGGGAGCTGCTGGAGGCGCCAGCGCCTCTCCAGAACAAGAGTGGTGTCACCATGACCCCACGGGCTTCCCTTCAAAGTGAACTTTCAACAGGCCCTTTGCGCCCAGCATCTCTCTGTCTCTGAGATGGAGGAGGGGGCTATTGGCTGTGGAGGTGGTCCTCCTTGACAGGACAGCATGGGCTGGGCCACGCTGATGCCACAGTGCCACAGTCAGGAGGTGGAACCCATAGGAGCAGGAGGACTGTATGCTCCACCCAGTGTCCAGAGCCAGGGCCCACTGATCAGGGAAAAGGGATGGATGGTGAATGAGAGCAAAGGAGTCTCCCAGAAGTCCCCAGCGCCCCACTACTGAGGGCTACTGCACAGCCTGTTTCTGCATGTTCTACACACTTGCCCCTCAGCCCACCTCCTGGCCAAACAAAACCCCCGGAGAGGCTGGTCTGTGCTTAGGATCAGACAGCTGGCTGGCAGGGAGCTGGACTGAAGCCATATCCCTGGACCACACTCTGCCCTGGGTCTCGTAAGGACCACCCGACTCTGTCCCAAGGTACCCTCCTCTTGCCAAGGGGATACAGCAGAGGAGGGGGCAGCAAGGGCAGAGGCCACACAGGCATGGGGTGGACACAGGAGTGCTGGGGTAGGTGGGAGGGTGGCTGGCTGCCCCCTTTCTGGGCCTTGATTTGCAAGTCTGTGATAGGACGCTAAAGAGACCACAGCTGTGGATGCCACAGGGCCTGTGTGCCTCCCACATGCAGTGGCTCCCGTCACCCCCACCTCTGAGAGAGCAGCTTTGGGTGCTGACAGTGTTTCCCGGTTGAGTGACACCAGACCCCTGGCTTGGCAGAAGGCCTCAGACTGCGGTCCTAACCATGACTCTCCCACTTCCCCTCCCCTCTCCACGGTCCTTTCCTTTCTCCTCCACTTGGCTCTCCCTAGGCTCAGCCCTGGGAGGACACCCTGCCAGCCCGCGGCCCTGCAAAACACGGTGAGTTCTGGGAGGAGCAAGGACAGGCCAGGCTCAGGGGAAGCGCCAGGCGGACACTGATAGAATAAGAGAAGACAGGTCCCTGCAAACCTCATCTGGAATATGGAAACATTTATTGCTGTGAAAGGCTTTTGAAAGATGACTGTTATTAAAGCAGCCAACACACATCCACTGAGGGAGCTTCCTAGGGGCCAGGGACCTTCTCACGGCCTCCCTGTAGCCGGTGCTCAAGGTTGTGGGACGGGTCTGCCTGCAGAGCGAGCCCCGGCTCCCTACATCCACACCAGTGAGCGCACACGCAGCACCAGGAGCCATGAGCCAGTTCCAGGTTGGGCTCGGTGCTGCTCTCCTCAGCCTGGGGTCTCGGGGACTGTGAGCACACAAGGCACAGCACAGGGCACTGGCTGCGGCTGGCTCTCCCTGCAGCAGGCCTGACCCCTCACAGCTGACGCTCAGCCCACCAGGTCCATGCTCATGAGTCCCAGAAGCTCGAGCTCATGCTGGTGATGCAGACGCAGGGCCAGAGGCAGTGTCGGCACCCCAACCTGTGTGGGCCTCTGGGGCTAGCCCATCCTCAGCAGCTCCTGACAGCTGGTCCCCGGCCAGCATGGGCGGGGGGAGGGGGGGAGGTGAGCAGTCTAGGGACCGCCCCAGCCTCAGACCTCAAACAGCATTCCTCACCATGAGGGCTCCCAGCAGCCTTCCTTGGAGGGCAGACATGAAAGGCACCGAGCCCACACCAAGGGGAGCAAAACATGTTTTCCTCTTAAATAAGAGCTGGTGAGTGGGTCCCAGAGGCTTCTTTGTTTACCTCCCCTTGACACTGGGAAGATTCCACTCCAGTGGGTTTGTTCTAAAATAAATGCTCGCACCAACCACGTTAAGAATGGGCCTAGAGCCAGCACTAGCCTGCCTTGGGTTTTGGGGGGTATATGGGCAGGGAGATGCTGTCCTGAGTTTCAAACGGTGCTGGGGACCCTGGAAGCCACCCTGCTCCCCACTCCTTCCAGGGAATTCTGGTTCATGGGCTTCGAAGCCACCAGGGACCCCAGACCTTCCTACCACCTAAAGTGTCCAGGTGGGGACAAAGAGACCCAGGCAGGGATGGTCATGTCTGAGTTGACAGAGCCAGGACTGATGCCGGTCGAGTATCTTGAGGTTTACTTTCAATGTGATCTCACTTTCATGACCTCACGTGATGCAACAGACAAGTATTATCCCCACGTTACAAATTACAAAATATAGATAGACTTCAAGGAAAACGACCTGCCCACAGCCACTCGACCAGGAAGGGGAGATGCCAAAACTTGATGTCACCCTTATGTTTGCAACCAACACCTCCGAGGCGGCCAGGAGCCTCAGTTGATTTTTCCAAGGGTGTCAAGTCCACGCAATGGAGGAAGAGTAGTTTTCAACATGGTGCTGGGGCAACATGACTCTGCATTGACAATAGATTCTCAGATATGAAACCAAAAGCACTAGCAACAAACTACAAAAATAGATAAATTACCGGCCGGGCACAGTGGCCCACGCCTGTAATCCTAGCACTTTGGGAGGCTGAGCCAAGTGGATTATGAGGTCAAGGGATGGAGACCATCCTGGCCAACATGGTGAAACCCCGTCTCTACTAAAAATTAAAAATTAGCTAGGTGTGGTGGCACACGCCGGTAATCCCAGCTACTTGGGAGGCTGAGGCAGGAGAATTGCTTGAACCCAGAAGGCGGAGGATGCAGTGAGCCGAGATCACAGCACTACACTCCAGCCTGGTGACAGAGCGAGACTCCGTCTCAAAAAAAAAAAAAAAAAAAAGATAAATTGGACTACATCAAAATGAAAACTTTTGTGCTTCAAAGAACACTATCAAGAAAGTGAAAAGGCAATCCCCCAAATGAGAGAAAATATCTGCAAATCATGTATCTGATGAGGGACTTGTATCTAGAATACATAAAGAACAATTATAACAACAATAAAAAGACAACCCAATTAAGAAACTAGCAAATCACTTTCTCCAAAGAAGATACACAAACGGCCAGAAATACAGGCAAAGATGCTCCATATCATCAGTCATTAGAAAAATGCAAATCAAAACCACAATTACTTCACACCTACTCAGATGGCTGTGATCAAAAAGAGAACAGCAAATGTCGGCGGGGTTCAGAGAAACAGGAATCGCACACTTCTGGTGGGAATGCAAAATGGTGCAGCCACTTTGGAAAACAGTCTAGAAATTCTTCAAAATGCTAACCATTGAGTTGTCACGTGACCCAGCAATTGTACTCCTGGGTATATATCCAAGAAAATTGAAAACAGATGTTCACACAAAAACTCGTACACCAATGTTCTCAGCAGCAGTGCTCACAATAGCCGAAAAATGGAAACAACCCAAAGTCAGTCCGCTGATGAATGAATAAAATGTGGTCTATCCACACAATGAGATAATATTCAATCATAAAACAGAATGAAGTCCTGATAAAAGATGCTACAACATGGATAATCGTTGAAAACATTACGCTAAGAAGTCAGTCATAAAAGACCACCTATTAGATGGTTCCATTTCTATGAAGTACCCAGGATAGGCAAATCTACAGATAGAAAGTGGGTGAGTGGACACCTACGGCTGACAGACGGCGGGGAGAAACGGGACTGCCTGCTGCAGGGTGTGGAGCTTCCTTTTGGGGTGATAAAAAAGTCCTAAAATTGACGGTGGTGATAGTTACACAGCTCTGTGCATATATCAAAAACCACTGCACTATATACTTTAAATTTGTGAATTGTATGGTTTATGAATATCACAATAAAGCTGTTAAAAATAATAATAAAACCTGAAATCAGGCCAGGGCTGGTGAGCAGAGCTTCGGGAGGAACCTCTGAGGCTCACACTCAACCAGCCCAACGTGTCCCTGACATCCTCCAGCCTAATTCCTCATGCTGTGCCATCAGAGGGACACTGCCTCTCTGTCCCTCACGCAGGCCCAGCTACCAAGCTCCCTGACCCTTAGTATCTCTTCATCCCCACCCTGTACGTGTAGGACTGCTAGTGTGCAGAGCCCCCTGGGCAGATGCCCTGCCTGATCCACAAGGCCCACCTTCCTTCTCAAGCACCTGCCTGTCCCTGGCCTCCTCTCGATCCTTCCTGCTGCAGTCCCCCGTCAGCACCTGCCCTGGCCATCCTCACCCCAGGTTCTATGCCCCCCCATTGCCCTTCCTCATGCCCACAGCCTCCAGTGCTTTCAGTGGCCATGGCACACTGATGGCCATGCACGTGAATCTGTCTCCTTTGCCAGATAAGGCACTGTCTCCTCCAGTCCCTGGCCAGGAACACAGGGCTGGCCCAGGGGAGGTGCCAGTAACTTTGCAGGATCAGCTCTCCTCAGAGGCTCTGCCTAGCCCAGCCTCCTTCCCCTTGAGCCCTGTCTCCTTCCTGTCACTGGCCCTTCATCCTACTCCACTGGCTCTATGACGTCTGTGTCACTCTGGTCCCAGTCTGTCCTCTAGGAGCCTAGCGCTTCTGACCAGTTTGTCACATGCCCGTTTCCCCTTCATGCTTGTCTCCTGTCTGTCCCACTGCCAAAGGGAGCAGGCTGTTCTCTGTCCTGGTTCCCCCGAGGTGTGGGCATAGTGGCCTTGCGCACATAGGTCCTGTGGCCAGCAGTTGCCCCACTGTACCGTGGATCCAATGTCCCCATTGCCGAGGAGGGTATGGAAGCCAGGCACTGAGCTCTGGCTGGGAGAGATGGAGGGACTGGCTCTTGGGGAATCAGTGAGTGCTTCCATTATGGGGTGACCTAGGCCCAGAGCTGAAAACTCTTTTTTTTTTTTTTTTTTTTGAGATGGAGTCTAGCTCTGTCACCCAGGGTGGAGCACAATGGCACAATCTCAGCTCACTGCAATCTCTGCCTCCCGGGTTCAAGCAATTCTGCCTCAGCCTCCTGAGTAGCTGGGATTACAGGTGCCCGCCACCACACCTGGCTAATTTTTCTGCTTCTAGTAGAGACGGGGTTTTGCCATGTTGGCCAGGCTGGTCTCCAACTCCTGACCTCAGGTGATCCGCCCCCCTCGGCCTCCCAAAGTGCTGGATTATAGGCGTGAGCCACCACGCCCAGCCTGAAAACCCTTCTTAGGAAGTTATGTGACACAGCAGTTGCCAAGCTTTCTGCGTGGCAAAGACCAGGCCAGGACTCCTGGTCTAGCTCTCTGTGAGCTGACTGGTCCCTGGACCTGGGGACTCAGTGGCCCATCCTCCTTTCCGCAGGCGGGGCCAGGCAGGACTGACACTGGTATCCCTGGGGACAGAGTTAAATAAAGTCCCTCCTAAGATCCCATGGGGTGGGGTGGTGCAGTGGGGGGAACGCGGGTTGGAGTCAGGGATGACAGTCCAACCCTAAGGCCCTGTCCTGTCATTGAGGCTGTATTCTAGTATGGGGAGTAGGAAGACACACGCAGCCCTCCTGATGCTAAAAGGCCACTCAGGACACTTCCCAGGTCCCCAGGCAGGCTGCCCCTACCGCCTGGCTGCTGTGATAGGGACGTGTGCTCACCTTGGTCCTCCCCTGCGGGATGGCCTTGCCTTTAACCCTAAAGATTTGAAACCTGCACACTCAGTATAAGAGACCGCAGGGGGTGGGGGGTCTGTGACACCCCCAGGCCCCACAACTGGAATGCATTAAGTGGTCGTTGAGATAAAGAGGGGATCCGCCTCTTAAGTCCTGACCTGCCACCACCAGGGACTCCCCAGGGGGCCTGCTCTGGAGCCACTCTGCAAACTGCAGAGGGCCTGGAGTTTGGCAAGGAATTCAGGCTCAGGTCACCTTCGGGTCAGAGCAGGAGGGATGGTGCTGTGGTGGCTGAAAGAAAGGATGCTGCGAGGACCTGTCAAGAGGCCCCGGGGACTTCAGCTCCTGAGCCCGGACTGTGGGCACAGCGGCTGCAGGGCTAGGTGAGGGTCAACACCGTAGGGGCCGGATGCTGGGGGCAGCTAGTCTGCCACCTATACCTGCGAGCCCAGAATGAGGGTTCTGACTGGCTCAGCCTCTGGGGGAGGAGGTGCTCAGTGTTGATGTTTGCAACATCACTACCTCCCGGGTCCTCAGACCCAACTCTGGTGGAGTGAGGCCACCCTTGACTGGCTCTCTGGCCATAGGGCTTGGCTCTGTGCAGGGTGAATGCACATTACAGCTGCACTCCCAGGCAACACCCCTCGGGAACAGGGAGGCATCAGACGCCAGACCCCCAGCCTCCTCTCTGAGCTGCCCTGTCTCTGAAGCAGAACCATGTGACTGGCAGGGCTGCTGGGGGGCAGGTCACAGGATCTCAGCACCACTGCACTCAGGCAGGGGCTCAGCTGTTTCCCAGGCCCGTGGGTGGCTCTCATTCCTTCTTCCTTGCTCAGATTTACGGGAAGTCGTAGAAAGCTGTCTCTTGGGATGTCTGGGAAAACAAGTTAGACACAAACCTAACGAGCTCCATTAATTGTCATAGCTTTGCAAAACAGACCTTCCTATTTGCTCCTCATGTAGCATTTTAAGCTGTCTTCCCTGAGTGATGACTGCAGATGTGGAAGGTGATAGTCTGATGAGCAGATTAAAGCCAAACATCCTGTTTTGATGTAGGGATGCTTGCCGCACCCCCACCCCATCCCAACACAGAGGACACGGTTAGAAACCACAGGGCTTTCCAGTCCTAGAGTCCTGCTGAGCTGGGAGAGCTCAATCTCGCTATTTTTTTGTTGTTGTTGGAGATGGGGTCTCACTCTGTCACCCAAGCTGGAGTGCAGTGGCATGATCTTGGCTCACTGCAGCCTCGACCTCCTGAGCTCAGGCGATCCTCCCACCTCAGCTTCCTGAGTAGCTGAAACTACAGGTGTGCACCAACATGCCTGGCTCATTCTGGTATTTTTTGTAGAGATGGGGTCTCCCCATGTTTTTCCCAGGCTGGTCTTGAACTACTGGGTTCTGGCGATCCACCGCAGCTCCCCGAAGTGCTGGGACTGCAGGTGTAAGCCACTGTGCTGGGCCCTGACCTCGCTTTTAACTCTAAGTCCTACCTCCTGCCAGGAACAGGAGGGCCTCTCCCAGGTCCATCCCCATCCCTAGCACAGAGGACACTGGACTGGAATATTCTTTTCACACCTCCACCGCCATCTCAGCCAGCCCAAATGCTGCAGGCAGGGATCAAGGTGACCTGTCTCTATCTTCCAGGGCAGCCAGGATGGGTTCCAGCCAGCATGGTACTCATCAAATGCTCTCTGACTGACCAAAGGCAGAGTTACTACAGTAAGAAAGAGCTGCTAGGGACCCCTGATTCTTGAAAGCTGGGTGGGCCTTTGTGTTTAAGACAGAATTCAAGTTCAACAGATGAAGAACCCTGGGCAGGGGCCACTCTGACCAAAATAACCGTCTGGGCAAGAGCAGAGAGAGAAGGTGTGGGGCAGGATGACTGAATGGTGGATGGCGGGGGGCAGGCCCAGGGCTCCGTGGAGGTAAGGACTTGAGGTTCGCCCTGACAGAACTCAAGTCTTTGCCAGCTATTGTGTTAAGTGCTTCTAACCCTACCTGGTACAGCGGAGCCCTGGTGAGACACACAGGGCAGGAGGGGGACACAGCAAACACACAGACCCCAGCCAGATGGTGCTGCGAAGCTTGAGAAAGCCTCAAAGGTATCACCACTCACACAGAGAAGTCTTTTTCTCAAAACAGTTTTGCAGAGAGATGAGGGAGGAAGAGACTCGTGCGCGATCCTACCTGAAGGCGTAGGTCTTCTGATGCCAGCTCAGCTGTCCCCGGATGCTGTATGCGATGGTGGTGACAAACTCCCCGCCCAACCCCAGCTCTGAGCACAGCTTCAGGGCAAACTTCTCTGGTGAGTTCTCCTTCTCTGACATGTCCCATTCAAACTGGTCCACCAGGGAAATGTTTCCCACATGGATGTTCAGCTGTGACGACAACCAAAGGACGTGAGTTAGAGCTTTTAGGACTGCCCCCAGCCCAGGGAGGCCGCGAGGAGTGGGGGCCTGCCAGGCCTGGGGTGCGCCCTGCCCACCAGGGTCCACCGGCTGAGAACTGCAGGTGGCCCTTGTCCTTCCAGTTCCCCATCCCCGAAACAAGGCTGACCCCACAACCCTCCTGTCTGCCACGAGGGGCTCTGGCTCAGGGCCCAGCACAGTCACCCTCAAGAGGCCCTGAAGTGGCCCCGGGGGCACCTGAGTCCATCTTACCTTCATCCCATCCCCGCTGTGCCCTGTGCTGGTGGAGACCTTCCTTTCTGCCCTTCGCTCCTGCTGCCATCAGTCTTACGTGACTACACCGGCAAGGCAGGGCTCAGCTAAGGCATCCCTAAGTCCTGTCTTAAGCCAATGTCTATGCCTTTACAGAGCTTGCCCTCTCAGAAAACCCTGCCTAACACATTCACAGATGCACCCTACTCTAGGCCAACACAGTGAGGTGACAGGGAAGCCTGTGGGGAGCACAGTGCTGGGCCAGCTCCTCCCACACTCCCCAGAGGACTCCCTGCTGCGCATGACTCACAGCCAGAGGGCCCAGGCCCTGGGTGTGCTATCGGGGTTTTCACCAGTGGACACCTGGGAAGCCAGCACCCAGCCGGAGAAAACACACAGACTGTACTCCAGGAGCTCCCACCTATGCCCGCCCCGCCTGGGGAAGCACCATTTTGACTTCTCACCCCTTGAGTACGTATGGCTCTTCTGAATAAGATGGACCCTTCGGGGTCCAGTTTCATTCACTCTGCGTCATGCTTGTAAGACTCCTCCCACTAGAATGTGGGGTTGGGGTCATCCCTCATTGCTGTCCAGTGCTCCATGGGGCAAGCAGGCCATAGGGCACCTGCCCATTCACCTTAGATTTTTTTTTTTGGGGGCAGAGTCTTGCTCCGTTGCCCAGACTGGAGTGCAGTGGCGCGATCTTGGCTCACTGCAAGCTCTGCCTCCTGGGTTCATGCCATTCTCCTGCCTCAGCCTCCCGAGTAGCTGGGACTACAGGTGCCTGCCAACACGCCCAGATAATTTTTTTGTATTTTTTAGTAGAGATGAGGTTTCACCGTGTTAGCCAGGATGGTCTCCATCTTCTGACCTCGTGATCCGCCCGTCTCTGCCTCCCAAAGTGCTGGGATTACAGGCGTGAGCCACCGCGCCCCGCCTATCCTTAGGTTTTAAGTCAAGGATCAGGGTGGGCAGTTGCAGGAAGAACTCACCACTGCCTTGGAGCCCAGCCCTTCTGGAGATTTCTGCCCCCTTTTAGAGATGAGGGCACCCCAATCCCCAATCATGTTCATAAAGCCCTGTGCCTCTAAGCCCTGCACACCACCACCCACTTGCTAGAATGGTCTTCCCCTCATCTGGCAGGGCCAGCCTCTTCTTAGCATCCTGGTCTAAGCTAAAGTGCCAGCTCCTGAGAGCTCCCCTTCCCATCAGCCCCTTTCCACACCCTTCTCTCCATTTTCTCCCCCTTTGGAGACAGGATGTCACTCTGTCACTCAGGTTGGAGTGCAATGACATGATCATGACTCACTATAGCTCTGAACTGCTGGGCTCAAGGGACCCTCCTGCCTCAGCCTCCTGAGTAGCTGGGACTAAGGACAGGCACTACCATGTCTGGCTAATTTGTTTTGTAGAGACAAGGTCTCTACAAGGCCCAGGCAATATATCAAGTGTTTTGGGCAGAGAAGAGACCCTGTGGTTGAGCCCTCTGCTCCCCTCAGGCTTCCCTGCTGCCTCTCTGTGTTGGCCCAGGCTGGCCTCAAAAGATCCTCCCCCAACAGTCTCCTGAGTAGCTGGGACTATACATGCAGGCCACCATGCTGGCACCTCTCCTATTTTCTTCACAGCACTTAGGACTGTCTGAAACAATCCTCCAGGAATCCTAGCATAGGCACGGTGTATTTGTTCCGGGCATCAAGGAATCCTTACGCAGAGGGAGGAAGCCAAGCAGCAGAGCTGCACCATCCTGTACATGGCATGCAGCCAGGCAATGGGGGCTGCAGTCAGGCCCCCATGTCCTTTGCTGTCTCCACATATGCCCATGCCTGATGATGACCGGAATAGGAGGTACTGGCCCTTCCCAACTGGAATCTAATGCCAAGCAAACCATGTGGGTGCTGGGTCTAAAAAGAGCATGCAGCAGCAGACAGCCCATGGAACCACCCAACAGGACTCCATAGGACCATGGGCACATGGCTCCCACCCAGCAAGCCCTCCCTGCCCTGGGCTCATGGATGGAGTTGCCTGTCCCCTGCCATTCAGTCACTAACACATTCATTTATTCTGAAGTCTAGACTGTGTGTCTACCAAGGAGAGGAACAAGAGAGACAAACATTCCAAAGGCTGCTCTGAGAAAGGTGAGGTGGTGCATGTCTGTAGTCTCAGTTACTCAGGAGGCTGAGGTGGGAAGATCACTGGAGCTCAGGTGTTCGAGTCCAGCCTGGACAACACAATGAGACTCTGTGTCAAAAAAAAAAAAAAAAAAAGCCATGCTGGTGGGGGTACTGTACTGACAGACACTAAGTAGGTTAAGTGAGCATGCAGTGTGCCAGACAGCACGGGAGTGCCAGGGAGGAAAGGGAGGGAGGGGCAGAAAGTCCGGGCTGGCCTCAGAAGTCAGGAGGCTAAGAAGGCTTCTAGGAAGGTGGCCTTTGGGAAGAAGTGAATGTACCCCGGGAGCAGGAATGTGGCTCCCTGGGGGAGAACAGTCCCAGGTGGGGGACACAGTCATGTAAAAGCCTGGGGAGCCAAGGTCTGGCACCCAGGTCAGCCCAGTGAGGGGAAAAGGGAGGAGATGAGGGTGGCGAGGGACTGGAGCAGAGGGCAGTGAGGGCCCTGAGGCCTTTGGAAGGGCTTGGCTTCCACAGAGGGATGTGGGAAGCTTCTGCGGTATTTTGGGCAGAAAAGAGATACGGGATGAGTTGCCATGCTGAGACCTCTACTGTAAGGCAGGGAAGGAGGGAGGGAGCCATTTGGCAGTGGCCTTGGTGGGGTAGTGAGGAGCGCTGGACTCCAGGTGGACTCACAGAGCCAAGGCAGGGCAAGGACTCCCAAGCAGGTGCATAGCAGGGCCAGGTCCCTGCCCACCTCCCCCAGCCCCGACTCACATCTTACCCCATGCACTCTCCTGACAGGGCCTGGACAGTGCCACTGGGTCTGATGGCTCCAATTTCAGCAGTACCATGTCCCCAGCTTCCTCCCCTATCCGCCAACCCCTGCTGGAACTGGGAAAAGCCGACCTGGGCCAGGTGCCCTGACAAGGGCAGCCAGGCCTGGGCTTTGGTCCCAGCATTGCCAAGAATATCTGTAGGAGGCCGCTCCAACCTAAGGCACTCTTTCTGAGGAGAGAGATGGTCCTCACGTGCCATGGCTCCAAAGATTCCTGTTTTCCTTCAGTCATGTTCCAGGATCAAGACAAAGAAAGATGTCCTTACAGAAACACCCAGCTCTGGCCAGGCACGGTGGTTCATGTCTGTAATCCCAGCAGTTTGGGAGGCCAAGGTGGAAGGGTTTCTTGAGCCCAGGAGTTCACGCCCAGTTTGGGCAACCCAGTGAGACTCCATTTCCTTTTTTCTTTTTTTTTTTTTTTTTTGAGACAGTCAGTGGGATGGGAAGAACCTGTCGCCCAGGCTGGAGTGCAATGGTGCAATCTTGGCTCACTGCAACCTCTACCTCCCAGGTTCAAGCAATTCTCATGCCTCAGCCTCCAGAGTAGCTGGGATTACAGGCGCATGCCACCATACCCAGCTAATTTTTTGTATTTTTAGTAGAGACGGGGTTTCACCATGTTGTCCAGGCTGGTCTTGAACTCCTGAGCTCAGGCAATCTACCCACCTCGGCTCTCCAAAGTCTTAGGATTACAGGTGTGAGCCACGGTGCCCAGCCGAGACTCCATTTTCTACAGAAAATTTAAAAATTAGTCAGGCATGGTGGTACGTGCTTATAGTTCCAAGTACTCGGGAGGCCATGATGGGAGGATAACTTGAGCCCAAGAGGTCAAGGCTGTAGTGAGTCATGAAAAAAAAGGACGGAAGAAAGCAAGAAATACCCAGCTCTTATGAGTCCAAGTTATAGATGGGAAACCCTGGGTGTGACCTTCTATTCCTCTTAAGACAGGTCACTGTTCCCAGGGTCACGGTGCCCAGGAGGCCTCTGGCCTGAAAAACACAGTCTGTCCCACATAACACAGGCTTCCCTGGGCCAGCTGTGTCCACCCTGTGACATCTGGTCTGACCCAAAGGGAAGAGCAGGAAATCTGCCTGAGGACGGTCTCTCAACCTGCCAGCTACCACCATCCTCCAGGTGGGAATCACAGGTAAGTCAGAGGGTCACTGAGGAAGCCTCTTCTGGTGGGGCAGGGGACAGTCCCAAGAGGATTACAGCTGCTGGGCAACTTCCTGTATGGCTCCTCCTCAGGCCCCATCAGGATAACAACAACGAAAGTGGGCTCAATTCTGAGAAAAACTAAGGGAAGCTGCCAGTCAGGCTTCATGAGGACCCTGTGTGTGACCAATCCCAGTCATCTGGAACCGCACGGCTGGGTGGGTTAGCCCACATGGCCTCATCCTCAACATGTTTACAAGACAAAGAGGAGCACAGAGTGGAGACCTCAGGGCTGCCCTCCAGAGCCAGCAGACCATACTCAGGACACAGGCCAGGTGCTTGCTGCCGCTCCCATCCTCACCCCACTTCTCTCCTACCATTGTCCCTTCTTTTCCTCCTAGCTCGCTATAATGTGAAACTGAAACAGGTTATGGGAAACAAATTTGTATTCTTCTCAAAAAGGTATTAACAAGTAGAGACTGAATCAATAACCCAAAACCTCCTGACAAAGAAAAGCCTTAGACCTGATGGCTTCATTGGTGAATTCTGCCAAACATTGATTGACTGACTGAGTCAGAGTCTCACTCTGTCGGCCAAGCCGGAGTGCAGTGGCACCATCTCGGCTCACTGCAACCTCTGCCTCCCAGGCTCAAGCAATTCTCTTGCCTCAGTCTCCCGAGTAGCTGGGATTACAGGCGTGTGCCACCACACCCGGCTAATTTTTGGATTTTTAGTAGAGACAGGGTTTCACCATGTTGGTCAGGCTGGTCTCTAACTCTCGACCTCAGGTGATCCACCCGCCTCAGCCTCCCAAAGTGCTGGAATTACAGGTGAGAGCCACCGCACCTGGCCATCTACCAAACATTTAAATAGGAGCTAATACCAATCCTTCTCAAACTATTCTTTAACTCATTGCCCTGATACTTAAGTCAGACAAAAAATACTACAAGAAAGAAAAACTACAGACCAACACCCCTTATGAATGTTGATGCAAAAATCCTCAAAAAAATACTGGCAAACCAGCCGGGCATGGTGGCTCACGCCTGCAATCCTTTGGGAGGCCGAGGTGGGCAGATCACTTGTGGTCAGAAGTTCGAGACCAGCCTGGTCAATATGGTGAGACCCTGTCTCTACTAAAAATACAAAATTTAGCCAGGCGTGGTGGCATGTATCTTCCCAGCTCTTCCTCGAGAGGCTTAAGCAGGAGAATCCCTTGAACCCAGGAGGTGGAAGTTGCGGTGAGCCAAGATCATGCCACTGCACTCCAGCCTGGGTAACAGAGCAAGACTGTCTTAAAAAAAGAAAAGAAAAGAATAACTAACAAGTGTCAGTGAGGATGTGGAGAAATTGGAACCCTTGTGCATTGCTGGTAGGAATATAAAAGGGTGCAGCCACTGAGAAAGGCAGTATAGTGGTTCCTCAAAAAACTAAACACCGTATGATCCAGGAATTCCATTTCTAGGTATACACCCAAAAGAAATGAAAGCAGGGGCCAGGCACAGGGCTCACGCCTATAATCCCAGCACTGTGGAAGGCCGAGGCGGGCGGATCATTTGGTTTGGGAGGCCGAGGCAGAGTTTGAGACCAGGCTGGCCAACATGGTGAAACCTCGTTTCTATTAAAAATCCAAAAAATTAACTGGGCGTGGTGGCGGGCGCCAGTAATCCCAGCTACTCAGGAAGCTGAAGCAGGAGATCACTTGAACCTGGGAGGCACAGTGCCATGAGCCAAGGTCGCGCCACTGCACTCCAGCCTGAGTGACAGAATGAGACTCCATCTAAATGAATGAATGAATGAATGAATGAAAGCAGGGACACCAACAGATATTTGCACACCCAGGATCGTAGCAGTATTATTCACAATAGCCAAAATGTGGAAGCAACCCGAGCCCGTCCATCTAGGGATGAATAAATACAAATGTGACAGATCCACACAACAGGATATTATTTAGCTTTAATAAGAGAGGAGGCCGGGCGCGGTGGCTCACGCCTATAATCCCAGCACTTTGGGAGGCTCAGGTGGGCAGATGGCTTGAGCCCAGGAGTTTGAGACCAGCTTGGGCAACATGGCGAAACCCCATCTCTACAAAAAAATACAAAAAATTAGTCGGGTGTGGTGGAGTGTGCCAGTAGTCCTAGTTTCCTTCCCAGCTACTCAGGAGCTTGAACTGGGAGGATCACTTGAGCCCAGGAGGCAGAAGTTGCAGTGAGCCGTAATTGCGCCACTGCATTCCAGCCTGGGTAACAGAGTAAGATACTGTCTAAAAATAAATACATTTTAAAAAGGGAAGGAAATTCTGACATGGTACAACATAAATGAACCTTGAAGACATTCTGCTAAGTGAAACAGGTCAGTCACAAAAAGACAAATACTGCATGATTCTCTTATGGAATGTAAATGAGACACCTCAAGTAGTCAAATTCATAGAGACAGAAAGCAGAACAGCAGTGCTTGCCAGGGGCTGGGGGAGGGGGAATGTGGAGTTAGTGTTTGATGCACAGTTTCAGTTTTACATGATGATACAATTTTGGAGATGAATGGTAGTGATAACTACACAGCCATGGATGTGAATGTGCTGCCACTGAGTTTACACTTAAGTGGTTAAAATGGTAAATTTTATGTTATAAATGTTACCACAATTTTTTTTTTTTTTTTTTTTTTTTGAGACAGAGTCTCGCTCTGTCGCCCAGGCTGGAGTGCAGTGGCCGGATCTCAGCTCACTGCAAGCTCCGCCTCCTGGGTTCACGCCATTCTCCTGCCTCAGCCTCCTGAGTAGCTGGGACTACAGGCACCCGCCACCTCGCCCGGCTAGTTTTTTTATATTTATTTTTAGTAGAGACGGGGTTTCACCGTGTTAGCCAGGATGGTCTCGATCTCCTGACCTCGTGATCCGCCCGTCTCGGCCTCCCAAAGTGCTGGGATTACAGGCTTGAGCCACCGCGCCCGGCCATGTTACCACAATTTTAAAATATTAATCAAGAAAACAAAGTATTGGCCAGGCACGGCACCTCAGGCCTGTAATCCCAGCACTCGGGGAGGCTGAGGCAGGTGGATCACGAGGTCAGGAGATTGAGACCATCCTAGCCAACACAGTGAAACCCAGTCTCTACTAAAAATACAAAATATTAGCCAGGTGTGGTGGTGAGCACTTATAGTCCCAGCTACTTGGGAGACTGAGGCAGGAGAATGGCATGAACCCAGAGGGCAGAGCTTGCAGTGAGCCGAGATGGCACCACTGCACTCCAGCCTGGGCGACAGAGTGAGACTCTGACACACACACACACACACACACACACACACACACACACACACACACACACAGTATTTAGGCCAGGTGCAGTGGTTCATGCCCATAATCCCAGCACTTTGGGGAGGCTGAGGTGGGTGGATCACTTGAGGTCAGGAGTTTGAGACCAGCCTGACAAATATGGTGAAACCCTGTCTCTACTAAAAATACAAAAATTAGCCTGGCATGGTGGCAGGCACCTGTAATCCCAGCTACTTGGGAGGCTGAGACAGGAGAACTGCTTAAACCCAGGACATGCAGGTTGCAGTGAGTCGAGATCGTGCCACTGTACTCCAGCCTGGGTGACAGTGAGACTGTCTTAACTAACTAAGATATTTAGTTGTTCTCTACTTGGGGGACCACAGAGGAAGTTGCTGGTGATTCCCCCATGTTATTTTCCAAAATCTTTGTAAAGTGCCACGGAGAACCACAGTGGGAAGAAGTGGGCCCAGGCTCCATCTGGCGCACGGGGCAGAGGCGTCCCTTGGTCACAGGAGGCATCCCTCCCGAGGCTCCTCCACCCCAAAGACTATTTTCAGGAACCCTTTGTAACATGGCTTTTATTTTTATACATCAATGTTTTTCTAAAATGGAAGCCAAAGGCACAGCATCAAATCAAACCAAACCACTGACCTTTTTAGAGTTATCACATGTGCCAATTTCACCTACTTCTTGTATCTTCCTATTTTCAAAGCTCCCCTCACCCTCAAGGCATAGTCTGGCAGTGGCAGCTCAGCATAGCAAGGATTATGCTATAGGCTCTGCAGGGTGCAGGCCTGCGCCCAATTGCCAGCCCCACCACTTCTCAGCTGGCCAAACTTCCACAGGTGATCTCAGCTCTCCATGTACCTACCTCTTCACCTGTAATATGGCCGCTAAGGCAGCATCTTATTGGGTTACTAGGTCACCCTGGAGCACTCAGCCTGGCCCAGCCAATCAGCTGCCTTCACCTTCTCTAAACCTCCGAGCTTTGCTCAGAGCCTGGCAGTGCCTCAGAGGCACCCCCTGAATGTGTCCAGAATGTATGTAACACTTTACTATGAGAACTCAGCCTATGCCCTTCCTGGGTGATTGCAGGGAGCAAAGCCAGGTGCTATGACTTTCCAGACGACATGGAACCCAAAAACGGGCTTCTGCTGAGGGAGGCCTTGTTGTACCCTCAGTGCTCTATGATGACACCCACCCTGAGGGCCAGGAAGGCTCCAGTGCTGGGTGAGAAGTCACCCACCTTGATGATGACGCGCTGGTCTGACTGGTCCTCCAGGATGCTGTCCGTGGGGTAGGACTCGATCTGCTGTCTGATGGCGGAGGCGATAGCTGGCACAAACGTCAGCGGGTTCAAATCCAGATCGTCACAGAGGATTTCTGAAAACATCTCAGGTGTCATCAACTTCTCTGAAATCAGGAGAGGGAAGGGATGCCAACAAATTGTACCATGCTTGGGCATGGACCGGCCTCCCTCACCCCTTCCTCTTCGAAGTCAAACATCTCCGGATGTAGAAGAGGAAAACTAGGGCACTGAGGGTGGCCTTCCTGGAAACTGGGAGTGGAAGGAGGAAGCACATGACTAGCAGGCCACCAGCCCTCATGCTGCACATACCTCCTGCTGAATACCCTGGGGGTGGTCATGGCCATAAACACTCCCCCTATTCCCCTCATAGCTGGGTGGGCGCATGAGATTATCCTAACTAATGAGATGCTCCGGGCAAGGCCAGCAAAGACACATCGAAGCTTGCGTGCCATCTCTCTAACTCCCCTCTGTGCTGAACTGGTGGCAGACGTGATGGCACAGAGGCTGGCCCAATACCAGGCCTCATGTGAGCAAAACACACTGTGCCAAGCCATAGCAATTTCCAGGCCTGTGACTGCAGTAGCAGCAGCAGGGCCTCAACAAGGTCACAACTGTGGAGGTCCCTACAGATCTCAGATCCTGGAAAAGTAATTGTACCAGATGGGAGCTCACAGGGACCATCTGTGGCCAGCCAGACCTTAGCAACGTCCCCTCAGTCAACATTCGCTCCCTGCTCCGCCCAGATCTTACTGACAAGACGCCTTGCAGGGATAAGCTGAAAAAGCCAAGAAAAATTCCTTCAGAGCAGACAGCAGGATTCCATCAAGAAGCAGGTCTGCCACAACCCCACTATTTCCTCCCTGCCCTAAAGACACGCTGGGGACTAGCATCCTAACAGCCTGCGGGGCAGCAACAGCAGGAACCTCAGGTGCACTGGGTAAACACCCAGTGAATACACTGCCCAGGACATTCTAAAATTAAACATTTTTAAGTAATTGTAGATTCATGTGCAGATGCAAGAAACAACACAGAGAAATTCCATGCACACTGTGCCCAGTTTCCTCCAAAAAAGTCAAGATATAGGACTGTATCTGTATCCAGTGATTCATCCAGGTTGTCACTTCCTTTTACTGCCAAGTGACGTTCTGTGGTATGAAGGGGCCACATTTTATTCACTCACTGAAGGCTGTCTAGGTCATTTCCAGTTTCTGGCTATTACAAATAAAGCTGCTATGAACATCCATGCGTAGGCTATTGTGTAAACATGTCTTCATTTTTCCAGGATAAATGCTCAGGTACACTGGTTGCATGTTTAGTTTCTAACAGAAACTGCCAAACTGTTTTCCAGGGCAGTTTTCCAGCCACTTGACATTCCCACCAGCAACTTATGAGTAACCCAGTTCCTCCACATCCTCACCAGCATCTGATGCTGTCACCACTTTTTATAGATGTGGAATAACAGTGTAGTTTTAATCTGCATTTCCCTAAGGCTAAAAATGTGGAAAAGCTTTTCAACGTATATTTGCCACCTGTATAACTTCGTTAATGAAGTTTCTCTTCAGGTCTTTTGCCCTTTTTTTTTTTTTTTGAGACGGAGTTTCGCTGTTATTGCCCAGGCTAGAGTGCAGTGGTGTGATCTTGGCTAATAGCAACCTCGGCCTCCCGGGTTCGAGTGATTCTCCTGTCTCAGCCTCCCGAGTAGCTGGAATTGCAAGTATGCACCACCATGCCGGGCTGATTTTGTATTTTTAGTAGAGATGAGGTTTCTCCATGTTGGTCAAACTGGTCTCGAACTCCTGACCTCAGGTGATCCGCCCGCCTTGGCCTCCCAAAGTGCTGGGATTACAGGCGTGAGCACTACCCATGGCCTTTTTTTTGTTTTTTTGTTGCTTTGTGGGGACAGAGTTTCACTCTTGTTGCCCAGGCTGGAGTGCAGTGGCGCGATCTCGGCTCACGGCAACCTCCACCTACCAGGTTCAAGCAATTCTCCTGCCTCAGCCTCCCAAGTAGCTAGGATTACAGGCATGCACCACCACGCCTGGCTAATTGTGTATTTTTAGTAGAGACAGTTTCTTCTCTATGTTGGTCAGGTTGGTCTCGAACTCACGACCTCAGGTGATCTGCCCGCCTCGGCCTCCCAAAGTGCTAGGATTACAGGCAGAAGCCACTGCGCCTAGCCTATTTGCCTATGATTGTCTAATTGCTCCAGTGCCATTTTGTTGAATGAGCTGTCTTTCCTCCATTGAATTACATTTGCATCTTTGTTAAAAATCAGGAGGGCACGTTTGTGTGGGTCTGTTCCATCACGGTATGTCACTCCACCACCACCACACAGTCTTGATTATCGCAGCTATATAGTAAGCCTTGAGATTGAGTAGAATGATTACTCCCACTTCACTCTTTTTCAAAATTGCTATAATCCCAGCACTTTGGGAGGCCGAGACGGGTGGATTGCCTGAGTTCAGGAGTTCGAGACCAGCCTGGCCAACATGGTGAAACCCTGTCTCTACTAAAAACACAAAAATTAGCCGGGTATGGTGGCGGGCGCCTGTAATCCCACCTATTCGGGAGGCTGAGGCAGGAGAATCGCTTGAAACCGGAAGGCGGATGTTACAGTGAGCTGAGATCACGCCACTGCACCTCAGCCTGGGCAAAAGAGCAAAACTCCATCTCAAAAAAAAAAGAAAAATTGCTTTATCTATTTTAGTTTCTTTGCCTTGCCATATAAATCTTAGAACAATTTTGTCTATATCTACAAAAAAAACCTTGCTGAGATTTTTCATAGAAATTGCATTAAATTTGTGTATCAATTTGGGGAAAACTGACATCATCTAGAGTCTTTTAATCCATGAATATGATATATCTACTTATTTAGGTCTTCTTTAATTACTTTTATCAGTGTTTTACAGTTTGTGGTATGTAAGTCCTGTACATGTTTTGTTAGATTAATACCTAATTATTCCTTTTTTTATTGAGTGATGATAAATGGTAATGTATTTTTAATTTGTGTCTAGGTACTCATTAATAGTATATAGAAATAAAATGGATTTCTGTATGTTTACCTTGTATCCCTTGTATCATGTGACCTTGGGGAACTCAGTTATTAGTTCTCCAAGTTTTCTGTAGAGCACTTGGGATTTTCCACAAGGACAATCATGTCATCCGCAAATAGGATTTTATTTCTTTCTTCCTTTCCAATCTACATGTCTTTTTTTCCTTTTCTCGGCCTATTGGATTAGCTAGAACTTCCAACACTATGTTGAATACGAATAGTGACAGCAGACATATTTGGCTTGTTCCTGATCTCTGGCAGAAAGCATGCAACCTTTCACTATTAAATGTCAGCGACAGAAGGCCGGGCGCAGTGGCTCCCCCCTGTAATCCCAGCACTTTGGGAGGCCGAGGCGGGTGGATCATGTGGTCAGGAGATCGAGGCCATCCTGGCTAACACAGTGAAACCCCGTCTCTACTAAAAACACAAAAAGTTAGCCGGGTGTGGTGGCAGGGCACCTGTAGTCCCAGCTACTAGGGAAGCTGAGGCAGGAGAATAGCGTGAACCCAGGAGGCGGAGCTTGCAGTGAGCTGAGATCATGCCACTGCACTCCAGCCCGGGTGACAGAGCGGTACTCTGTCTCAAAAAAAAAAAAAAAAAAATTAGCGACAGGACTTTTTGTACTAAATAGATGCTTCCATTAAATGGAGGAAGTTTCCTGCTATTATTTTTCTGAGCATTTTTATCATCAGGTGTTGAGTTCTACAAAATGCTTTTTCTGTATCAACTGATCT
This sequence comes from Rhinopithecus roxellana, assembly GCF_007565055.1. NCBI lineage: Eukaryota > Metazoa > Chordata > Mammalia > Primates > Cercopithecidae > Rhinopithecus > Rhinopithecus roxellana. Next base: position 57,973,946 of record NC_044561.1, read on the forward strand.
GATCCTGTGATTTTTCTTCATTAGTGTGTTAATACGGTGGATTACATTGATTGAGCTTCAAATATTGACCCCGCCTTCCATCCCTGAAATAAATCCCACTTGGTCACAGTATATAATTATTTCTATATATTGCTGAATCCTATTTCCCAATATTTTGCTAAAGATTTTGCATCTATAGTCATAAAGGATGTTGGTTTGTATTTTTCTTTTTTTGGTACTGTCTTTAGGTTTGATATCTGGGTAATAGGAGCTTTATAAATTTGATTAGGAAGTACACTCTCCTATTTTCTGGAAGAGATTGTGTAGAATTTGTGTTAATTCATTTTTCAACATTTGATTGATAGAATTCTCCAGTGAAATCATATGGGCCCAGAGATTTTTTCGGGGGGAGAATTTTTTTCCTCTTTAAAAATAATGTTTTATATTTTAAAATTTAATCAGAGATGGGATCCTGCTAGCCCAGGCTGGTCTTGAACTCCTGGGCTCAAGGAATCCTCCCACCTCAGCTGCCCAAAGAGCTGGGATTACAGGTAAGAGCCACCGTGCCTGGCCATTTTTGGGGGTTTTTAAATTACAAATTCTGTTTCCTTAATAGTTACAGGGCAACTCAAATTATCTATCTGATATTGGATGAGTTGTGCTAATTTGTGTTTTGCAAGGAATTCATCCATTTTGTGTAAGTTGTCAAACTTAAAGAATTGTTTGCAATATTGATATCTGCAGGGTCTGTGGTGACATCCCATTTCATTCCTGATATTGGTAAGTTACGTTCTTTTTGTCAGCCTTGCTAGAGGCAAAGATTAATAAAACTCAGTTTATTATTAATCTTTCAAAGACTTAGCTAGGTTTCATTAATTTTCTCTATTGTTTGACTTCTGTTTGCAACATCATTGATTTCTGCTCTTCAAATGTCCTTCCTTCTGCTTAGCTTGGTTTTGTTTCTCTTTCTCCTGGTTCTTGAGATGACAGCTTAGATTATCGATTTGAAGAAAGCTTTTCCTGTCTTCTAATGTACGCACTGGTGCTACAGAAAATCTGCATTGCTGTATTTAGCTTTATCCCACAAATTTTGATATGCTGCATTTTCATTTAGGTCCGTGTATTTTTTTTTTTTTTTTTTTTTTTGAGACAGAGTCTCGCTCGTCGCCCAGGCTGGAGTGCAGTGGCGTGATCTCCGCTCACTGCAACCTCTGTCTCCCGGGTTCAAGTGATTCTCCTGCCTCAGCCTCCCGAGTAGCTGAGATTACAGGCATGCACCACCACGCCCAGCTAATTGTTTTTGTATTTTTAGTAGAGACGGGGTTTCACCATGTTGGTCAGGCTGGCCTCCAACTCCTGACCTCGTGATCCGCCTGCCTCAGCCTCCAAAGTGCTGGGAATACAGGCGTCAGCTGCTGCACCCAGCACTTAGTTTTCTTTCATCTAAGAATGTGTTGACTAAGAATGTCCAATATCGCTCATTCCTGAACAATATTGTCACTGGTACAAGATTCTAGATTAATAGTTCTTTTCTTTCAGTACTTGAAAAATATCATGCCACTTCCTCTCGCCTCCAGTTTCACATGAGAAATCTACCATCATTTGGCTGGGTGCAGTAGCTCACGCCTGTAATCCCCGCACTTTGGGAGCCTGATGTGGGCGGATCACGAGGTCAGGAGATCAAGACCATCCTGGTTAACATGGTGAAACTCCGTCTCTACTAAAAAACACAAACAAATCAGCCAGGCGTGGTGGCAGGCGCCTGTAGTCCCAGCTACTCGGAAGGCTGAGGCAGGAGAATGGCGTGAACCCAGAAGGCGGAGCTTGCAGTGAGCCGAGATAGCGCCATTGCACTCCAGCCTGGGCAACACAGTAAGACTCCGTCTCAAAAAAAAAAAAAAAAAGGAAAAGAAATCTACCATTATTCTTACGGTCTTTTCCCTACAGGTAAGTTGTCCTTCTCTCTGATTGCTCTCAAGATTTTTTTCTTTGTGTTGAGTTTCCAGAAGTTTAATTAGGATGTGTCTTTGCATGGATCGCTTTGGGTTAATCATAATGGGCTTCACTTGGCTTCTTGAATCTGTCATTTGATTTTTTTTTAACTTAAAAAAAAAACGTTTTTGAGTTAGGGTCTCACTCCGTTGCCCAGGCTGGAGTGCAGTGGCTCAATCACGGCTCACTGAAACAGCAACCTCCCAGGCTCAAGCGATCCTCCCACCTCAGCCTCCCAAGTAGCTGAGATCACAGGCATGTGCCACCACATCTGGTGAATTTTTGTAGAAATGGGGTTTCACCATGTCACCCAGGCTGGTCTTGAACTCCCGGGCTAAAGTGATCTGCCTGCCTCAGTCTCAGGTGTGAGCAACTGTGCTCAGTCTCATTTAATTTTTTAGAGTCCAAAACAAGCATATGGATATAAATCTCTGAAAACTTGCCTTCTATAGCCAAGTGTAGACACTCAGGACCCTAATCACTCCTTTGCCTGTGTGCCAAGACAGATTCCAAACCTCTTCCTGAGGCGATTCCCTTGCTCCCCTTCTGGGCGAAGATGGCATCTATGTCTGCATGTGTTCTGGTTAGGCAGCTCATCTTTTCTGGAGGATTTTAATACTTCCCTTCCTCAGCAGACTGTTAAGGCAGGTGACACCATACTTCACCAGTGATTCAGAGAAGCCCTACTTCAAGTCCTTTTCAGAGAAGATAACTTCAAACGCATCACAACACCTACCAGAAACCTGAGAAAAATCCTGATTCCTTTTTTTTTTTTTTGAGACAGAGTCTCACTCTGTCACCCGGGTTGAAGTGCAACGCCATGATCTCAGCTAACTGCAACCTCTGCCTCCTGGGTTCAAGCGATTCTTGTGCCTCAGCCTCCCAAGTTGCTGGGACCACAGGCATGTACCACCACACCCGACTAATTTTTATATTTTTAGTGGAGATGGGGTTTTGCCATCATGGCCAGGCTGGTCTCAAACTCCTGGCCTCAAGTGATCCTCCCACGTCACCATCCCAAAGTGCTGGGATTACAGGTGTGAGCCACCACGCCTGGCCAATCCTGATTCTGAAGGTGGCCTGAAGAACATACACTTCATTCATGCTACTCCAGTAATGCTACTTTACATATTTAATCCCTCTGTGATAAAGACTCTCATGCCCACCTTCAAGATGATTTGAAATTTCAAAGCAAATCAGTAACAATTTTGGCACGGCCTTCTAACCACCAGTTAAGAATCACAGCTCTTACAAACACCAAATACCACCCAGAGCTGAGGAAGAGTTCGCAGAACAACACTATTTTGGTTCTCCACCAGTTAAGACTGTGTTCTAAATTACTTTCAGTGGACATCATATTTTACATGAGGACTCCTAGGAGGAACAGCCCAGTGAAACTCACTGTGGAGTTCATGGATGATCCTGGTCTTCCTTACTAGACCGTGCCCTCTTCCTGAGGGCTGTAGGAAATCTCAGATTCCAGGACCACGTGTGGTTCTACTTCTTCAGAGCCACAGGCTGCTGCTAACATTGACCACACTGAGTGTGCAAATGATCCTCACGTCTCACTCTGCCTGGTTCTAAAAAGGCCCAGAGCCACGCCCAATTCCCAGCAATGTTCACCAAATAAAATCTGAGTACAAGCTCCCTCTTCAACTTGAACATTTCTTCTTTATCCAGTTTTTCCTAACCACTCCATTTTCATTTGCTTTAGTCATTTGGGCCCAGTGTACTCATGGTAAGCTTCCTTACATGCTTTTTGGAACAGGGCGGGGGTATAAACAAACCAGAACTTTCTATGTGTTGCTCAAAGAAACATAACGAGACAGAGCATGGACTGATCCAATGTAAACAACTAAATTCCTATGCTGCGCTAGATTATATGATAAGAGAAACAGCAGCCGGGCACAGTGGCTCACACCTGTAACCCAGCACTTTGGGAGGCTGAGGCGGGCGGATCACCTGAGGTCAGGAGTTCAAGACCACTTTGACCAACATGGTGAAACCGCGTCTCTACTAAAAATACAAAATTAGCCAGGCATGGTGGCACATGCCTGTAATCCCAGCTACTCGGGAGGCTGAGGCAGGAGAATCACTTGAACCTGGGAGGTAGAGGTTGTGGTGAGCTGAGATCGTGCCACTGCACTCCAGCCTGGGCAACAAGAGCGAAACTCCATCTCAAAAAAAAAGAAAAAAATGGCAATGAAAAACAAGGCCCCTGACTTTAAAGGGTTGAAATGGAGAGGGAGAGACAAGAATTAACAAATAACTCTGATGTGGGCCAGCAGAGATAAGCGGGGAGCTTGGCAGAGATAACAGGCATTGTGCAGCACTGGTGGCCTGGTCCCCATGGGCTGTCCTGTCCCTGTTCTGGGGCATGACCAGTGAACTGTACCTGTCCCCATCTACACTCAATACAACCTCCTGGAGTCTCTTGCCAGTGTCCTCCTCACCCATGTCTCCTCTCACTGGCGTCCCCACTCACCAGCTGACCTGTGGGACCTACAGGACAGGCACCTGGCAGATGGCTCTCAGACATTCTTCTCAGGGCTGAGCAAAAGCCTTTGGACTCAGGCCTGGCACTAGTGTGAGCAAGTGGTAGTCCTAGCACTCAGGCCTAGCATGCCGAGTGCCTGGGGATGACCAAAGGAAGCAGCCTAATCCTTCCAGAAACCTCAAGGCAGCCACAACCACTCATATTCTCCTCCCTTAGAAAATCCCTTTGGAGAAAAAAATGCTGCAACTATGTTATCTGCTGTGGAGACATCTACAGCAGAGGGTGTTTTAGCAAACAAAGATACCTCGACCCAGTAGAAAATGCTGCACTGTTTGAAGATTAAAGAAATCAGAAAGAGGCTGGGTGCAGTGGCTGTCGCCTATAATCCCAGCAGCGTGGGAGGCCATGGCAGGCGGATCACCTCAGGTCAGTTCAAGAACAGCCTGGCTAACATGGTGAAACGCCATCTCTACTAAAAATACAAAAATTAGCCAGACATGGTGGCGGGTGCCTGTAGTTCAAGCTACTCAGGAGGCTGAGGCAGGAGAATCGCTTGAACTTAGGAGGTGGAGGTTGCAGTGAGCTGAGATTGCGCCACTGCACTCCAGCCTGGGCGACAGAGTGAGACTCCATCTCCCCCCACAAAAAAAGAGAAACCAGAAAGATACTTATGATAAGTGAACAAAAATAAAATAAGACTTGCTCTATAGTGACAACTATGTTAAATATGTTTGCATGTGGAATTGACAGAAAAGGTAAAACTGAAAACATTACTCGGGTGGTGAGAATCTGATGATTTTAAACATTCACTCATTTAAAAATAACGCTCGGCACAGTGGAACATGCCTGTATTCCTAGCTGTTTGGCAGGCTGTGGCAGGAGGATTGCTTGAGCCCAGCAGTTCAAGATTACAGTGAGCTATGAGAGTGTCACTGCACTCCAGCCTGGGCAACAGAGTGAGACTCTGTCTCTTAAACAAATAAAATAAAATAGGTAAAATAAAATAAAGATGATATTCCCTGCATTTTGTCTGAATATAAAGAGTATGTTCATTATGAAAATTCAGCAGGATACAGACACTAAGTAAAAAAAAAAAAAAAAAAAAAAAAAAAAACCTGGTATTCAACAAGATCTAAAAAAACAGTAATAATAAAATAAAATAACAAAAATACATTCTAACAGACTTAGAAAAAAATAGGAAAATAAATGCATGCATGATCCTCCCTCCCAGATGGGATAAGCAGTCTAGACACTTGGGATGCATACCCTTCTAACCTTTCTGTCTACATTTGCACAAAGACTGAGTTCTGTTCAGGCTTTGAAAGCCCAGGAAGAGCCAGAAGAGATGGCATCTGACCCAGGACTTACAGAGTGAGGATATCTAAAGAGATGACCAGTCAGGGGAGGAGAGAGGCATGGGGCACACATGCAGCTTCACACAGCAGAAACAGGGTGGTGGACAGGACCCAAGGCAGGTGTGTGCAGGGCTCGGGGGCTGAACTAGGTCTGAGTGGCACTGTCATCATCATCCATGCTATGCAGACCAGCCACCTCCCATGCCAGGCCCCTTGGGCCACCCAACCTCAGTATGGGGAAAGGAGTCCGAAGTTCACATGCCCAACCCACAGTGAACAGCAACTGAACCAGGGCTGAACCCAGAGCCCACAGCCTCCAAAACTATGCCCCGATGTCCTGCGTGTCAGGTCCAGAATCTGCCTAACAGGCAGCTGGTAGGAAAGGGGACTGTTCCCACATAACACACAGGGGCTGGGGCCAGGCCCAGCCAAGCCCGACTGCCTTGTACCATTCATGTTCCAGGTGAAGGCGTCTCGCAGTTTCTGCCCATCGATCTCCATGTCCAGCCGGATGGGGACCAGCACCTCGGGCTGAGATGCGTTCTCGTGGATCACAGCTGGGTCATGGTCATCAAAACTGAAAGTGAAATGGAAGCAACAGTCAGTGAGGGTGCCAGGGCCCTAGGTATGAAAATTTTCAGCCTCCCTCTCTGCACAGCAGGCCTCTGCAAACCCATCTGGGGAACATGGTCACTTATCAGCTAACAGCTGAGGCAGCAGGGGTCCCGGGGCCACGGTCTAATGGGGACAGGTGGGGCCATAAATGACAAGCACCAGTCTGTCTGCAATAGGATCGACCCGGGCAGTGTTGGAACAAAACCCAGATGTCCTGCGAAGGGATAGTTATGTCTGAAATTTGACAGGACTTTCACAGAAGGCTGTGGGCGAGGAGAACAGCATTTCCAGAAGAGGAAATTTTCCAGTAAGGCCAAAGCAGGTGAATGGACGAACTGCTGAGGACGCACAAACAGACCACAGAGCACAGATTCCATGGGGGGCAGTGGTCAGGGATGCTATAAAGCTAGCGGGTGTCAAAGCACCCACAGTTCTCCTCTCAGGCTACGCAAACTGGCCACTGCCCTGAGGGAGTCCCAGGAGGATTTCAAGCAATGGAGTTGAGTATTTTGGGGAGATAAAGAGGGAAGAGTTGGGCAGGCAGGTTGGTGAGATGGAGCTGGAGGACAGAGGACACCTAAGGGCGTCTGGAAGCATGGAGAGGGCTGAGAAGGGCCCCCAGCGACCTTGGGAGGCAGATGGAAGAGAGAGAGAAACGAGCTGAGTGCCAGGCATGAATGCGCTGGGAAACAGACAGGGAAAGGGGTAGGGGTGCTGGAGGAAAGGGGTGGCCACTCTAAGGGAGAAGAGGATAGTCAACTAGGGATGGGAAGAAGAGATGGAGGGAAGGAAGAGAGAAGGAGAAGGAGGAGGGGGGAGGATGGGAAGGAGGGAAGGAGAAATGATGGAAGGAAAGAAAGAGGAAAGAGGGGAGGAGGGAGAACGGGCTAAACCTTAGCAGAGGCAACCGCAGGGCAGAAGCTCTGGGAGGTCTGACAGCAGTGAGGGCGATCTCAGGCCTGAGGCAGAGTGAGTGGGGCAGAGTATGGCAGTGGCAGCACCAGGCCAGGTTGGGCCTGGCACCCCAGTGAGAACTCCTGCTTCTGCTCCAAGGGTGATGGGGCGCCTGGAGGATTTTGCGTGGAGAGGTGACATGATATGCCTGGAGCAGAGGACACACCAGTTGCAGAGCTGAGAAGGCAACAGGGAGGGGAGGCAGGGGCTGCTAGAGACCCCAGGGAGAGCAGTGGGGGGCTGGCCAAGGCAGTCCCGGGTGGGACCCTGGAGAGACTGGACTTGCTGTGTGAGGAAAAGGCAGGCCTTGGGAAAGAAACCTACAGCCTGAGCAGGGAGAGGGCTGGATCTCCATGCACCGAGATGGAGAAGTCGTCAGGCAGCATGAGGCTGAGGGGGAGAGGGCAGCTGAGGAAGTCTGGGCCGCAGAGGTAAAAAACAGACCCCGAAGACATCTACAGCCTAATCCCCAAAACCTATGACTGTCACCTCATATGGCCAAAAAAGGAGACTTTGCAGATACGATTAAGTGAAAGATCCTGAGAGGTTAACCGGAAGGGCCCTAAATTACATCACCACGTGTCCTTCTAAGAGACAGACAGGGAGATTTCATGCAGAGAAGGCCACGTGACTACAGAGGCTGAGACTGAAGTGAGGCAGCCACAAGCCCAGGAACGTGGCAGCCCCCAAAGCTGGAAGCAGCAAGGACCGAATTGCCCCGAGGGCCTCTGGAGGGAACACGGCCCTGTCCACACATGCATTTGGTCTAGTGAAACCAAATCCAGGCTCCTGGGCAGAACTGTGAGGGAAGAACTGTGCACTGCTTGCAGCCACCAGTTTGTGGTGGTTTATTCCAGCAGCCTCTGGGAAGCGGTGGAGCAGTGGGAGTCATGTGGATGGCATCTGAACCATCAGACTGGCTGTGACCCACTCGTGTGAAACTGAGGGCAGAGAAAGGGCCCAACGACCGCGCCCCAAGTAACTCCACTTGAGGGGCCAGAGAGGTGAGGAGGACACAGCAAGGTGACAGCAGACAGAGCCAAGGAGGCTACAGACAATGTCCTGGAGGTCAGGCAAACACAGCGGTTCAAAGAAGAGGAGGTACTGTAGCATTGTGGGGAGCACAACGTCAAAGCAGTGTTTTTCTGGGGAGGAGGTGACTGAAATGTGCTGGAGAACTAAGGCAGAATCAGCACAGAGGGTGAGCGCAGCGACACATCCGCACCAAAGGGGGAAGGTTCTCTTCTTGTCCCGGCCCATGCGGTTCCTGTTGATGGTCGTGGAGCACGGCACGGCATCCAGGTGGTGGGAGCTGTTGGGCAGGGTGGGTACCCACTGGCTGTTCCTCTTGGCCTTCTGTTCCCTGGGGAGATACAAGAAAAGTCCCCCCAGTCAGTCTAGGAGCCTGATCCTGCCCACCAGGAATCAACTCACGCTCAAGGGATGCCCACTGTACCTCTGTAAGGCTCAAGGCTCCCGTGGGAGTTGTCTGTGCACCTGATTTTGCAGGACCCTGCTCCCCAAGCTGTCATCAGATGCTAGAGGCACTTGGGCAAGGGCAAGGGTATGGAGGGGTACCAGACACAGCCCAGCACGCAGGTCAGTTGCTAACCCACGGCCATGGTGTACTGCACTATGAGCCAGGCATGGCTCCACGGAAGCACTTCCTGGAGATGTGGGAAGTGGTACAAAGGGGAGGCTTGTACAAGGGGTGGACAACAGAGCAGAGCCTTAGACACCAAGTCAGGGTTCACGGCGGGGAGGGGCACGGGCAGCAGCAGGGAGGAGAGACTGAAGGGCAGTCCAGGGAGGGGGCCCCCAGGGAGGGGCCTGATCACAGGTCTCACATGCTCCGTGAGAAGATGACTTTACTCAGCAGGTGGCTGGGAGTCCCCAGGGTTTTGAAGGAAGAGACGTGATCAGGCTGTCATTTTAGACATACCAGCCATCCTGAGATGGACTAGGCAAGGCCTCTGGCCTCCGAGCTTCCAGACCAGTAGAAGTGAGAAGATGGGTTGATAAATACCTTCCAGAGGTGACATCCAAAGTAATTTAAATAACCCATGTCCCATGAAGAGTTTGATCTTCTCTCCCAAATTCCAGGTTACTTTTACCAAAAGCGCCAGGGGCAGCGGCTCACGCCTGTAACTCTGGCACTTTGGGAGGTCAAGGTGGGCAGACCACCTGAGGTCAAGAGTTCGAAACCAGGCCAGGCGCGGTGGCTCACGCCTGTAATCCCAAAACTTTGGGAGGCCAAGGCGGGTGGATCACCTGAGGTCAGGAGATCGAGACCAGCCTGGCCAACATGGTGAAACCCTGTCTCTACTAAAATTACTAAAATTAGCCAGGTGTGGTAGCAGCCACCTGTAATCTCAGCTACTCAGGAGGCTGAGGCAGGAGAATCGCTTGAACCCAGGAGGCAGAAGTTGCAGTGAGCCGAGATCACACCACTGCAGTCCAGCCTGGGCAACAAGAGCGAAACTCTGTCTCAAAAAAAAAAAAAAAAGGTGAGTTCAAAATCAGCCTGGCCAACATGATGAAACCTCAACCCTACCCAAAATACAAAAATTAGCCAGGCATGGTGGCACATGTCTATAATTCAGCTACTCAGGAGGCTGAAGCATAAGAATCACTTGAACCCAGGAGGCGGAGGTTGCAGTGAGCCGAGATCAGCCACTGCACTCCAGCTTGGGTGAGATGGCAACACCCTATCTCGATAAAAATATATATACACACATATATATATACACACACACACACACACACACCTCAAAAACTATTTTAAACAAAGGCAAAGGCTCCAGGGCTGGGCGAGACAGATGAGAGCATTTGGGTGCCTGGTGTAGTATGTGCGTTCCCATTTTCCCTGGCAAGGCTGTGAGCAGGAGCAGGCAGCGACTATGTCACTTCCCTCTGTAACCCCAACACCTGCGCAACCACTTCCGCAATAAGTATTCAACAGTTCAGAGCAAGTCATGACAAACGTTTCTTTCTTTTTTCTTTTTTTTTTTTTTGAGATGGAGTCTCGCTCTGTCACCCAGGCTGGAGTGCAGTGGCGCCATCTCGGCTCACTGCAAGGTCTGCCTCTCGGGTTCATGCCATTCTCCTGCCTCAGCCTCCTGAGTAGCTGGGACTACAGGTGCCCGCCACCTTGCCCGGCTAATTTTTTTGTATTTTTAGTAGAGACGGGGTTTCACCATGTTAGCCAGGATGGTCTCAATCTCCTGACCCTGTGATCCGCCCGCCTCGGTCTCCCAAAGTGCTGGGATTACAGGCATGAGCTACCACGCCCAGCCAACAAACGTCTGACAGTGCCCTCTAAAGAGGGACCCGGGAAGATAGCACAAAGGTCCTTCTCCTTTCCAGAGGGTGGGGGGGCAGAAGCAATATCCAAGACCTGCCTGGACTCTGGGCCCTTTAACTCTTTTCCCTTCTAAAGTGGGAGTCACTTACACGTCTGATGCTAAGACTGAGACTACCCCTTGATCGCTGGTAGGGGTAGGGAGGATTTTGTAGTACCCATTTTGGGGAACATGAAATCCGCTTGGGCAGGGACTAAGAGAGGGGACAGCAAGACAGGGGTCCCCTCTACAGCCTATCTGGGTCATGGCTCCTAATCCTGGCCGCTCGGACTCAGAGTGTAATTTTATTTTATTTTTTTTTAATAGAGATGGGGGTCTCACTATGTTGCCCAGTCTGGTCTCAAACTCCTGGGCTCAAGCAATCCTCCCACCTTGGCCTCCCAAAGTGCTGAGAGTACAGGTGTGACCCACCACACCCGACCCCAGAATGCAAAATTTTAAGTAGCACATTCCTGAGCCCCACCCAGGTGAAGTGACTTCCCACCTCTGAGGAAGGGCCCAAGAAGATGGGTTATTTGCAGCTTCCATGGATGATTCCCAGGCAGCTGAGCCTGTATTTGGAAACCACAGATCTTGACCACCTCCTCTTCTCTGAATGGATATGTTAGAGCCTGGGCTGAGCCCCTGCCCCCTCATCCTGCCCTATCTCAGTAGCAAGTTCTCATTTCCAGGTCTAGCTACCAACCCAAGTGAACAATGCAAGTGTCACCAGACACAGTGAATGTGACTAACACGCTCAGCCATACACAGAATCTGCAAATCTGAGTTATAAAAGTCAACCTTCCAGCCAGGATGTGGTGGCTCACACCTGTAATCCCAGCACTTTGGGAGGCCGAGGTGGACAGATCACCTGAGGTCAGGAGTTTGAGACCAGCCTGGCCAACATGGTGAAAGCCCTTCTCTACTAAAACTACGAAAATTTAGCTGGGTGTGGTGCCAGGTGCCTGTAATCCCAGCTACTAGGGAGGCTGAGGAAGGAGAATGACTTGAACACAGGAGGCGGAGGTTGCAGTGAGCTGAGATCTCGCCACTTCACTCCAGCCTGGGTGACAGAGCGAAACTCCATCTCAAAAACAAAACAAAACAAAACAAAAAAACACCCTTCCTTCTATTGCAATCCCAGGATCCGTAAGAGAGGGCACCCAGCCTCTGCTCAAATTGTCCAATGACAGGATGGGTAGGGTGCCCGTCCCCCTATTGGGCTGACTGAGTAATGTGGAGTCAGCCAAAGCTATTTCCCTCAAACCTCTGCCAACCCCCACCCCTAAAGACTTGACCTCCAGGGCAATGGAATTCCACTCCTGCAGCTGTTCCTCACGTCATGATCACCAAGAAACTGTTTTATCGCCCCATAAAAGATTCCCAGCTGACATGTGCGGAATTAAAGTGCCATCCATATGTACACAATTTCCTTCTGCAACTTCCCTGGGAAGGCCAAGCCATCCTTATGTTCTTACCACATCCCTTGGGGGAAAAAGAATCTGCAAAGCACACGCCTGTAACACTGGCCAGCCTGGTGGTGTGCCACTTTTCTTTGGGGGGAATCATAAAAAAGATTTTCCATAACCACATCACTCTGAACAATAATCCTTTTTCTTCCTTAATGCTCCTTGGGCTTTGTGCAGAGAAATGCATACTTTCTCGAGAGCTGAATGCACAAGGTAGATGGGTACAATCTTGTATTCTGCACGTCTCACCCACAGGACCCGTCTCGGGTCACTGCGGAATCTACTTAATTACACCACGTACGGGTCACACCTTTATCCATTCAAGTGGCTGACCCGTCACTAACCTAGGCTTTCCTTAAGGCTGGGTACTTAAGCGACTCCATATTCTCCAGTATTATTCACAATGCTACAAAGAATCTCTGTACATATAGTGGGTTTATTGATTCATTTTGTTCTTTGAAAATATTTCTTTGGGACAAATTCCTAGGGGTGGTATTAGTGGGCCAGAGAACAAAAAAGTTTGATGTCAGGATGCTTTACAAAAAGGGCACTCCTGGCTGGGCACAGTGGCTCACACCTGTAATCCCAGCACCTCCAGCATACACGAGCGCAGTTCCATCACACCTTCCCCAATTCCTTACATTGCCAGTTTTTTGTTTTATGCTTGGAATTTTTATATTTATTTATTTATTTATTTATGAGACGGAGTCTCACTCTGTTGCCCAGGCTGGAATGCAGTGGCGCGATCTTGACTCACTGCAATCTCCACTTCCCAGGTTTACGCCATTCTCCTACCTCAGCCTCCTGACTAGCTGGGACTACAGGCGCCCGCCACCACACCCTGCTAATTTTTTTGTATTTTTAGTAGAGACAGGGTTTCACCATGTTCGACAGGATGGTCTCGATCTCCTGACCTCGTGATCTGCCCGTCTCAGCCTCCCAAAGTGCTGGGATTACAGGCTTGAGCCACCGCGCCCGGCCATTTATTTATTTATTTTTTTGAGACGGAGTCTCGCTCTGTCGCCCAGGCTGGGGTGCAGTGGCTGGATCTCAGCTCACTGCAAGCTCCATCTCCTGGGTTCACGCCATTCTCCTGCCTCAGCCTCCCGAGGAGCTGGGAGTACAGGCGCCCGCCACCTCGCCTGGCTAGTTTTTTGTATTTTTTAGTAGTGACGGGGTTTCACCATGTTAGCCAGGATGGTCTCGATCTCCTGACCTCGTGATCCGCCCGTCTCGGCCTCCCTAAGTGCTGGAATTACAGGCTTGAACCACCGCGCCCGGCCCTATTTATTTTTTTGAGATGGAGTTTCACTCTTGTTGCCCAGGCTGGAGAGCAATGGTGCGATCTCGGCTCACTGCAACCTCTGCCTCCTGGGTTCAAGCGATTCTCCTACCTCAGCCTTCCTGAGCGGCTGGGATTACAGGCATGCGCCACTATGCCCGGCCAATTTTGTATGTTCAGTAGAGATGGGGGCTTCACTATGTTGGTCAGGCTGGTCTCGAACTCCTGACCTCAGGTGATCTGCCCGCCTCAGCCTCCCAAAGTGCTGGGATTACAGGCGTGAGCCACCATGCCCAGCCTTTTTTTTTTTTCTTTTTTTTTAAGAGACTGGGTATCGTTCTGTTACCCAGGCTAGAGGAGAGTGGTGTGATCACCACACCCAGCTAATTTTTTTAACCTTCAGTAGTGATAAGGTCTCACTATGTTGCTCAGGCTGGTCTCCTGGCCAACACAGTCAAATCCTAGACTCAGGTGATCCTCCTGCCTTGACTTCCCAAAGTGCTGAGATTACAGGCATAAGCCACCATGCTCAGTCTTACGGTTGGAATTTTTGAAATTACACAGGAGGGCAAATTCTTTCCATGTTTGTTTACTCCCTTGTACTTTAGGGTATGGACCATCTTTTATCTATTTGTTGGGGTATCCAAGTTTGTTGTATAAATCTAGATGTATAGATTCTAGATGTAACATCGTAACTTTCCAATTACTTGCTTTTTTAATTGTTACTATAAATACTCTTCTAAAGGTTCTAAGTTTTGTTTTGTTTTGTTTTGTTTTTTGAGATGGAATTTCGCTCTTGTTGCCCAGGCTGAAGTGCAATGGTACGATCTTGGCTCACTGCAATCTCCACCTCCCGGGTTCAAGCAATTCTTCTGCCTCAGGCTCCCGAGTAGCTTAGATTACAGGCATGTGCCACCACACCTGGCTAATTCTGTATTTTTAGTAGAGACGGGGTTTCTCCATGTTGGTCAGGCTGGTCTCGAACCCCCGACCTCAGGTGATCTGCCCGCCTCAGTCTACCAAAGTGCTGGGATTATAGGCATGAACCACCACGCCCAACCAGGTTCTAAGTTTTTATACGTTCAAATCTATTGTTGTTTCTTTTGTGAGCTTATGTGAGTCACTAATTTTTCTGACAAATTGGTCCCGCTTATTTGTTTTTTAAGAGATGAGGTCTTGCTGTGTTGCCCCAGGCTGGTCTTGAATTCCTGGCCTCAAGCAATGCCTTGGCCTCCCAAAGTGCTGGGATTACAAGCGTAAGCCACTGTGCCTCACGCGAGTCCCGCTTTCCAAGCATTTGTAACTGTTCCCTGGAATCCAGGACTTGGCTTACGTTTCTTAGAAATTCCAATGATACAGAAGAAACTTAGAAACCTGGCTAAGAAAATGTATAAAAACAGAGGGAACAGTTAAAAAGTGTTTCAATACAAAAATTAGGACCAGGCGCGGTGGCTCGCGCCTGTAATCCTAGCACTTTGGGAGGCCGAGGCGGACGGATCACCCGAGGTCGGGTTCGAGAACAGCCTGACCAACATGGAGAGACCCCCCATCTCTACTAAAAATACAAAATTAGCTGGGCATAGTAGAGCATGCCTATAATCCCAGCTATTCGGGAGGCTGAGGCAGGAGAATCGCTTCAACCCGGGAGGTGGAGGTTGCAGTGAGCTGAGATCATGCCACTGCACTCCAGCCTAGGCAACAAGAGTGAAATTCCGTCTCAAAAAAAAAAAAAAAATTAGCCATGTGTGGTGGCAGGCACCTGTAATCCCAGCTACTCGGGAGGCTGAGGCAGGAGAATCGTTTGAACCTGGGAGGCAGAGGTTGCAGTGAGCCGAGATCGTGCCACTGCACTCCAGCCTGGGCAACAAGAACGAGACTCCATCTCAAAAAAAAAAACAAAAAGTGTTTCAATTTAACTTCAACCCAACCAGTTCTTGAGTCTGAGAAAAGACCCCACAGATGTCCCCAGAGATGTCTTGGCCAGGAACGCATTACCTGAGGTAGGTGGGGGGCTCTGTGCTGATGGACACAGCCTTGTACTTCTCATCGTTGCCGTCCAGAATCTCTTCCACTTCCGAGGCTTTTAACAGGGTCACACTGGTGGCTAGAGTCGTGTATCCGTGATCTGTAACAGACAGACATCACTGGGTCACTCTGCTGGTGGCGGTGGCACACAGCAGCCAGCCAAGTGGATGCAGCACATCAAGGTCCTCGCATGCGGGAGGTGGGAAAAGCAAGGTGTCAAACTCACTACTACCGAATGCTGGCCTCTTCCAAAAGGGCAATCTGGACTGAGTGCTTCACTTACAAGTCCTGCCGGGTAGAGCCTCCAAAGGGACTGATTTAGACTAATCTGCCCCAGGAGCACTGGCTCAGGGGCAGAGGGTAGTGCTCAGGGCAGTACCAGCAACTACAATACAGCACGACCAGCGGGGACACCTTGGTCCTCACTCGGGAAAAGAAAGGCCCCAGAGTAACGCCCCAGTGGGAAGAGGTCTGACACCACCACAATCCACAACACGATGCGAGGTGGGGAGATGGAATGGGAGATGAAGAATGCTTTTCTTTTAAAACAAGAGCCCAGAGAGTTGGAAAGAGCTGCTTCACACCAAACCCGAATTTCTATCCCCGAGTGGGTCCAGATGGGCTGCCTGGAAAGCAGGACAGATTCTAGGCAGCTCGACCCCTCGCTCTTCCAGGGAACCTCCGTCAAGAGCTACCTGTCTGTGGGCCCAGTCTGGCTTCTCCTGGAGAAATCAATCGCTTATGGGGAAGGTATCTCCCAAGACTTAGCCCAGGGACTTGCGGAGGGGGAAGCAAAGCTGGGGACTCACTGTGTTACCGACTGATGCTCTGCTGGGGGAAGAGGGGGAACAAAAAGGAAACTGTTTTAAGCAAGTGAGTAGAAATGTCATAGCAGCGGATCAAAAAGAAGCTCCGGCTCCTGCATTAAAAGAACCACTACTTTCCCGCAGTGGACAAAACCACAGCAGCACCTACAGACACAAACAAACAGGGCAGACTACGAAGCATCGCGCACGTGCTCACAGACACACCCAGGCCCAGGGCAGCTCTCTACAAGGCGCCATTGCCACGTGGGAAGCAGTTTTGCCACCTGCCAAAGGACATGCTGTGTCCATACCCAAATGTCTCCATGGGAGTGTCTCCTGCAGAGCCCCCAGGGTGTCTGAAGAGCACCCTTTCACCCTGCACAGAGCTGCCGTGACCCAAAGCCCACTAGTTTCACTAGTGTTGGGCGGCTCAACTAGCAAGCCCCAGGCACACGCAGGCCACCAGGAGCAGGGACATGCACATGAGCTCTAGCACACTGGCTGCCAGGATGAAGTGCTATGGGATGGATGTGCTCTGGGAAGCAAGCGGTGAAAGCCCCAGAGGGGAGTGGGAGCTGGGACCACCACCCGCCACTCGGGCTGCATGGAAGATGATTATGGCGACACACCCACGGCAGATGGCAGAGCATCGCAGCATTCCTAAAACGTTTTGAGACCAACATGTCTTCACAGCACCTGCTACTGTCCCAGCCCCGGCCCGCTCACGTACCCACTGGCCCTGCTGGAATACCTGACAGTGGACCACCAATGGCTCCCTGGAGCCGCTTCCTCGCCTGGAGTGCTCACAGGGCAGCCCACCCCTGGGATGCTCCCTGCCCGACTAAGGCCAAGGCTGCAGTGAAGACACTCTGGAGTGAAAACGTTTTATCTTCATGACATAAGCGAGTGGTTTTGAAACAGGTTTACAAACCCTCGTGAAGACGCACCCTTAGTGTTAGGTTTTGTTTTTTTACCATGTGACGATGCAACTATTTTCTTCCTCTCTTCCACAGTGGCTAGTCGCCTCCAGAGTGAGGGGTATCTCTTGTACAGAGAACCTCGGAACATACGGAGGTAGTTTCCCACCTATGAGTAAAGCAAGAAGGCTCATTATGAGGGTCGCAGCACCACAGGGAAGGGGAGAGTCCTGGTGCAGACTGAATCAAGCAACAGACAAACAGGCCTTGAGGTGGCCCCCAGGCGCCAAGCTTTCCGCAGCATTAAAACACATTCTGCTGATACGAAGGGTTCACCAGCAGTGCACATCTGGCCTGCATGTGTGCATCCTGACAACAGAACCAAGTTCCAAAACGCCTGGGCAGACGCCTGAGTGGGAGGCCCCCAGAGCTTAGTAAGAAACTCGTGGTGATTTTGATTTTGGACTAAGGATCTCTGGCACTTTCCAGAAATGCAAGGCCTCCTTGACCTTCTTTTATCTTAAGGACAAGACTTTGATATTTTTACGATGTAATAAACACCAAAAAGGTCTTTTAATTTTAGACAGATGCCAGATAATTTCCCCCATGGCCTGTGCTGCTTTGTTTAGTAACGCAACCCAAACCAGGGATACCAAAGGAATTTTCCAAAAGGTTTACAAGGCAATCACCAGATTATTGGCAATCACCAGACTGCTATATAAATCATCACTGACTCAAACAATGGCTTCAGTTTGCTTGTACCAAGTACTGAAAGTGTGACTTCCTTAAGGAAAATAAATCTAGTCCTAAAGATTTTATGAGGGTACCCTATTGTCTCACTGACTTTTCAAGTATGATCGCTTCGGAGTCACATTGCAGGGGATGGCCAGTAGACTGGGTGCTAGGTGCTGGCTCCATCTGTAACCTGGGATCACTTCCCATTTTCTGGGTCTCTTTACTCATCTGCCAAATGCTCAGCAACTCTGAACTTCACCGCATGAAGGACTACTTCTATTATTTTTCCCATTTTATCTACCCAACATAGTATATATTTTTAATTTTAAAATTTATTTTTAATTTTTATTATTATTTTTGAGACAGTGTCTCACTGTGTCATCCAGGCTCAAGTGCAGTGGTGTGATCATAGCTCACTACAGCCTCGAACTTCCGGGCTCAAGCGATCCTCCTGCCTCAGCCTCCTGAGTAGCTGGGACTATAGTTGCGTGCCACTACAACCAGCGAATTTTTGTATTTTTTGTAGAGACGGGGTTTCACCATGTTGCCCAGGCTGGTCTCAAACTCCTGGGCACAAGTGATCTGCCCACCTCGGTCTCCCAAAGTGCTGGGATTACAGGTGTGAGCCACATACCCAGCCTAATTAAAAAAAATTAAAATAAAAATTTGTAGAGACAAGAGTCTCACTATGTTGCCCAGGCTGGTCTTAAACTCCTAGGCTCAAGTGATTCTCCTGCCTTGGCCTCCCAAAGTGCTGGGATCATAGGTATGAGACCCAGGCATAGTATTAAATAAAATGTTTCTCCATTTTCAGCAGTGACTATAATCAACAACGAGGGCTACTAAACACTGTGAGAGAAGAGCAGCCACAGCAACTCACTCGCTTTCCACACAGAAGGCACAGACCCCTCTGTGTTATTTGGCTTGTGTGTCAGTGTCATCCAGCATCATGGTAAATGTAGAGTTTCCATTCGGTTTTTTAAAAGAAA
This sequence comes from Rhinopithecus roxellana, assembly GCF_007565055.1. Lineage (NCBI taxonomy): Eukaryota > Metazoa > Chordata > Mammalia > Primates > Cercopithecidae > Rhinopithecus > Rhinopithecus roxellana. The sequence continues at coordinate 57,992,902 of NC_044561.1, forward strand.
TTGACAGGCCGGGCGCGGTGGCTCAAGCCTGTAATCCCAGCACTTAGGGAGGCCAAGACGGGCGGATCACGAGGTCAGGAGATCGAGACCATCCTGGCTAACATGGTGAAACCCCGTCTCTACTAAAAAATACAAAAAAAAAAAAACTAGCCGGGCGAGGTGGCGGGCGCCTGTAGTCCTGGCTACTCCGGAGGCTGAGGCAGGAGAATGGCGTAAACCCAGGAGACGGAGCTTGCAGTGAGCTGAGATCCGGCCACTGCACTCCAGCCTAGGTGACAGAGCAAGACTCCGTCTCAAACAAAAGAAAAAAAAAAAAAGAAATTGACAATATTCCCCACTATGACTACCTTGCAGGCCCTGCAGGGCTCTGAGACTCCTAGATGCCCCCCAAAGCCCCTTCAGAACTTAGGAAACTGGGCTTGCCTTCCTGGCTTTTCTCTGAACCAGCCTTCACCCTCCTGGGACCCAGGTTTCCTGAATACAAAATGAAGGTGCTGGATTGGGGATCTGTTATGGTCCTCAAAGCTCCGTGACTCTGTTTGGTAAATACAGCTGTCTGTTAATGGCAGAACAGTGACACACACTCATAGTAAATGCAGATGCCCTCCCAAGACAGCGCCACAGATGGCACATGGAGGCACTGGGGATGTTGCTCTGGCTGGCCCACCTCTCTGAATACAGTGCCTGTTTTCCACCGGGCAGTGTGCTGGGACCATCCACCCACCACTGTCACTGGAGCTACTGAATTTCAATAGAGTTCTGACCTTGAACCCTTCCCTAAACTCTGAAGTTCTGATGATTAAGTCAGGTCCAAAAAAACAAACTGCCCGTCCATCTGAGTCTCTTACAGGCTGGGTCTCAGGAAGATTATTCTTACTGGGAGGCCCAGGAGTGAAGGGGCTGAAAGACAAGACTGTAATTAACTTTCTAGAAACTACAATGTGTTTTGGGGAAGATCTTGGAGACCATCTAGTCTAAGTATTCACATTATACATGTGAGAAACGCGACACCAAGGCAGAGCAGGGCTGGAACCAGGCCTCCCAAGGTTCTTCCCACTTGGCCACGCCCAGCTTCTCAATTTGCTCCAACTAATAAATGAAAGCTTTCTTTTGAAGTGTCACTCACTCAGAGCCAAACTGATTACCTTTTTTTTTTTTTATTATTACACTTTAAGTTCTAGGGTACATGTGCACAACGTGCAGGTTTGTTACATATGTATACTTGTGCCATGTTGGTGTGCTGCACCCATCAACTCATCAGCACCCATCAACTCGTCATTTATATCAGGTATAACTCCCAATGCAATCCCTCCCCTCTCCCCCCAAAACTGATTACTTTTACACCCATTAGATCAGGTAAACAACTCGCCTAGTATTGAAATTCAACAGCTTTTTGCATTCTGCAGTTAGGCAGGTGCCTACCAGCCAATGAGGACCATTCTGAACTGTGGCAGATGGACAGGTACTGGCTCCACCTCCCCAGCACTTTGAACAGTTGTAATTTAAGTGACAACCTTGAACAGTTGTAATTTAAGTGACGTGAAAATTTTATTGAATCCTGCAATTTTTGTTTTATAAAAATTGATGGAGGCCAGGCACAGTGGCTCACACCTATAATCCCAGCACTTTGGGAGGCCAAAGCGGCCAGATCACTTGAGCTCACAAGTTTAAGACCAGCCTGGACAACACGGTAAAACCCCATCTTTACTAAAAATACAAAAATTAGCCAGGTGTGGTGGTGTGAGCCTGTAGTCCCAGCTGCTTGGGAGACTGAGGTGGGAGGACGGCCTGAGCCTGAGAGGCAAAGGTTGCAGTGAGCCGAGATTGCACCACTACACTCCAGCCTGGGTGACAGAGTCAGACCTTGTCCAGGAAAAAAAAGAAAAAAAAAGGGTGGAAAATGCTAACACTAAAGTTCTGACGCTATTGACCTTAGTCTCAAGCCATGGGACTCAGTGAGACCATCTTGAAGCTTCATTCATTCATGCTATGCTCAATTGTGAAAGAAAAAAACCCCACAAGTTTATTTATTTATTTATTTATTTTTTGAGACGGAGTCTCGCTCTGTCGCCCAGGCTGGAGTGCAGTGGCCGGATCTCAGCTCACTGCAAGCTCCACCTCCTGGGTTTACGCCATTCTCCTGCCTCAGCCTCCCGAGTAGCTGGGACTACAGGCGCCCGCCACCACGCCCGGCTAGTTTTTTGTTTTTTTTTTTAGTAGAGACGGGGTTTCACTGTGTTAGCCAGGATGGTCTTGATCTCCTGACCTCGTGATCCGCCCGTCTCGGCCTCCCAAAGTGCTGGGATTACAGGCTTGAGCCACCGCGCCCGGCCCCCACAAGTTTAAAAAGTATGAATGTGCTGAGTGTGAGTGCGGTGGCTCACACCTGTAATTCCAGTACTTTGAGAGGCTGAGGTGCAAGGATCACTTGAGCCCAGGAATTCAAGACCAGCCTGGGTAACATGGCAAAACTCCATCTCTACAAAAAATACAAAAAGTAGTCGGGCATGGTGGTGCAAACCTGTAGTCCCAGCTACTTGGGAGGCTGAGGCAAGAGGATCGCTTGAGCCCAGGAGGTCAAGGCTGCAGTGAGCCAGGATCACACGACTGCACCAAAGCCTGGATAACAAAGTGAGACCTTTTTTCAAAAATAAAAATAAAACAAAATAAAGCATGAATAAAATGCTGGAATATGACACTAAAAACTGCTACAAGGAGAAGAAACTCATTGCATTTCATGACAGCTTTAATTCTCCAGGATTGGCACTTACTTCCTTACATGAGACTCTACTGCTTGACATTTGTACATCTGAACTGCATATCCATAATTTTTTTAAAAAGGTAACATATACTAGCTGGGAACTGCCTTTGGAGCAAAAAAGGCTAGTTTGAGACAATCTGGAAAAACCTAATATATGGCCGGGCGTGGTGGCTCATGCCTGTAATCCTAGCACTTTGGGAGACCCAGGCAGGCGGGCTGCTTGAGCCCAGGAGTTGGAGACCAGCCTGGGCAACATAGCGAGACCCCGTCTCTATAAAAAACGAAAAACAAGAACCTAATATACTGGGAACAAACAGCCATTAAAGGCCAGTTGTACGGTTTTCCTAAAGTCAGTCATCCAGTTCATGCAACAAAATGCAGCCTCTCTAGTTAAGGGTTAAACATCCTTAGGCTCTTTCCCCGTAACAATTCAGAATCAGTTCACAGATATGGAAAGTGTCAATTGCTTCAGAATTGCTGAAAGATCTGGCTTAGGCATGGGGCCTCTTATTCACCCAAAAGCAAACATCCTCCAATCTGTTTCTTCACTGGTAAACAAAGGTCAAAACACCTCCACTGCCCACCTTAGAGGCAACAAACACAATGGGGATGAGCCCTCACTAAGTCCGAGGTTTCCAGTCTGCCATTTCAGGTTTCCACAAGTAGCAATGGGAGGAGGGGCGCACGTGAAATTTACAACCTCTAAAAAGGGTCAAAGGCAGCAGTGTGGTCCCTAAAGCGTGGCAGGGGCTAACTCAATATCCCGTTGATTTGCGTCTGGCTGGAAACCAACCCAGCGCGGAACCACTGGGGCCCCTCGCGGCGCCAAAATCCTGGTAGCACTGCAGACCGCGGACCTCGGCGAAAAGGGTAAGGAAATCCCAGGTCGATGAGGGGGCGGGGGCCATGCCCGACACGCCCACTAGGCCACGCCCTGCAGCCCCGAGCGCGCGCGCGCGCGCCCGCCCGCCCCGATGAATGGAGACGCGCGCTCTCGGCGCATGGGCCTGCCCCAGGGCTCCCGCGGGGCTGAGCCCGGGGAGGGCGAGGACGCGCCGCGGGCTACCTCGGAGCCGATCATGTAGAACTCGCCGTCGTCCTCCAGCTGGAACTTCACGGGCTTCTGCCCGAAGGTCTTGCTCAGCGCCATCATCATCATTGCGGCGGCAGAGGCGGGCGGCCGGAGCCGGGCTGCGAGAGATCGGGAGGGCTGGGGTGGGGCCGGGGCGTGCCGGGCCGAGGGAAACCCAAGCCGGAAGACGAAATGTGGACCGGGCCGGGTACTGGCGCCTCAGCCGGGCTCCTCAGCCGCCGCCGCCGCCGCAGACGACGACCAGGCCGCCCTCAGTGCGCAAGCGCTGGCGTTGACGCTGACGCGCGCGCCGCCGCTCAAACAAAAGGCCGGGCGCGCCTCCGCGGACCCCTTAAAGGAGCCACGACTAATTTCTCTTTCTCCCAGGCTGCCTCCCAAGTCGTGGTGTAGAGGACTTCTCACGGACAAAAATAGCCACTGAGGTCCTGAGTCAAGCAGTAGCTTTCCCAGTCTTACAGCCAGGACTGGAACTGACCCAGGGGAAAAGAAATGAAGTGAGACCTGAAGGAAGAGGACCTAGTATCTGGAAGCCTGAGTGGTCTTGGCATGCTTTGGTACCCCAGGCTCGTGCCTTAGCTTTCCCACCCCTAAAACGCAGTGCAGCTGAGCAGATAGGCAGGCCCATAGGAACAGATATCCCAGTTCCGGGCCTACGGCTGTCCCTGGAGTTGTGGAGGTGGGCAAAATGACAACAGCAGATGAGGCTTGGCAATGTTCAAAGGCGCAGGTGGTATTTGGTTTGGCTGGTGCATCAGATGAGCCAGAGTTAGAAGGGAGGGACACCTTCCACCTTCTCCATTCCCCTCTTAGCTTCGCACTCTGCTTAACCCAGCCCTATGGTGGGGAGCGAAACCAGGCAGCCCAGTCCTGCGGCTCTGCCTCTTGGCTCTTACAGCCTGAAGCTAGTGAAACTAATGAAAGTCTCAAAGCAATTATGTAACTGATTGAATAATGCAGGGAGTAAAACAGTGGCCCACTACTGATGATTTCATACAGTTCAGTCTAATGAAATTGCAGCTGTGGCTGGGCTCAGTGGCTCATGCCTATAATCCCAACTCTTTAGGAGGCCAAGGCAGGGAGGATCACTTGAAGCCAAGAGTTTGAGACCAGACTGGACAAGACAGCAAGACCCTGTCTCTACAAACATTTCAAAATAAATAAGCTGGGTGTGGCACGGTGGTGTGCACCTGTAGCCCTAGCTACTTGGGAAGTGGAGAGGGAAAGATCCCTTAAGCCCAGGAGTTTAAGGTTATAGTGAGCTGATTGTACCACTGCACTGCAGCCTGGGCAACAAAGGGAGATCCTGTCTCTCTCACAAAAAAAAAAAAAAAAATGCAACTATGGTAAATGCTATTACAAAGACACACATGGGGCTGGAAGGTAAGGCAAGGAGACACTGGAGAGTTGGGAAGGGCAGTGACTGAAGTTGCTTTGTTCAGTGTCCTCACGGTGGGAAACCAAAGTACAGTAATCCCTCAGTATCCATGGGAATTGGTTCCAGGACCCCCTGCAGATAATAAAGTCCACAGATGCTCAAGTCCATTATAAAAATGGTGTCATACTTGCATATAACCTACACACATTTTCCTGTATACCTTAAATCATCTCTAGATTCCTTATACTACCCCATACAATGCAAATGCTATATAAATAGTTGTTATACTATATTGTTAGGGAACAACGACAAGGAAAAAAGTCCATACATGTTCAGTACAGAGGTAACTATCCTTTATTTATTTATGTATTTATTTTTTGAGACGGAGTTTTGCTCTTGTCACCCAGGCTGGAGTGCAATGGCACTATCTCGGCTCACTGTAACTTCCACCTCCCATGTTCAAGTGATTCTCCTGCCTCAGCCTCCCAAGTAGCTGGGATTACAGGCTCCTGCCACCACACCCGGCTAATTTTGTATTTTTAGTAGAGATGGAGTTTCACCATGTTGGCCAGACTGGTCTTGAACTCCTGATCTCAGGTGATCCACCCACCTTGGCCTCCCAAAGAACTGGGATTACAGGCATGAGCCACTGTGCCCAGCCGTATCCTTTTTTTATTTTTTATTTTTTTGAGATAGAGTCTCACTCTGTCACCCAGGCTGGAGTGCAGTGGCGCAGTCTCGGCTTACTGCAAGCTCCGCCTTCCGGGTTCACGCCTTTCTCCTGTCTCAGCCTCCCAAGTAGCTAGGACTACAGGTGCACACCACCATGCCCACCTAATTTTTTGTATTTTTAGTAGAGACGGAGTTTCATCATGTTAGCTAGGATGGTCTCGATCTCCTGACCTCGTGATCCGCCCGCCTTGGGCTCCCAAAATGCTGGGATTACAGGTGTGAGCCACCACGCCTGGCCTTGCATCCTTTTTTGAAATATTTTTTTTTTCTACCCAAGGTTAGTTAAGCCTATGGATGCAGAAACCACAGCTATGTATGGAAGGCTGGACTGTGGCATGAGCAGATAAAATGACCACCACCCTGGAGGATGAACAGAGGGGACAAGTAGGAAAGTGGGGAGCCAGTTAAGAAGTCACTATAACAAAATGTGATGTAGAAATGGAGCAGAAGGAGCCCTGAGCACCGTGCCCAGCCCAAGGGCCAGAGGCTTGGGGTTGGCGGACTTTGACCCTGGCTCCCAGGACAGGGCTGAGTAGCGGCCAGGCCTCCCCATCCTAGCTGAACATTCACAAAAAGAGACCAAGCAGGCAGGTAGAAAACAACTGTGTTTAATGACAATCCTCAGTTTAAAAAAAAAAAGAAGAAGAAGAAGCTTTATACACACTGTACACACATTTACAATGGCTTTGGAGGATAGCAGTGCTGCAAAAAGGGCTTCAGGAGGATCCAGCCTGGGAAAGGATTGAGGTATGTTGCAGCCGCCAGGGCCCAGGGTCTCCTGCATGAAGACTCCCCCTCCCCAGTTGACTGTGAACTTTTTGGCCTGGATTCTGCAGAACAGATTTCCAGGATTGTCAGCCAGAAGGCAGACAGATGCAGGCACCTACCAAGACCTGACCTCAGGAAGTGGTCCTGCCCTACAGCCCAGTTGCTCAGCCAGGGCTGAAGGCCACGGGGCCCCAGCACCCTTGCTTCAGTGCCAGCCCCTGGAAGGAACTTCACAACAGGAATATAGCAAGGACACTTCAGTTCCCCCAGCCCTGCCATGGTGCTACCCTGAGGGACAGGGATGGAGACAGGGCAGCCAGGTTTGCCAGGACCTGCATAGCTGGCCCAAGACTGCCCTTCCTCTTATGTCATGCCAAAGCCTCCCTACCCAGTCTGAGACAGTTGCTGGCAGGTGACCACGACCTGCGTGGCCCTCCCTGCAGTTGTCATGGTGGTTGTACCCCACCCCATCCCCCTGAGGAGACATGGGACTCAGTCCCATGCCTGGTGCCCATAGCCACAAAGATGACCATGGGTCTCTAGCCTGATATTCGTGGCCTGGCAGGGGTCAGCACCCCTGAGGGCATCCAACCCATGGTCAGAGGAAAGTGTTGGCAGGCTCGGCACAGCCGAAGAAGTCGGGACCCACGAGACGGGGGAAGCCTTCCAGAGCCTTCACCTTCACAGGGTCAAACTTCCAGTAGAGGCGGCCGCGCAGGAAGTAGGCATAACCTGAGAAGAGAAGGTGGTCAAGCCTAGGCGAGTGGACACTGGGCCCTACTCCTGCCTGTCAGGCTGTGCCCAGGGATGGGCACTAAGGGAGGGCTGGGTGAGTAGCCCTTGGCCACTGCTGAGTTCCTCGAGTCCTGCAGGATCCAGGGCCAGCCTTTTGGAACCTCTCTTCCCTCTAGGGAGCCCTTCTGCCTGCCCCGGAATCTGGGCTGGGCTAATACCCAGCCTGACAGGTACCCAGAGCCTCAGAGGCCTGAGTCCCACCTCTCAGGAAAGCAAGTCCCATTGCCTCTACCACCCTCCACATCACTCTCTCCTGCACCCATTAACCAGGCTATTGACGGGCATCGTGGAGTCCTGGAGCTGGAGGCTATCCTAGGATAGCTGTCCTAGTGGGTCCTGATGTGAGAGAAAGAACACAGAAGAGGAGCCCAGCAGGGGAGGGAGCACTGGACTGGCTCTAGCCCTCTGTGGTTGTGGGAGGCTGGGTGGGTCAGTGGTTAGGAGCAGGGACCATCAGGGTAGAATTCGAGGTTAGGGGCCTCATTGCCTGAGCCTCTGTTTGCTCCTCTGGAAACTGGGTTCACAACAGGTGTTACATCAGAGGGCTGTTCTGAGAACTGGATGAGACCAGTAAGGAGCTTAGAGCATTGTTGGCCCTCAGTGTACGGCAGTTGATTGTTCTACTGGCTGTGGTTGAGGAACCAGGGTAAGACCTTGCACTTCTCTGACCCTCAGTCTGCTCATCTGCAACATGGAATGCAGCACTAGCTGGCCACCGAGAGGAGGGCAGATGGTGCTGGGCAAAGGACCTGTGATGAAGAGCCAGGCTTCCTGTTGCAGGCATGTGGGAGCCCAGCCACCACCAGGTGGGAGATGCGGCTGCTGTGCCCACCTCCCACCAGCTACCCCATCCCCAACGCACCATCAGCATCCTGGAAGGCAGCGTCGATCTCAGAGGGCACCCCTCGCCAGTCAGTGGCCCTGCGGGGCACAGGACTGTCTACACGCCGGGTGCTGGGGTGGAAACGCCAGTAGTCCCTGCCTCGGAAGAAGTAGATCTTGTTCTTCTCAGGACCCCAGACCAAGGCGGCATGGACTGGGAACCTCACCAGGCCCAACTCGGTAAGGGGTGCGGGGCCCAGGACTGGCTTTTCACCGTCGTACACCCAGTACTGAGCACCTGCCGGAGAGGGAAGAGGCTGCAAGGACCTGCCCAGCCACCACTGCCATGCCCAGCCACTGTGGACCTGCTTGACCCCCACCACAGACTCTCCCAGCCATAGCTTCCTCATTAGTAAAACATGCAGGCCAATAATGCCTGCTCAGCACGCCACCCGCAGAGGGAAGTGGGAGGCCTGGGATAAGCTGGGTCAGTGAATGCTCTGTAAACTAGCGCATGGGCGAGGTTACTCTCTTCAGTGGAGGGCTGTCTGGGTGCCTGCTCCTTCCACTGGCATTTGGCCATGACAAATGCCTGCTGACCACTCCCTGGGGCCCTGCAGGCTGGGCTGCCCTGGAACCCACGCAGGTTTCCCATGCTGTGCCTTCATTTGTGAAGTCCCTGGCATCTGCAACGCTCCAGGCTCTCATCTCTGCCAGTTGAAGATGGAAATCCCAGCTCTAGGATGACAGACCTGGATCAATTCCCTGCCCTGCCTCTTCCCAGCCACACTCTCGGTGAGTCACTTCACTGCCTGGGAGCCCCAGAGGCCGCATCTCTAGAACCCTGCCCCATGGGGTGGCTATGAGGGTTGAATGCACCAACACGCGGCCCCACCGTGCAATCCCTTCCATGCTGCTCCTATCTCAAGAGCCACCTCCGGGAGCCTCCTACCTGTGCCTGAGGAGCAAAGCACACTCTCTCCCTTGGCCCCCAGGCTTTGGGGCACCTCTCCCTGTCCACTGTGTCCCTGAGGATCCGTCTGTTCCTGCCTTTGGCCATAACGTTCCTGGCTCTGGGAAGTCTCTCGAGCAGATCCCCAACCCCCACTCACCTTGGAAGAACCAAATGTGGCCCCGGGCATCCTCAAAGGCAGCGTCCACAGGGCTGGGCAGTCCCTGCCAGTGGCGAGAGGCCAATGCTGGGTAGCCGGGTTGCAGCTGGCCCCCACGCAGGCGCCACACAAAGCCCGCTTTGAAGAAAAAGAGCTCGCCTCGGATGGTGGAGACCGCGTCAAAGGAGGCCTCGCAGGCATCTGGTGGGGCATCCGGCTGTGGGGGAAGAGAGGGACACATGCCGAGGGCATATGCTGCAGCCACAGCGGCCAGCAGAGGAGCAGGGGGACTGGCGGGCAGGGCCTCACCTCCAGCGGTGCAATCTCATTGGTGTCTATCCCAGCCTGGGGGCCCAGGGCTGGGGTCCTGGAGGTAACAGTGGGCCGGGGCTGGCCATATAGGTGTTGAATGCCCCTGTGGTCATCTGGGCTGAGACTCAGCGGGTAGCGGAAGGTGTAGAAGGCAGACATCAGGGCCTTGGCGGCTGTTGTGTGCTGCAGCCCCAGTACGTGGCCAAATTCATGGGCTGCCACCTGCAGCAGGTCTGTGCCTGGAAAAGGGAGGTGGCTCAGCAACCCCCGAACCTCCTGCCCAGGACATCCAGCTCCAGACCCCAGCTCAGTGACCTTGGCGAGTCCCCATTCTTTATGATCTTCAGTTGCCCCATCTGGAAAATGGGTCCCCAGCCCATACCCTGGTCATCCCCGATAGTCCAGGTCTCATCATAGTCGAAGTGGACATCCCCTTCTCGGTGAGTCTTAGGGAAGAAGGCATGGGCCAGGATGCCCCCAGGCCCATCAAACGGCAGGTCGTCCCCATGCCAGTACCTACAGATGGGTGGGGACGGGGTCAGTGGCTGCTGGCAGGTGAGGCTGTTCCCGGAGAGGTCCCAGGCCGCCCATTCACCTGGCGAAGTCGATCATGATGTCAGCATGGCCCTCGTGCACCTCAGTGAAGGTGAGTGGCGTCACATCACTCCATACCTTTAAGGCCTCTGCCATCGTCTGCTGCACCTGCTCCTGCACCAGCTGCCATGGGAACCGAAGGATCCTGGAGGGAGATGGAGGGGCCTGGGCCTCAGGGAAGGGACAGCCCCCGATGGCTGCGGCACCAGGAGTTGCCCCTGGATGCTTGATGGGTGTGTGAACACTGAGGACACAGGCCAGGTGTGCTCTGGGCCTCAGCTTCAGCGCACTGGTCTCCCTGGCCACACAGGCACATGTGTATGTGGTTTGCTCATACTTAGGCAAATACAAGTGTCTGCATTCAGTGGAAAGAACCAGGAGCAGAGGTCCTGAGACCCCCATCCTAGACCTGACAGTGCCACTCACTGTGGGGAGACCTTGGTTCCTTGAGCCCCCATTGGTTCCCATACCCCCACTTAGGAAATTCTGAAGACCCCAGTCTCAGCTCCAATGCTGTGTGACACCAGCCCATTCTTCATTCCCAGGCTGGGTCCCCACCCGCAGGATGTGTGAGTCCCAGCTTCCCCATCACCTGCCCAGGGTCCTCCCAGCTCACCCAGTGAGATGTCCACTATTGCCTCTCCCTGCTTACCACTGTCTCCACCTGCTCGAAGCCCAAGTTGTGATGGTAGAGTTGGACAATGACATGGTTGACACCCACCTCAGACTGAGGATGGGGCTATGTCTGCCTCATTCACCATGGAGTCCCAGAGCCTGGTCCTTACAGGTCTCTAGTAAAGGCTGCCTGAGTGACTGAACACCTGTCCGCAGGCATGTGCTGGGACTCTGCATGATGACAGAGGCACTGCCCCTCTGCTGAGGGAGGGTCTCCATATGTGTGTGTGTCTAAGTCAGGGTTTCAGGGTGTTTGCCCATAGATGCCCCCACTGGGGTTCAGCAGGCACACAGTTCTGTTAGACACAAAGATCTACCCCTGGCCTGCATCTCAAGCAGCAGCTGTGAGGGAGGCTGGCTTACCCACGGACACACAGGTGGCTTCCTAGTGTCCTGCTCCAGGCCCCTACCTATAGGTGAGATCCGTCTTCTCCCAGCGCCCGCCGGACAGCACGAACCTCTTCTGTCGGTTGCGGGCACTCAGCCCATCAGGTGGGTCAGGCACGCCACAGCGGGGAGGCCTAAGGCCACTGGCAGGCCGGGGGGCCTCCTGCGTGGCAGGGGCAGGCGCTGGGCTACTGGGCAGGGCTGCATGCCAGGGCTGTGGCCCCCTCCCCTCGGCATGGCGGTGGTGGGCGTCCTAGGCAGGAGAGATGACACGAGGGTCTGGTCAGGCCTAAGGTCCACATGGCCCACAGTTAGAGGTGTGGCGCATCAGCAAATCCACGTGCAAGCCCAGCCCACTGTGTGGCAGGGCAAATGGGAGGAAAAGGGGACCAGCACGTGGCCAGGCCGTTTGGCATCAGCCTGGCTCTCTGGTTTCCTGACACCTTGTTCCAGGGCATCAAGCTGTCCCCCACAGCGTGGAGGACCCTGGGCTGCCTGTCACCTACTCCAGCTACTTAGGCCAATGAGGTCTGGGGGTAGGGGCACACTGGGACTGGCTATGAGCCACTCCAGGAATAGACCGTAAAAAGCTTCCTCCGAGGGAACACCAGGCAACCTCCTCCTGCTCCCCACAGAAATTCACTTCCACCTCCCTTTCTTCCTGTGTCCACTAAGTTCAGACACACCTGGGTCACTCCCCATGCTGCTGTCCCTGTCGTGTGAGCAGGCTCTGCCCTCTCTCCTGTCCAGGATTTCCCCCACCTCCTCCCCAGCGTGGAGCGGCTGTAGCCCTGCAGTGTGGCCTCAGTCAGTGTAATCTGACTGCTGGGGGTGACACTGATTTGTGGACTGGACAAGGTGAGGTACGTACAGCACCTAGCACAGGCCCAGCACCCGGGAAGGCACCTGGTCACTGAGGCTTGGCTTCTAGCAGAGGCAGTTTTGGTCACACCCCACCAGGGCTAGGAGTAAGGTGGGAGCTGATCTGTGATCTGCCTGCCTTCTTCAAGCGGGGAGGGTGGGGACAGTTAATTACCAGGTGCCCAGCCCCATTCGCCAAAGCCCCAGGACCACAGATGGCGATTCAGACGTGAGCTACATCCTGCTACCCATCTATAAGTCTCCAGGGCAGAAGTTACAGTTCTTGTGCATGAGAAAAACGGAAGCTCAGAGAGGTTGGAGGCCATGCAAAGTCACCCAGCAAGGGCACGGCAAGGCCAGGCCAGGACCCTGGCAGCCCAGGGCTAAGGCTAAGGCCTGGTTCTGGATACCGCACAGAAGCCAAGTCTCCTTCCTGCACTGAAGGAGAGGGATGGAGCTGTGCTGTTTGCTGAGAGACTCAGCACCTGTCTGGTCCGGGCAACTGCAGCCTCCTCACAGCCATATTTGGGGCAGGAGCTCAGCCACCCAGGCCCCACCTCACCCTCAGCCTTTGGCAGCTCTCCCAGGCTCCAGACACCCCAGGGATCTGATCACTGTCCCAACGCTCCCTGCTCCTGATCCCAGAGCTGAGGAGTCAAGAACACCCCACCATGAAGGGGGGCCTTCTGAACACGGAGGCTATGGAACTACTAATGGTGTGAGGCTCTGCAGCAGCTTCCTCCCGTTTCCGAGCTTGCTTATTGCATGGTTACCTGGCACAGCAGCAGCCTCACTGGGTTGTGGGTTCTGGCTGATTCTGGGCTTATTGGTTTTTTGTTTTGTTTTCTTGAGACAGAGTCTCACCCTGTTGCCCAGGCTGGAGTGCAGTGGCACGATCTCGGCTCACTACAACCTCCACCTCCTGGGTTCAAGCAGTTATCTGCCTCAGCCTTCCGAGTAGCTGGGATTACAGGTGCCCACCACCACGCCTGGCTAATTTTTTTTTTTTTTTTTTTTGAGAGTCTCGCTCTGTTGCCCAGGCTGGAGTGCAGTGATGCAATCTTGGCTCACTGCAAGCTCCGTCTCCCGGGTTCACGCCATTCTCCTCCTCAGCTTCCCGAGTAGCTGGGACTACAGGCACATGCTGCCATACCTGGCTAATTTTTTTGTATTTTTAGTAGGGACGGGGTTTTACCTTGTTAGCCAGGATGGTCTCGATCTCCTGACCTCGTGATCCACCCGCCTCGGCCTCCCAAAGTGCTGGGATTACAGGCATGAGCCACCATGCCCAGCCACACACCTGGCTAATTTTTTTTTTTTTTTTTTTTTTTTTTTTTTTTTTTTTTTTTTGAGATACAGTCTCGCTCTGCCGCCCGGGCTGGAGTGCAGTGGCCAGATCTCAGCTCACTTCAGCTCACTGCAAGCTCCGCCTCCCAGGTTCACGCCATTCTCCTGCCTCAGCCTCCCGAGTAGCTGGGACTACAGGCGCCCGCTACCACGCCCGGCTAGTTTTTTGTATTTTTTAGTAGAGACGGGGTTTCACCGTGTTAGCCAGGATAGTCTCAATCTCCTGACCTCGTGATCCACCCGTCTCGGCCTCCCAAAGTGCTGGGATTACAGGCTTGAGCCACCGCGCCTGGCCTAATTTTTGTATTTTTAATAGAGATAACATTTCACCATCTTGGCCAGGCTGGTCTTGAACTCCTGACCTCATGATCCACCTCCTCAGCCTCCCAAAGTACTGGGATTGCAGGCGTGAGCCACCGCACCCAGCCTGGGCTTATTGTTAATACGTACTCATCACTGGTTGCAGGTTAGGACCTTGGCAACAGCTCCACGGACTTGCTCTTAGCCCCTGATGGAACCTCTCACCAACTCCACCATCATCACCCTCGTTTCCAAGATGAGGAAATGCACCCCAGAGGAGTTCAGCAGCTTGCTCAAATAACAGCTGGCAGGCAGCGGACTGTCTGTGCTCACAGCCCACCCAGCTCCCTCCTACCTCTGCTCTGCAGGGGTTGAGTCACCCTTCCCCTGAAGAAGGGACCCAGGCTGGCCTCACCTTGGTGACAGAAGAGAAGGAACTCAAATTATTCAGCGCCTGCTATTTCCCGGGCATTTTGCAGGCAGGTTCGTTGGGCTTCCAATACCCACCAGGAAGGTGGAGATGCTACATGTCCAAGTTCTCCCATGGAGGATGTGGGCTGCCAGAGGGGCCTGCCTCCTCCTCCTGGCCACACTGCCCCCTTGACCTACAGGAGAAACAGATTGCTTTCCCCAGCCTGGCAGGGGTATGAAGACCCTCTCTGGAAAGGGCAGAGCTGTGCTGTCCCCTAAGAGCTCCAAACAACCCAGAGCCCAGCCTGCCAGCTCTGTCTATGCCCATGGCCAGAAATCTCTTCTCTCCTCTGCCCTCCAGTGAGTCCTGGTGCAGACAGCCATGGAGGGAGAGCCATGGGCATGCCCCACCCCTTCCACTGTCCTTTCCTGTCCTTCTGTCATGAGGCACCCAGTCCATGCCCAAACCCCTGGATCATGACAATCTTAGTGTAGCAAAAAGAGCCAGCCATTGAGATTCAGAAGGCCTAGTTCTATGACATGGAGACTCTAGACAAGTCATCTTCCTCTCTTAGCCTTAACTTTTCTATCTGTCAAATGGGGACGGTGCCACAGCAAAGGGCTACATGACATCCTTCTGTAATGCCTGCTGTAGCCTCTGGCACAGAGAAGCACCTCTTACCTGGCCCTGTTCCTTGTCCCTGTAGGCCCTCCCCTCCCATGTTTGGGAATCTGCCCTTGCCAGTCCCTATAGCTCCCATCACCCACCTCCCCTCTAGCTTCCCAACCAAATCTCCAGGCTTCAAATGGTAAAACAGAAGCCACAGCTAGAAGGCAACTTTCAGGCCTAGAAAAGAGAAGCGCCTTGTGCGGGGTCTTCCGGCATATCAAGGTCTCTTCTCCCTGTCCATGTCTCGTTCATTAAATTCTTAGAAAGTGAGTGAGCAGGAGATTCTAGAAATGAGGCCTCTAGCTAGTGAGGTTGTTTTTAGAGCCCATGATTTTTTTTTAAAACCCATGAGCTCTTGGCCTCAGTTTCCCCATGGCTGGGATAGGACACACACTGTCTGCCTCACTGTCCTCCCACACTTCATCTTTCCGAGTCCTTTCTGGCCTGGGGCCAGATGCCCTAACTACAAGGTGTGGCATGAAGCAGCTTGCTACTTATGAGACAGGTAGGCTTGGCCTTCCCAGGACTCTTGGGATTCAGTGAGGTGAGGTGATAGACACAGGCCACCCCTGGCCTCATCTACACCCCTGGGGAGTTTGAGGAACAAACAGCTCCCCCATTTCCCAGAGGATGAGACAGAGCCCAGAGAGGTTAAGGACTTTGCCTGGGATCACACAGCAAGTCATGCAAGAGCTGGGCCTAGACCTGGGGCTCAAGCCTCCCATATCCAGGGCTTCCCCCTGTCTCTCCAGCTCTTGGCTTTTCTCCAAAACCTACTTTCCCAAGAAGCATTCCTGCTTCCAGTGCATTCCCTCTGTCTTGGCCAGTAGCCTCCCTTGGCCTGCCCTGTGGTGGGTTCTTAGCTCACTTAGCTCCGCCCTCCTCTGGCAGGCACCAAACCTCAGCCTCAGACACATTCAAGGAATTCTCAGCTGATCTAGCGTCCCGGCAGAGCTTAGAGACTCAGAGTCACCCCCGCCCCGGAGTCAACCTGCAATCCAGAAAATGGGAGGCAACAGATAGAGGGGAGATAAGAGAGGACCCCAGGGTGCCAGGAAACCACTGCAGAAGGCTGGGCTCATTGTGCCCCTTTCTGGGCCTCAGTTTGCAGTCGGTCTAGTGGGTATAATTAATTATAGCTATGCCTTCTGATGTCAGTGGGAGGTGAGCCTTCGAGGAAGGCACTTGTTAGGCTATGGAGGAAGATGGGAGCATCACCATGCAGGTATCATCATGACCCTCTGAGGCTCAGAGAGGTCAAGCAACCTGCCCAACTCGCACAGCCAGTTGGCAAGCAGGGATATCTTCTCCCTCAAGCCTTCACCTAATTTTCCTATTCTCACCCCTCTGCTGCTGGCTCTAGGAAGGATGGTAGCTTCATCTCATCCATCGGACTGCAGGGCTTCCATCAACCCTGAAAACTGGAAACTGGGCTAGATAAATATTTACAGAGTTCTCCCAGCCCTGCTGAAGGCAGCCTAGGGATAAACACATCACAGGTGACCCCAAATGCTCCCTGCGTGTTTGCAGAATGACAGACCACAGTCCAGCTCAGACCCCACCCCAAGCTGGCCCCCAGCTCCAGCACTGACCATGCACAAGTGTCAAAGTGGCGGCTACAGGTGACAGTGTTTCTAGTGAGCCTGGCATCACCTCATTGCTCAGCAGTGGGCACAGCAGTAGGCACTGTTGCCCCTTCCCACCCCCACTCCCACTAGAGATAGAGTAAGTAAGATTCTGAGGCATGGCAGGATTCACCCAGGGTCGCATGGTTCAAACCCAGATCTCTCCAGTTTCCAGACCTGTGGGTTCAATGGCTACCCACAGTGATTCCTGACTCTGTCCCAAGTCCTAGGGACCAAGAGGGGCTGGGAAGGAGGCAAGACTCCAGACTGAGATGCCCCTCCTGCGCTCTACCTCACCCATCCCATCCCTTTCTGCTCCCATAGCCAGCACAGGACAAGGCTGCCCAGGGCAGAGCCAGAGTGGCTGGACAGAGGTTCCTAGCCTGGCCAGGCCTCCCTCCTCACCAAGCCAGTCCTGAGACTCCTGCCTGTCACCCCCTCCTGCTCCCTTCTCTGCCCGAGCTGTCTGGATGCATCCGCTGTGGAGTGGAGTGGCCCAGGCACCCAAGGAGCTGTGGACCCACAGTGGCCCAGGCTCTGGCCCCAGGCCCTGTGACTGGTGCCTGGAAGTGCCTCAGGGAAGGGGCAGTTTTTGGGACACATGCAAGCTGTCACACACACCTCCATGACAGTCCCTCCTCTCCTCACTCTGCCGTCCTCTCTTACCTGGGCTTTCTTCTCCTTTCCTGAGCACATAAATTCTCCCTTTCCTTTCTCTCCCTGCTTCTTTCTGACAGCCACTTCTCAGTCACACACACACTGCACTCATACTATTTCATACTCATGTTCTCCTGGCTCCAAGCCTCCCGAAGCTGCTGCCAGCAGGTGCCCGCGAGGGACATCTCCAGGCTCAGACCCCATTTCCCGCAGCACAGCGCTGCCCTCCCAGCTCTCCCTTTATCCTCCATCCCACCGCACACCTGGAGGTGTACTAACTGTGGCCACACACCTGCAGGCTGACACCTGCCTGGGATCTGCTCTGCTTTGTCCCTGCGATGAATAGGGGGCCCTGTAACCACTCCCTCTGCTACTTCCTTCAACGCACACTCCAGCACCAGCGGCTGGAGCGCGAGAGGCAGGTCCCCACGCTGGGAGCAAGCGTGAGTCCAGCGTGGAGTCCCGTCCCACCAGCCCGAGCGATGCCGGCGCCGGCTCCCCTTCACACCCGCAGGGACTGGAAGCTCGCTGTCTATCACGCCTAGAGGGAACCAGAAAGCGTTTAGGGTACCGGGCGCAGGAGGCCACCCGGGGCGCCCCCTTGGGTCCGGATCTGCCGCTGGGCCCAGCCCGCGTGCCCGGCGCCCCTTCGGCGAGGAGCGCCCGGCGAGTGGCGGGCACTCACCGGCGGCAGAGCCCGGGCCAGCAGCGGCGGCGGCTGGAGCAGCAGCAGCAGCATCGGGAGCAGGAGGGCGCGCGGGGCCGCGCTGCGGAGCCAGGCGGCCGGAGCCATCCGCCCCGGGGCTGCTGGGCTTGCTGGGCCGCGCCGGGCCGCCGCCCCTTATAGCTTCCGCCCCACCCCCGGCCCGCCCCGGCCCCGCCCCCCGCCGCCTTTTGTTCTGAGCTCTCCTAGCCACCGCGGCCCGGGTGGGGGAGGTGAACGGGGAGGGGACGGCCCAGCGGGGTCGAGGGTCGGAGGCAGGGTCCTGCCCCGGGGCTGGCCAAGTCCCTGTCTGGTGCTGGGTGACCCTGGCCAACCCATGCCACTCTGGGCCTCAGTTTCTCCGCTGGGTGGTGGCCGTCCAAAGTCTTAGACTTGGCTAGAGTCTGAGAGGAGTCGGGTTTCATGGGTCCCATCCGTACCCCCACCTTTGTGAAGGCGCATCCCACTGGGTCTCCTTGGTGGCCAGACCTCTGACCTCTGCTAGCTTGTGACAGGTGGTCCTACCCACAAGCAAGTTCCCCCACCCCTCAGAGCCTCAACGGATCCTTCTAGAAGATGACACAATAGCCCCTCTGAGGAAAGGGATATTATTTTATTTATTATTATTATTTTCTTTTGAGACACAGGCTCTCTCTGTCTCCCAGGCAGGAGTGCAGGCATGTGATCTCCACTCACTGCAACCTCCGCCTCCCAGGTTCAAACGATTCTCCTGCCTCAGCCTCCCAAATAACTGGGACCACAGACGTGTGCCACCGTGCCCGGCTAATTTTCGTATTTTTAGTAGAGATGGGGTTTCTCCATGTTGGCCAGGCTGGTCTCGAACTCCTGACCTCAAGAGATCTGCCCGCCTTGGCCTCCCAAAGTGCTGGGATTACATGAGTGAGCCATTGCACCTGGTCAGGAAAGGGATATTAAAATGTGTCCCAGGGGAAAGTGAGGCAAATGGCAGGGACTGGCCAGTCCTTCAGCTTGGATAGACCAAAGCTTACAGATAGGGAAACTGAGGCTCCAAGAGGGAGGAGCCAGGCTTTTCCATACCAGCAAACAAGTGGAGGGGTCAGGAGGTCCTCTACCTGGTCAGCTGGGGGGAGGGTGCTGTCAGAAGGATGCGGGAGGTGGATGAGTGGAGTACTGGGCCCCCAGGGTGTACCCTGGTCAGGGCCCAGCAAGCCCTTGGGGACCCCTCCAGGCTAGCCACCTGAGACTTGAAAGAAATGAGGTGAGAGGCTGGGGCACAGTGAGTCACACCTGTAATCCCAGCACTTTGGGAGGCCGAGGTCAGGAGTTGGAGACCAGCCTGACTAACATGGTGAAACCCTGTCTCTACTAAAAATACAAAAATTAGCCAGCCATGGTGGCACATGCCTGTAAGCCCAGCTATTCAGGAGGCTGAGGCAGGAGAATCACTTGAACCCAGGAGGCGGAGGTTGCGGTAAGCCGAGATTGTGCCATTGCACTCCAGCATGGGCAACAGAGTGAAACTCCATCTCAAAACAAAAAAAAGAAAGGAGGTTAGACTCAAAGGAGGGGGTGTGTCCACATTCTGGAAGGGATCCTCCAGTCTCATCCCTGATTTTTGGGGTTACCCAATCCTGCTGTACACCCCCTGAAATGATGAAGGGCCTCAGCACCTCACCAGGCAACCTGTTCCATCATGGGTGGCCCTGCAGAGCCACAATCCAGGCAGTGGCTCCCATCCTGGCAGGCAGCGCTCTGAGCTGCTCTAAGGTGAAGCTGTGGTCAGGAAGCCTGGGCCAAGAAAGGGAAGCGGGTGGGGAAACGTTTCACAGCTTATTCAAGAAGACTCCACAGAGACTCCTAGAGGGCAAGGAGAAGTAAGACAGGAGTGATTTTTACAACCTAGACAGTTCATAATCTTTTTTCTCTTCTTCTTCTTTTTTTTTTTTTTTTGAGACGGAGTCTCGCTCTGTCGCCCAGGCTGGAGTGCAGTGATGCAATCTTGGCTCACTGCAACCTCCGCCTCCTGGGTTCATGCCATTCTCCTGCCTTAGCCTCCTGAGTAGCTGGGACTACAGGCGCCCGCCACCACGCCCAGCTAATTTTTTACATTTTTAGTAGAGACGGGGTTTCACCATGTTAGCCAGGGTGGTCTCGGTCTCCTAACCTCGTGATCCACCCGCCTCGGCCTCCCAAAGTGCTGGGATTACAGGTGTGAGCCTCCGTGCCCAGTCTTTTTTTTTTTGAGACCAAGTTTCATTCTAGTAACCCAGGCTGAAGTGCAGCGGTGCGATCTCAGCTCACTGCAAGCTCCGCCTCCTGGGTTCCAGTGATTCTCCAGCCTCAGCCTCCCAGTGTAGCTGAGATTACAGGTGCCCACCATCACACCCAGCTAATTTTTGTATTTTTAATAGAGACAGGGTTTCACCATGTTGGCCAGGCTGGTCTTGAACTCCTGACCTCAGGTGATCCACGCGCCTCAGCCTCCCAAAGTGCTGGGATTACAGGCATGAGCCACCACGACTGGCAGGCAATCTTTTCTTTAAAGTCATTCACTTTTATTTATTTTTATTGTTTTGAGACAGGGTCTTGCTCAATGGTGTGATCTTGGCTCACTGAAACCTCCACCTTCCAGGCTCAAACGATCCTCCTGCCTCAGCCTCCCAAGTAGCTGGGACTACAGGTGTACATCACTATGCCCTGCTAATTTTTGTATTTTTTGTAGAGACAGGGTTTCACCATGTTGGCCAGGCTGGTCTTGAACTCCTGGACTCAAGCAATCTGCCTGCCTGGGCCTCACAAAGTTCTGGGATATAGACATGAGCCACTGTTCCCTGCTAAAGTGCCTCACTTTTAAAAAGTAGGCATTTCAGGCCGGGCGTGGTGGCTCACGCCTGTAATCCCAGCACTTTGGGAGGCTGAGGCAGGTGGATTACGAGGTCAAGACATCGAGACCATCCTGGTCAACATGGTGAAACCCCATCTCTACTAAAAATACAAAAAAATTAGCTGGGCATGGTGGCATTCACCTGTAGTCCCAGCTACTTGGGAGGCTGAGGCAGGAGAATCACTTGAACCTGAGGTGGAGGTTGCAGTGAGCCGAGATCACACCACTGCACTCCAGCCTGGCAACAGAGTGAGACTCCGTCTCAAACAAAACAAAACAACAACAACAAAACAAAAAATTAGCAGGGCATGGTGGCATGCGCCTGTGGTCCCAGCTACTTTGGAGGCTGAGGCAGGAGAATCGCTTGAACCCAGGAGGCGGAAGTTGCAGTGAGTGGAGATTGCACCACAGCATTCCAGCCTGAGGGACAGAGCAAGACTCCTTCTCAAAAAAAAAAAAAAAAAAGTAGGCATTTCAATGCCTGTTTCAATGTCATTCTTTTAGCCTCATTTTCATTTGTGTAACCCACTTAAGTGGTCTTGGGTGCCTCCGAGGTGCAAGGCCATGCCTTGTGGAATCTGCAGTCCATCAGCCACAGGAGCTGAAGGAACAACTCTCTGCAGTTTAGGCCCAGGGGACCACCATGAGAAGTGTGCAGTTTGTTTGGTTTGACAAACAGGAACCAGGTGGCAGGGACTGCATGAGCAAGGGAGTAGCGGCAGGACCAGGCCTGGCGAGTCTTCCAGGAAAGAATGGCCCACCCTTTGTGTGCTCACCTCACTGGGAGGCCACCCTCAAAGTGGGTGGTCACCCCCCTTCAGTGTGGGGAAGGGCCCTGTTCACAGGCTGGCTGAAAGGACTGCAGTGTGTGAGAACACAGGGCTGCACCTGACTTCCACGGAGAGCATGCATGGCCAGAGACAACTGTGCACACACAGAACTGAGCATGCCAGGCAAGGCCAAACGCCCCAGGCACCGCTCCCCTCGCCCCTCGACCTCCTCCTTCCTTACAGAGGGGCCTCCTCTCTTACTTGGTGACCCAACACCCCTAATTCCGGGTGCTTTTGTTCTTGGTGTTGCACCCTGTCCACAATCCCGGTGCCAGGAGTCCTCTGTGGGCACAGCAAACAGTGATGAGGGACAGTCCCTGCCTTCCCCCACCTAGGAGTAATAATAACAACCACGGCAAAGTCACCCAGAAAAGACCATAAAAACCTCAAGTTCAGCCGGGCGCGATGGCTTATGCCTGTAATCCCAGCATTTTGGGAGGCTGAGGCGGGCGAATCACGAGGTCAGGAGTTCCAGATCAGCTTGGCCTACATGGTGAAACCCTGTCTCTACTAAAAATACAAATATAGGCCGGGCGCGGTGGCTCACGCCTGTAATCCCAGCACTTTGGGAGGTCGAGGCGGGCGGATCACAAAGTCAGGAGATCGAGACCACGGTGAAACCCCGTCTCTACTAAAAATACAAAAAAAATTAGCCGGGCGCGGTGGCGGGCACCTGTAGTCCCAGCTACTCGGGAGGCTGAGGCAGGAGAATGGTGGGAACCTGGGAGGCTGAGCTTGCAGTGAGCTCAGATCCGGCCACTGCACTCCAGCCTGGGCGACAGAGTGAGACTCTGTCTCAAAAAAAAAAAAAAAAAAAAAAAAAAAAAAAAAAAAAAAAAAGCCAGGTGTGGTGGCATGAGCCTGTAGTCCCAGCTACTCAGGAGGCTAAGGCAGGAGAATTGCTTGATTCTGGGAGGCGGAGGATGCAGTGAGCCGAGATCGCCACTGCACTCTAGCCTGACAGAGCAAGGCTCCATGTCATAAATAAATAAATAAATAAATAAACCTCACGTTTCCGAAGAGCAGGAAGGTGTTCTAAATCCGCGCCCCAGCTCACCTGGCCTGGAACCAAGCTGCTAAAATTGCGAGGCTACAGGCTTCAACTTGCGCTAGATTTGACTGAGCTAGGCAAATGCTCCTAGGCCTTTGGGATAGACACGCTGCCTGGATGTCGCGTAAAGGCCGTCAGTGTCGGGGATTGCACCCGCGGAGCCGGGGACTAGGTGGCGGGGCCGGCCCGGGGAATCTGGTGGGGTTGAGGGCCGCGCTGGGGGCCTCATCTCATCCCCCGCGGGAGCTGCGTAAGGCTGCCGGCGTTGGCAGCGCATTTTGGCCCAGACAGTCGAAGACGGGTTGGGACGCCCCCTCGTGGGAATTCTGGGGATGGGTTGCTCTAGGCCTTCCCCAGGGCCGCGCTTCACTGCCCTAGGCCACCCGAGACGCCGAGGCCACGCGGTGGTCAGCAGACCCTGTCTGGTGGAAGGGGGCAGACAGCCGAGCCCAGAAGGGGACAAAGAGCGGAGTCTGGCCTGGAACCTCGCGTCCCCTTCCCGGCTGGCCCCAGCCCGTCGCCTCCCCGTCTCCTCTCCCCTCCAGGGCTCGCAACAACCCCCAACTCCGCTCCCTGCCCTCTGCGGTGGTCCTAACAGAAGGAACCGTCCCCCTCCTTAAGCCCTCGGCGTTTTGCCACACTGGCCCGCGTCCCCAGAACCCGCACAGCCTGCCAAGCATAGGGAGGGAGCAAGGTCCCATTTCCAGCCAAGACCCGGAGCTGCTGGAAGGGAGAGGTCCGGAGGACGGGCGAAGGGGTACAGGCTTGGGGGGCAGTGCCACCTCCCCCTTGGGGGCGGGTCCCTGAGGCCCCACCCTGGGCCCCGCCTTTTTTGCGCCGGCTGTGACAAGCGCTGCGGCATTTGTCCCCGCGACCAAACCGCTGCCGCCGTCTCTAAGGTAGCCCGGGTCCCACCGCCGCCACCATGCCTCGGGGAAGCCGCAGCATGGCCTCCCGGCCAGCCAGGTGTGAGGGGGACAAGGGCCCTGTGGGGAGGGGGTTAGGGAAGCGTGGGCACTCCCCCAAGGGCGTCCGCAGAGTGACCTTGGCTGCTGCTGCGCCATCTTGGCGGGGGGAGGGGCGGGGGAGCAGCCCCCACGTGTGGAGACAGGGGTCGTCCACCTCTACGGGGGTCGTTTCCAGGAGCTGCAGCACCCCCGGCCTGAGGTCTGGCCAGGATTAACCCTGCTTCCTCCACCTCCGCAGCCGCCCCGTCGCGCCCTCTGCCCACCCGCCCGCGCACCCACCTCCCTCAGCAGCCGCCCCAGCCTCCGCCCCTTCGGGCCAGCCGGGGCTCATGGCTCAGATGGCGACCACGGCCGCAGGGGTAGCCGTGGGCTCGGCTGTGGGACACGTCATGGGCAGCGCCCTGACCGGAGCCTTCAGCGGGGGGAGCTCGGAGCCCTCCCAGCCTGCTGCCCAGCAGGTGAGCAGCGGGTCCAAGAGAAACTGAGGCAGGATTCTCTCAAGGCCACACAGGGTGCTGCCCAAGTGTCCAGTGAGGAGTGTCCGCGTGTACTCACCATTGCTTCAGCCCAGGATTCTTTGCCCAGGAAGGGTCCTAGTCCACTGGTCTTGAGTTCACTGTCACTTAGAGGCAGGTTTCCCAGCCCCTCCCTTGAGGCCAGGGTCCCTAAGCTCCCAGGGAGAGACACCAACCAGCCCTTTAAAGATGGGAAACCCAGGCCCTGAGGGCTCAGAGACTTGCCCAAGGTCAGCTAACCCTAGCAGAGGGGAGGGATGGTGGATTTCCTGAGCCCCTGTTCTCCCCGCACCCAGGTCGGTGCATTGTGGCCGCTGGGCCCAAGGGTGAAGGGGAGCCACTTCCCTGATGACCTTTCCCCTGCTGGGGACCCTACCCACCCTAAGCCAAAGGTGGCTTTGTGGCTAGGTCAGGGGTCAGGATTAGTGTAGCTGAGCCAGGAAGGTGCTAAAACTTGTGGGGGTGGGGCTCTTACTCTGAGAGTCCAGGCAGAGTACTGGGCTCTTCTAGAGCCTTCTCCTCCCTCCCCTGCCCCCCCCCCAAAAGTGCCAATTAGAAGGCAGCAGAGGCCGGGTGCAGTGGCTCACGCCTGTAATCCCAGCACTTTGGGAGGCCGAGGCAAGTGGATCATGAGGTCAGGAGTTCAAGACCAGCCTGGCCAACATAGTGAAACCCCGTCTCTACTAAAAATACAAAAATTTGTTGGGCATGGTGGCAGGCGCCTGTAGTCCCAGCTACTTGGGAGGCTGAGGCAGGACAACCGCTTGAACCCAGGAGGCGGAGGTTGCAGTGAGCTGAGACTATGCCACTGTACTCCGCTCTAGGTGACAGAGTGAGACTCCATCTCAAAAAAAAAGAAAAAGAAAAAGAAGGCAGCAGAAACACGCTGTCTAGCCGCCTCCACTGCTGGGTCACTCAGCCTGCCTAGGACCCTTGGGACACCCAGGCTGGGGATGTGGGGAGGGGCAGGTGGCCCCAGCTTTGAAACACACTTCCAGGTACCAACTCCAAGCTGATCCTACAGCCTCTTGCACTGTACCCCCAGGTCCCCACCCCCACTGCCCCCCAGCACCTGCAGATGGGGCCCTGCGCCTATGAGATCAGGCAGTTCCTGGACTGTTCGACCACTCAGAGTGACCTGTCCCTGTGTGAGGGCTTCAGCGAGGCTCTGAAGCAGTGCAAGTACAACCATGGTGAGTGAGTGGACCCCAACCCAGGCGGGGAGGGGGAGAGGCCGACCCTCCTCTTGCACCTGCAGGCTGACCACCAGCCTGTGCTGCTCCTCCCTTCACAGGTCTGAGCTCACTGCCCTGAAGAGGTTGGTGCAAACTTGGGGGCCAGTCCTGCACCCACCTCTGCCCCTCGCCGATAGCCAGACCACAACACCGGATTGTACCTGGATAGCTGGGATTGGAAGTGAGGAGGTTTCTCACCCCACAGATAACCTAAGACACAAATGTGCAATTAAAAGTTTATTTTAGAACACAGCCTGTTGTGTGCCTCTCTCGATGGCCTGTCTTCAGGGAGCTCCCTGGCTGATGAGGTGGGGTCAGGATGGATGTCTCACTACAGTGTGCAATCCATCACCTTAATCAGGGCCCTGGGTGGGGAGGAGGAGCCCTGTTGCAATCTGCACTGTGGTTAGCACAGGACAGATATCTTGGGCAGTCCAGAGTGTGGTGGAGAGGCATTAGTAGGTGATCCCAAGGGCATCTGACTCTGAGGGTGGAATTCCAGGATGAACTCATGGTTCTCCCCTTTCTCAGGGATACCTGCCACGTCTACCCTTCTTGTCTCTGCCTCCGCATCCCATTCTCTGCACCCACAGCTTAGGTGCCCCCAGCAGCCTTAAATCCTGTCTGACCTTGCCCCTCTTGCTGATGCAACTTCTCAGCAATTCCAGATTCCGCAAGAGGAGTCGTGCTGGGTTGCTGTCTGTTTGCACCTGATCACACAAGGCAGAGGTCATGGCTAACCCCCTTGGGTCTGAGTCCAACTTGGCTAGTTGGCAGTAGTGTGCCAGGTCCCCAGGCCTGCCAGAATGGAAGAACAAGCCCTTTGAACCCAGTGTGGGCCGTGCCATCACACACCATGCTGCCGCCTTCGTTGAGTTCATCCAGCAGTTGTGCACTGAGCTCCTACTGTGTGCCAGCCCCTATGCCACATCTGTGAAGCCTGAGGACATTCCAGCCCTTAGTGAGCTGGCATTCCAGTGGGGTGGTGGGGACCTGTCTCAGGGTACAGTGTGTTCCGTCTGGGGGTATAGGTGCGTGGAGTTGCTGTTGAGGGTCTGCCTCTCATCGTATGTGTCCCTCCCACAGGAAGGGGTCCTACTCTGGGTGTCTCCCTGGGTGTCCATATCTCCTCCGTACCTGGCTCCTGGTCCCAGCTAGCAACTCCTGGGTGGCAGGGAGCTCACCTTTCTGGGCCTTGAAGTGGGGCTTTGCTCATGACGGCCACGCCGGGTGCCCATGCGCTTCCTCCAGTTGTGGCCCGCAGAGGAGAGGCCTGACAGCCTGCGCAGTTCCTCTGGAAGGCCCGGGAAGTCCTGCTGGTAGGGGCTAGGGAGAAGGTGTGCCCTCCCCCTGGGCTGTACCCTGACACTCACCTGCCAGCTCTGGGTAATGGTCATCCAGGTTCTCCAGTAGGGACTCATAGCGGGTGGGGACCATGTCCTCTCCCTCTGTGGCATGTGGAGAGAGGATGAAGGACACCTGACTGGCCTGATGGTCCCTACTCTGCCTCTCACTCTGGAACTGTTTGCTAGTCCAGGCTGGGGGCAGAGCATGGGGTAGGGATGGAATGGGGCTAGGTCCCCAGCTGAGGTGGGAGGCTGGACAGGGCCTTGGGTGGTCTATGGTCTGCTATGCCCCCCTCTTACATTCTAACATAGCTGCAGGGGAGAGAAGCTTGGGCCACCTTACTGATGGTCCGAACGAGGACATATATGGCTCGCTCCTTCAGCAGGGAGTTGCCCATGGTTTGGGTCTGTGCAGCCCCTTCCTTCAGGTCCTCCTCCAGGCTCACTAGGTTGCCGTCCTCAGCCAGAAGAGCAATGGTCGCTGGGAGGACATGGAGAGAGGCTGGGCAGGGCTGGCACCCCTGCCTGGGACCCCTCAGCCCCTCCTTCTCCTCCCTGTCTCCTCACCATCTGGGGGCAACCCTGCTTTCTGCCTCAGGTGGGCGGTGAGGTTCACCAGCCTGCAAGAAGTGTTCACCAGCATGGAGCAGCCGGCTGTGGAGGAAGGGCAAAGGTGAGCATGTGGGATCTCTTACCTTCCTCCGCATCTGGGGTCCTCTGTCTCTCCGTCCCATCTCTCCCTTTCCCAGAGCTGCGACTGGGCCTAGGGGGCTAGGACTGTGCCCCAGGCACAACAGCTCCGACATCTGTTGCTTAAACTGCCTTGGAGACCCCTCCATCCATCTCCCGTGTGTGTTGACTTTTCTCCCATATAGGGTGACCCCTAAGTGTTGATCTCTTGAGTCCTGCAAAGCATGAAGTGCGCGCCAGCCCAGCCTCCTCCCTGGCCCCGCCCCCAAGGGACCCAGCCCATCCCCGCGCTCCCTCCCCTACCAGCTCTCCTCTTCCCCTCCACCACCGCACAGGGCCGACCCGCCTCCAGCCGGAGGGATGGGGAACCTGCAACTGTGGCTAGTGTTTCAGGTGTCTGATGCACGCTGAAGCTTGAGGAAGAGACTGCGCGGTTTAAAAACCTGCTCCAGGGTGATGCGGCGGACGCTGGCCGAGAGGAGTCCTCGTGAATGAGCAGAACTCAGCTCGGCTTTTCCCTTTAAGGGACTCGCTCCAGGTGCTCGCTTTGCCTTCTCACAGAGCCGCTTCCCCGACCCCTGCCATCTGCACCACCCCCCTTTCCCGCCATTGCCTCCCCACCCTCCCCAAGAGCGGAAGGAAGCAGCTTCTGAGTGTGCTCATCTCCCTACCCGCCTGCCAAGACAGGGGACCCCACTTACCCCCAAACATCACCTTGATAAACACAGCTGCAGCGGGGGAGGGAGATGTGGGGGACTTTGATCCCCCAACTCCCGATTCCCCAACTAGGAAAGGCCTGGAGCAGAGACCTGCTTCAGGGCAGGGCTCTGGAGGGAGAAGTGGGTGTGTGAGTGCGGCTAGGTGGCCCCAGGGTCAGACCCCTGCTCAGCCACCTCTGTGGTTCTGCTGCTTCAGCCTAGTTCAAACCCTGCAGCTAGTCCAAGACTCCTGGCCTCCTATTCCTCCCCACTGAGCCCTGGGCCACAGCAGCTCCCGTAAGCTTCCAAGCTGGTCTCCATGGCAGTGGGGGCGGAGACATCTAGGCAGGAAATGCCTTCCTCCCTGTATCCGGTTAACGGGACCCATGGGGGAGGGGTGGCAGAAGAAGTGGGCGCTGGCATTCCCTGAGGCGGGGAATGCCATCATTGGGACTAATTGTTTTTTTTAGAGACAGTCTCCCTATGTTGCCCAGGCTGGTCTCGAACTTCTGAGCTCAAGCCATTCTCCTGCCCCAGCCTCCCACAAGTGCTGGGATTGCAGTTGTGAACCACCTCTGCTGGATGAAGTGTAATTTACATACAGTACAGTAAAGTTCACCCTTTCTGGTGTTTTCAAGTTTCGCCAACTCTCATATAACCACCACCACAGTCAAGATACAGAACATTTCCATCACCCTCAAATTCCAGGTCCATAGCAGGTCACAAGCACCTCCTTGTTAGCACTCGCCATTAGCTAGTCCCTCACACAGGTTCTCACCGTCATTTCCTGTCTTTTATTTATTTATTATGCTTATTAATTATTATTATTATTATTTATTTTATTTTTTTTGAGATGGAATCTCCCTCTGTCACCCAGGCTACAGTGCAGTGGCACAATCTCGGCTCACTGCAACCCCCACCTCCCAAGTTCAAGCGATTCTCCTGCCTCAGCCTCCCGAGTAACTGGGACTACAGGTGTGTACCACTACACCTGGCTAGTTTTTTGTTTGTTTGTTTGTTTGTTTGTTTGTTTTGAGACGGACTCTCGCTCTGTCACCTGGGCTGGAGTGCAGTGGTGCGATCTCGGCTCACTGCAAGCTCTGCCTCCTGGGTTCATGCCATTCTCCTGCCTCAGCCTCCTGAGTAGCTGGGACTACAGTCGCCCGCCACCATGCGCGGCTAATTTTTTTTTGTATTTTCAGTAGAGACGGGGTTTCACCATGTTAGCCAGGATGGTCTTGATCTCCTGACCTCGTGATCCACCTGCCTCGGCCTCCCAAAGTGCTGGGATTACAGACATGAGCCACCGCGCCCGGCCTTTTTTTGTATTTTTAATAGAGATGGGGTTTCACCATGTTGGTCAGGTTGGTCTCGAACTCCTGACCTCAAATAATCTGTCCATCTTGGCCTCCCAAAGTGCTGAGCCACCAAGCCTGACCTATTTATTTTTATTTTTTTTGATAAGGAGTCTCGCTCTGTCAGCCATGTTGGAGTGCAGTGGTGCAATCTTGGCTCACTGCAACCTCTGCCTTTCGGGTTCAAGTGATTCTCCTGCCTCAGCCTCCTGAATAGCTGGTATTACAGGTGCCAGCCACCACGCCTGGCTAATTTTTGTATTTTTAGTAGAGATGAGGAAGGTCAGGCTGGTCTCGATATCCTGACCTCAGGTGATCCGCCTGCCTCGGCCTCCCACAGTGCTGGGATTATAGGAATGAGCCACTGCGCCCAGCCATTTCATGTCTTTTGCATTTGCCTGCTTCTCCCAGTCTCTCCCCTTCTTGTTCCCCTCCTCTCTATCTTCTTTTTCTTCCTGTCTATCACATTCTCTCTCCTCTCCCCTACTCTCTCCCTGCCCCTTTCCCTTTCTTCCTTTTTTCCTTTCTCTTCCTCCCTCCCTCTCTCCCTCCCTTCATTCCTTCCTTTCTTTTTTTGACGGAGTTTTCCTCTTGTTGCCCAGGCTGGAGTACAATGGTGCAATCTTGGCTCACCGCAACCTCCGCCTCCCTGGTTCAAGCAATTCTTCTGCCCCAGCCTCCCGAGCAGCTGGGATTACAGGCATGTGCCACCACACACAGCTAATTTTGTATTTTTAGTAGAGACGGGGTTTCTCCATGTTGGTCAGTCTGGTCTCGAACTCCCGACCTCAGGTCATCCGCCCCCCCTTGGCCTCCCAAAGTGCTGGGATTACAGGCGTGAGCCACTGCACCTGGCTGGCTGGCTTGCTTTCTCTTTCTTTCTTTCTTTCTCTCTCTTTCTTTCTTTCTTTCTTTCTTTCTTTCTTTCTTTCTTTCTTTCTTTCTTTCTTTCTTTCTTTTCTTTCTTTCTTTCTTTCTCTCTTTCTTTCTTTCTTTTTCTTTCTCTTTCTTTTCTTTCTTTCTCTTTCTTTCCTGCTTTCTTTCTTTTTCTTTCTTTCTTCTTTCTTTCTTTCTTTCTTTCTTTCTTTCTTTCTTTCTTTCTTTCTCTCTCTCTCTTTCCCTCTCTTTCTTTTTTCTTTCTCTCTTTCTTTTTCTTTCTTTTCCTTCCTTCCTTTCTTCTTTTCTGTTCTCTTTTTTTTTTTGAAACAGGGTCTTACTCTGTTGCCCAGGCTGCAGTGCAGTGGCACAATCACAGCTCACTGAAGCTTTGGCCTCCCTGGCTCAAGCAATCCTCCCACTTCAGCCTCCTGAGTAGCTGGGACTACAGGTGCATGCCACCATGCCTGTTGAAATGTTTTTCTTTTTAATTTTGTAGAGACGGAGTCTCGTTATGTTGCCTAGACTGGTCTTGAACTCCTGGGGTCAAGCGATCCTCTTGCCTTGGCCTCCCAAAGTGGTGGGATTACAGGTGCAAGCCACTGCTCCCGGCCTCACATTGTCTTTCTGCCTCTCCGTGTTCATCCTTTCTTTGACTTTTTTTCTCCATGTCTCTTTTCATTATCCTTTCTCTTTCCATCCTGCTTACTGCCTCCCCTCTGTCTCTGTCTCTCCACTTCTGTCTCCTGCCCCCACCCCATGACCCTCCACCAGACCTCTCCAGCCAGGGCACCAGGTGGATGCCTGGAACAGCGCCTCCCTTTTCCCAGCTCCCTTATCCCAAAGTTTTAGAAGTGCTCCCAGTCCCCATGATTCACCTATGTCCTGCCCTTTGCAGGCAGAGTTCTGGACAGTGAGGGTGGAGGAAAGCTGAGTCTTTCATGAAGCCGGCCATTGTCAGACTCTGGCTCTGGATAAGCACTTTCCTTTGGACTGCCTTGGTGTTTCCATCTGTAAAAGAGGGATGTGACCCATGACTTAGCAGGGCTGTGGTGACAATTAAGTGTGATACATTTTAAAGAGCTGTCTCTGTGCTCAGCACCTTGATGTAATAAGCACTCCAATCAGTGTTGCAGAAACAGGCAGCACTTCCCAAACTTATTTAAACATGGGGCAGCCAGGAGCAGTGGCTCATGCTTGTAATCCCAACACTTTGGGAGGCTGAGGCGGGCAGATCACTGGAAGTCGGGATCTGCCCAGCCTGGGCCAACATAGTAAGGCCTCATCTCTGTAAAAATAAAAACATTAGGCCGGGTGCAGTGGCACACGCCTGTAATCCCAGCACTTTGGGAGGCCGAGGCAGGTGGATCACGAGGTCAGGAGATCAAGACCATCCTGGCTAACACGGTGAAACCCCGTCTCTACTAAACATATAAAAATAATTAGCTGGGTGTGGTGGTGGGCACCTGTAGTCCCAGCTACTCAGGAGGCTGAGGCAGGAGAATGGCGTGAACCCGGGAGGCAGAGGTTGCAGTGAGCCAAGATTGCACCACTGCACTCCAGCCTGGGTGACAGAGCGAGACTCCATCTCCAAAAAAAATAAAAAATAAAAAATAAGGCCGGGCGCAGTGGCTCAAGCCTGTAATCCCAGCACTTTGGGAGGCTGAGATGGGCAGATCACAAGGTCAGGAGATGGAGACCATCCTGGCTAATACGGTGAAACCCCATCTCTACTAAAGAATACAAAAAACTAGCCGGGCGACGAGGCGGGCGCCTGTAGTCCCAGCTACTTGGGAGGCGGAGGCAGGAGAATGGCGTAAACCTGGGAGGCGGCGCTTGCAGTGAGCTGAGATCCGGCCACCGCACTCCAGCCTGGCGACAGAACCAGACTCCATCTCAAAGAAATAAATAAATAAAATAAAATAAAATAAAATAAAAACATTAGCTGGGCGTGGTGGCTCACACGTGTAGTCCCAGCTCTTCGGGGAGGCTGAGGCGGGAGGATTACTTGAGCCCAGTTCAAGGCAGAAATTAATTAAAATCATACCACTACACTTCAGCCTGGGTGACACAGTGAGACCCTGACTAAAAAAAAAGACCAAAAACAGTGCCCTCTTTTTAACTCACAGCCTCCAGAATTCCCTTGGGGAGGCTATATAGCCCCTTCCCAGGTCCCACTCCATTCTTGACACCTCCTCAGGGTATCTCCATGACAGTCAAGATAGAGTCTCTTGATTCCCTTCTTGGTGGTGATGAAGAGGAGATCCTTGGATGGCAGATGGTGACTACCAGAGCTGAGGCTCCAGGCCTGGAGTGGCCTTTCCTTCCAGATTCTGGCTCCAGGCACTGGAGGATCCACACTTACAGTCTCCTGAGCTGTATTCTGCTGGACGTGGGTCCCCAGATATGGTTCTGTCCTGGGGAAAAGTGCCCCAGGTTTGTTTGTTTTGAGACAGAGTCTCATTCTCTTCACCCAGGCTGGAGTGCAATGGCACGATCTTGGCTCACTGCAACCTCCACCTCCTGGGTTCAAGTGATGCTCCTGCCTCAGCCTCCTGAGTAGCTGGGATCACAGGCGCCTGCTACATTTTGTTTGTATTTTTAGTAGAGACAGGGTTTCACCATTTTGGCCAGGCTGGTCTCGAACTCCTGACCTTGTGATCCACCCACCTCAGCCTCCCAAAGTGCTGGGATTACAGGCACAGGCCACCTAGCCCCTCCCATGCTTTTTTTGTTTTGTTTTCTTTTTCTTTTTTTTTTTTTTTTTTGAGATGGAGTCTCACTCTGTCGCCCAGGTTGTAGTGCAATCTCAGCTCACTGCAGCCTCAGCCTCCCAGGTTCAAGCGATTCTTCCGCCTCAGCTTCCCTAGTAGCTGTGATTCCAGGCGCACACCACCAAGCCTGGCTAATTTTTTGTGTTTTTCGTAAAGACGGGGTTTCACCATGTTGCGGCTGGTCTCGAATTCCTGAGCTCGAGTGATCCCCCCGCCTCTGCCTCCCAAAGTGCTGAGATTATACACATGAGCCGCTGCACCCAGCCTTATTATTATTTTTTGAGACAGAATCTCACTCTGTCACCCAGGCTGGAGTGCACTGGCACAAACATGGCTCACAGCAGCCTTAAATTCCTGTGCTCAAGTGATCCTCCCACCTTAGGCTCCTGAGTAGCTAAAACTACAGGTGTGAGCCACCACGCCTGGCCAGTCAAAAAATTTTTTTTGTAGAGACAGGGTCTTGCTCTGTTGTTCAGGCTGGTCTCAAACTGCTGGCCTCAAACAATTTTCCTGCCTCGGCCTCTCAAAGTGCTAGGATAACAGGCGTGAGCCACTATGCCCAGTGTCACAATTATTTTCTGATGTTAGCCTTACCTTACCTGAATAATAATAAAACCAATTAAAATGATGCACTCTTGTGAGGCACGGTGGCTTATGCCTGTTATCCTAGCACTTTGGGAGGCTGAAGCAGGAGGATTGTTTGAGGCTGGGAATTCAAGATCAGACTGGGCAATATAGTAAGACCCTGTCTCTAAAAAAAAAATTTTTTTTTTTTGTGTGGAGTCTTGCTCTGTCACCCAGGCTGGAGTGCAGTGGCGGGAGCTTGGCTCACTGCAAACTCCTCCTCCTGGGTTCACACCATTCTCCTGCCTCAGCCTCCCAAGTAGCTGGGACTACTGGGACTACAGGCGCCCGCCACAATGCCCGGCTAATTTTTTTGTATTTTTAGTAGAGACAGGGTTTCACCTTGTTAGCCAGGATGGTCTCGATCTCCTGACTTTGTGATCCGCCCGCCTTGGCCTCCCAAAGTGCTGGGATTACAGGTATGAACCACTGTGCCCGGCCTACAAAAAATTTTTTTAAATAATTAGCTGGACATGGTGGCTCACACCTGTAGTCTTAGCTTTTTGGGAGCCTGAGGTGGGAGGATCACTTGAGCACAGAAGTTTGAGGCTACAAATGAGCTACAATCACACCATTCTACTCCAGCCTGGGCAACAGAGCAAGACTCTGTCTCAAAATAAGTACATCAATTAAACAAAAACAAAAGAATTAGTCAGGCATGGTGGCATGCACCTGTAGTCCTAGCTATTCGGGAGGCTAAGGTGAGAGGACTGCTTGAGCCCAGGAGTTCACAGCTGCAGTGAACTATGATCAGGCCGCTGTACTTCAGCTTGGGTGACAGAATGAGACCTTGTCTCAAAGAAACAAGAGAAAGAAGGCTGGCCACGGTGGCTCACGCCTGTAATTCCAGCACTTTGGGAGATGGAGGCAGGAGGATCACGAGGTCAACATAGTGAAACTCTGTCTCTACTAAAAATACAAAAATTAGCTGAGCATGGTGGTACGTGCCTGTAGTCCCAGGTACTCAGGAGGCTGAGGCAGGAGAATCACTTGAATCCAGGAGGCAGAGGTTGTGAGCCAAGCATCGCACCACTGCACTCCAGCCTGGGCAACAGAGCGAGACTCCGTCTCAAGAAAAACAAAAAGAAAAGAGAAAAGAAGAAAAGGAAAGGAGAGGAGGGGAGAGGAGAGCAGAGCAGAGGAGAGGAGAGGAGAGGAGGGGAGGGGAGGGGGGGAGAGGAGGAAAGGGGAGGGGAGGGGAGGGGGGAAGTGCCATTGAAAACATAGTTTGTGGCCGGGCGTGGCGGCTCACGCCTTTAATCCCAGCACTTTGGGAGACCGAGGCAGGTGGATCACGAGGTCAGGAGTTTGAGACCAGCCTGGCCAACACAGTGAAACTCTGTCTCTATTAAAAATACAAAAATTAGCTGGGCATGGCAGTGCATGCCTGTAGTCCCAGGTACTCAGGAGGCTGAGGCAGGAGAATCACTTGAACCCAGGAGGTGAAGGTTGTGGTGAGCCGAGCATCCTGCCATTGCACTCCAGCCTGGGCGATAGAGCGAGACTCTGTCTCAAGAGAAACGAAAAGAAAAGAGAAGAGAAGAAAGGAAAGAGAAGGGGAGGGGAGGGGTGGAGCAGGGGGAAAGTGTCATTGAAACATAGTTTGTGATCAATCGGTTGCCTTCAATCCCAGCACTTTGGGAAGCAGAGCAGATCATGAGGTCAGGAGATCCAGACCAGCCAGACCAACACGGTGAAACCGACCAACGTGGTGAAACCCCGTCTCTACTAAAAAAAATACCAGCTACTTGGGAGGCTGAGGCAGGAGAATCACTTTGAACCTGGGAGGCAGAGGTTGCAGTGAGCTGAGATCCCACCACTGCACTCCAGCCTAGGCAACGAAGAGCGAAACTCTGAAACTCTGTCTCAAAAAAAAAAAAAAAAAAGGAAAGAAAGAAAGAAAAGATAGTTTGTGGCCGGGCGCGGTGGCTCAAGCCTGTAATCCCAGCACTTTGGGAGGCCGAGACGGGCAGATCACGAGGTCAGGAGATCGAGACCATCCTGGCTAACACGGTGAAACCCCGTCTCTACTAAAAATACAAAAAAAACTAGCCGGGCGAAGTGGCAGGCGCCTGTAGTCCCAGCTACTCGGGAGGCTGAGGCAGGAGAATGGCGTAAACCCGGGAGGCGGAGCTTGCAGTGAGCTGAGATCTGGCCACTGCACTCCAGTCCGGGCGACAGAGCGAGACTCCGCCTCAAAAAAAAAAAAAAAAGAAAAGAAAAGATAGTTTGTTACTCAAAGTTCCCCTAAAAAAGGGAGTACACCAAGGTGTGCCACACAGGAAGCAGAAGGAGTGGGCGAAACTGTGGGCAAGGGCCTCTATTGTGGTTTCCAAGGCTGGGCTGGCAGGTTTAGGACTGAATAATTAAAGTGGATTCTGGAGTGTGAGCTGTCCCTAGTTGTCTGGTGCGTAGACCTGGAGAGATTAGGGCAGGTGGAGTATAAGAGCAGATTAAGGAGGGAGTTGAGGGGGTTGGGATTAGTTGACTTGCGTTTGAAAAGCATGCTTTTAGAGGAGTTACTTACTCTCATGGCTGGGTGAGGTGGCTCATGCTTGTAATCCCAGCACGTTGAGAGCCCAAAGTAGATGGATCATTTGACGTCAGGAGACTGAGATCAGCTTGGCCAATGTGGTGAAATCCCATCTTTACTAAAAATACAAAAAGAATTAGCTGGGCCTGGTGGCACATGCCTGTAATCCCAGGTACTTGGGAGGCTGAGGCAGGAAAATCGCTTGAACCCGGGAGGCAGAGGTTGCAGTTAGCGGAGATAGCGCCATTGCACTCCAGCCTGGGCGACAGAACGAGACTCTGTCTGATAAAAAAGAAAAAGAGTTATTTACTATCTATAGAGACTGGGTAACCTTGGGAGGGTCAGTCCCACAATGGTCAACAAGTCCCCAGATTACAGAGCATTGGAATACAGAAAATAAATGACATGGTTAATCCACCCCCTGTGGCCAGCACTTAGCAAATAGGTCCCATCTTTGCATTTTCATAATCCTCAGGCTGGCATTATGCTTAACTTCATGTTCCAGATGAGAAAACTGAGGCACAGTAGGGGGAAGTAACTTGGCCGAAGTCATGCAGTTAAGAAGAGCAGGAGCTAGGATTCAAACCCAAGTTCAAAACCACCTCATCTACTTGGAATCCTGGCAAATTAAAGGTTGTGATAATTAATGTCCAGTGCTGGCAAGGATGCGAAGTCACTGTAAACTCTCTTACTCTGCTGGTGGAAGACCAGATTAATACAAACACATGGGGAACCCTAGCAGACCTAGTAAAGCTAAATGTATTCTTTCCTTGCTGTCTGGCAGCTCCATTCCTGGGTGTCTCTCCAGCACAAATGAGTGCACCAAAAGACATGGACAGAGACATTCACAGAAGTTTTCTTTGTAATGGCCAAAGACTGGAGAGCATCCAAATGTCTAACAATAGGAGAATGGAGAAAATGATTACGGTGCATTCACACAATGGATTACACACAGCTATGGGCATGAATGAAATATTGCTGCACACACATGGATCACTCTCATCATGTTCAACAAAAGAAGCAGCACAAAAGAGGGCACACTGTCGTTCCACTTATAGTTGAAGCTCTAGAGCAGGCAAAAACTAATCTAAGGTGATAGAAGTCAGAATGATGATTCCCTTGAGGGTGCAGGTCATTATTAACTGAGGGGGCCTCTGGGGAGATGGAGATGTTCTTTTTTTCTTTTTGAGACAGAGTCTCGCTCTGTCACCCAGGCTGAAGTGCAGTGGTGTGATCTTGGCTCTCTGCAACCTCCATCTCCCTGGTTCAAGCAATTTTCCTGCCTCAGCCTCTCCAGTGGTTGGGACTACAGGCACCCGCCACCATGCCCAGCTAATTTTAGTATTTTTAGTAGAGATGGGATTTCACCATGTTGGCCAGGCTGGTCTTGAACTCCTGACCTCAAGTGATCCGCCTTCCTCGGCCTCCAAAAGTGCTGGGATTATAGGCGTGAGCCACCGCCCTCAGCTGAGATTTTCTAAATCTTGATCTGGGTGGAGGTTGCAGGAGTGTGTGTGTGCGCGCGCGCGCACGCGTGCACACGCGTGCATGTGCGAGCATACATACATATACATAAAATCATCAAGCTATACACTTAAGATTTATGCACTTTACTGTATGCTAGTTGTACCTCAATAAAAAAAGTAGATTTCTACCTGCTATAACTGCACATGAGAACTTCTGGGCTCCTGTTCCTTTTTTTTTTTTTTTTTTTTTTTGAGACGGAGTCTTGTTCTGCCGCCCAGGCTGGAGTGCAGTGGCCGGATCTCAGCTCACTGCAAGCTCCGCCTCCCGGGTTTACGCCATTCTCCTGCCTCAGCCTCCCGAGTAGCTGGGACTACAGGTGCCCGCCTCGTCGCCCGGCTATTTTTTTTTGTATTTTTTAGTAGAGACGGGGTTTCACCATATTAGCCAGGATGGTCTCGATCTCCTGACCTCGTGATCCGCCCGTCTCGGCCTCCCAAAGTGCTGGGATTACAGGCTTGAGCCACCGCGCCAGGCCGGGCTCCTGTTCTTGGAAGGCCTTGTGGTGCCAGGACCCTGGCATTTGGGAAGATGGGGCTTGGCCATTGGGCGCCAGTCACCACCCCTCCTTCCTCAGTCAATAGGCTGATTTGCATGCTCTGTTGTGGTCCAGTGGTCTTCCCAGCCCTGTGCCCCAAAGCACCTGGAGCATATAGCCTTGCAGAACTTCTCCTTGCCTGCCTCCCTGCCTCTGGCCATGGCCTGCTGGTGCCTCAGCTTCCTTCTGATGGGGACCTTCCTGTCAGGTGAATCCTCCCTGGGCCTCACTCACCTGGGTGTGGGGTGGGGAACAGTACTGAACCCAGAAGGCCCCTGCAAGGAGGCAAATGGATGGGGACAGTAGAGCAGGTGCTGGGAGGGGTATTTTTTTTTTTTTTTTGAGACGGAGTTTTGCTCTTGTTGCCCAGGCTGGAGTGCAATGGCGCAATCTCGGCTCAATGCACCTCCACCTCCCGGGTTCAAGTGATTCTCCTGCCTCAGCCTCCTGAGTAGCTGGGATTACAGGCATGCGCCAACACACCTGTCTAATTTTGTATTATTAGTAGAGACAGGGTTTCTCCATGTTGGTCAGGCTGGTCTCAAACTCCTGACCTCAGGTGATCTGCCCACCTCAACCTCCCAAAGTGCTAGGATTATAGGCTTGAGCCACCACGCCTGGCTGGATGGGGTATTGAGGTAGAGGGGTGACCTGGCTTCAGGCAGCTCTGCCCTTGACCTGGGGCAAATCACTTCCCTGTGTGGGTTTTGATTTTCCCATTGGTGAACAACCAGATCACTAGAGCCCCGGACTCTGACTTTGGGTCTCCTTCTTAGTTTTTCACAGGGGAAGCTATTGTGGGCTGGTCCCTACCCCACAGGACCTGAGGCAATCTAACCTCCCTGAGAGGGTCCCTGCAGCCAGTTGCCTGAGGCTGAGTAGATGTGTGGGACAGCCCAGGAGGTTCCTGGGGTTGGTTAGTCTGTATTCAGGGTTTGGAAGAGCTGAAGTGAAGTGGGCAGGGAAGTGGGGGAGGAGGGGTGCAGTTCTTCAGAAACGTGGGTGGGTAGCAGAGGGACCTAGAGGCTGCTAGTCCAACCTTCTGAGCTCTGGGCCTTTAACTGAACACGGATCCTTTAGGGTATGGCACTAATGGGGACTTGGGGGCTAACTCCAAATCCCTCACTCACAAAGGGAGATGGAGGTCCAGAGAGGGCACCCTAAGTCACACAGAACCAGGCCTCCTGCGCCCCATTCACTGCTAATCCCATAGCACTGGGCTATGAGCCCTTTGGAACTGGAAGCCTCCATGGAGTCCAACCAAGTTTTCATAGGGCAGGGGTGGGAGAGAAGGAGCTCAGGCTGGGCCTGAGTGGGTTTGTGTCTCTCAGTCTCCCAGACAGTCCTGGCCCAGCCGGATGCACTGCTGGTCTTCCCAGGCCAAGTGGCTCAACTCTCCTGCACGCTCAGCCCCCAGCACGTCACCATCAGGGACTATGGTGTGTCCTGGTACCAGCAGCGGGCAGGCAGTGCCCCTCGATATCTCCTCTACTACCGCTCGGAGGAGGATCACCACCGGCCTGCTGACATCCCTGATCGATTCTCTGCAGCCAAGGATGAGGCCCACAATGCCTGTGTCCTCACCATCAGTCCCGTGCAGCCTGAAGATGACGCGGATTACTACTGCTCTGTTGGCTACGGCTTTGGTCCCTAGGGGTGGGGTGTGAGAGGAGTGCCTCCCCTCTGCCTCCCGTTTCTGCCCCTGACCTTGGGTCCGTTTTTAACTTTCTCTGAGCCTTGCTTCCCCTCTGTAAAATGGGTTAATAATATTCAACATGTCAACAACAGCTATTGTGAGGGTCATGAGATCCTGGCTGAAAAATGTGACTGTGGTGGGTCTGGGAGTTGAAGACCCACTCTTGGGGTGGGGTGCAGTGTGCGGGGGAATGGGGATTCTGGGGACTGTTGTCAAAGAGGAAGCACCTGAGACTCTTGGGGCATGGCCCAGACTCCCCCCTGGCCCCCTGGGGAATCAAACTGGTAGCCTGACCTTCCTGTGACCTGAGGAGCTGGAGGGAGAAAAAGGAACCAGCCCTTGATGCCCCCAACTCTGCATGGTTGGTTATGGTCCAAGGGTTATGGCTCTAGGGTGGCTGGTCCCCATGAAGCTCAGGCTGTTGGCTTGGGGAGGGGCAGCCACTGCCTACCCCTTGGAGTCTGTGCCCAAGGCCCGACAGAGCACTGATGGGGCAGGAAGGCAGGTGTGTGTAGGTAGCATGCGGGGGCACTCGAGCGCCATGGCTGAGGGTGCTGAAGGCAGGTGGGCAGACGGCTGGGGCAGAATCTCTTTTCTCGGGACAATGTGTTCTCCTGATGTCCTGTGATTGGGCCAAGGTCTGTGGAGGGAAGCTCTCCCACAAGCTGGGCAGCTGCACCTGAGCTGGGGCGGGCATGGGCAGAATACTGGGTGGAGGAGTCAGTCTTGCCATCAGCAGCAAGGAGCGGGTGGAGATGTTTGTTTTTTTTTTTTTTTTTTGAGATGAGTCTCGCTCTGTCACCCAGGCTGGAGTGCAATGGCACTATCTTGGCTCACTGCAACCTCCGCCTTTCAGGGTCAAACGATTCTCCTGCCTCAGTAGCTGGGATTACAGGCGCGTGTCACCACTCCTGGCTAATTTTTAGTAGAGACAGGGTTTCACCATGTTGGTCAGGCTGAGTCTCGAACTCCTGACCTCGTGATCCAACCGCCTCGGCCTCCCAAAATGCTGGGATTAAAGGCGTGAGCCACTGCGCCCGGCCAGGGGGGGCGCAGATTTCAGTAACACATTCCTCTTCCCTCCCACTGCGCCTGAGAGACCGCGCTTCAGGTCGAAGTCAGCCCTGGGATGCAGAGAGTTGCAGGGCTCAGGGTCCTGGGATGGTCCCGCAGACACTCCTAGCTCTTCGCCTGCCCCTTCTCATCTCTTTCTGTTGGGGGCGGGGAGGGCAGGCAGGACCAGGGCTACCCTTGAAACAGGTTGAGGGAGGCAGATCCTAACAGGACCCCGGTGCCTGTGTAGAGTGACAGGGTCGACAGCTCTGGGGCTCCACTCTCCTTTCCCTGAAGACCCCAGCTGCTTCAGTAGCTTCTGGCTTGCACCCAGCCCCAGCGCAGATTCCCCGAGTGCCGGCGGCTCGAGGTCCGCCCGCCCGTCCCGACCTGTTTCCTCCTCTACTCTCCTGCCAACGCCTGCCCATCTCTGTTTCCCGGAGGGCCAGAGCCACCATGTCGACCGGAGAGGCTCTCCTGACTCGGGTCCTTATGTTCCGGGGCTCGGGCGGCTATCCGCGGCAAACCCCGGCGCGGTGGGACCACCGAGACGCCGGGACCTCCGCGCGGCCTAGAGTGGTCCCGGAAGTGCCCGCGGGTCGGGGGCGGGGCTCTGGGCTCTAGGGCGGCCGCGGGCGCAGCGTCCGCAGCTGCAGCGGAGCAAGGCAGCGTCGGCCGCCTCGGCCGCGGGTTGGAGCAGCTCAGGTGCGGCCCCGCCCCGCCCGCCTGCGGCCCCGCCCCGGCCCAGGTGAGCTGCCCCGCCCCGGCCCAGGTGAGTGGCCCCGCGTCCGTCGGTGTGACTCAAGTCCGCCTGACCACCTGTCTCTCCGGTGGCCCTGGGTGCGCGTGTCCCCAATAGCGGGGAAACCTGTAGGGGCGCCACGTCGCCGCCTGGGCAGCGTGTGCGGGTCCGTGGCCACTCTTGGGCCCCCAGCCAGGAAACCTTGACTACACTAAGGGTTTGCAGGGTGCCCAGGCCCTAGGGACTCTCTGGAGGATGGGATGACAGATGCAGAAGGACCCGGAGAAGGCCCTGACAGAGGTGGGAAGCATGGAGTTGCAGACCTTTGCATTTTGGGTCCAAAAACACTTAACATGTTGTGGGAGACAGATAAAGGGTTGCCAACTTTTTATCCTGAGTGGAGACTTCAGCGTGTAGGGGCTACGTAGTGGGAATGGAAAACCTCTACGGAGGGAAGTTTGAGAACATCAGGATTTAACAGGTGGGAGGAGGAAGAGTTGCAATCTAAAGATATCAAGAAAGAGAACTTGGAAGGCATGAAAATTGGGAAGAAAGCGTTCAGAAGCCAAGGGAAGAAAGCGAGGGTGGGGATGGGGTTGTGGGGGTAGCTCAAAGCTTTCATGCACCCAGGTAGGCAATGTGGGCGGGTGAAGGGATATTGTCACATCTTCGTTTTTCAAGAGAAAGCCAGAAACCTACTGAGTTTTAAATATTGGCAACTAAGGAAAATGAACAGGAAAAGCCGAACTCTTCGAGAGCCAAACATAACGTAGCAGGATCTCCAGGCTGCCAATTTGCAACCTCTGAAATGAAGGGTTTTGAGAAGGAGGTATTGGAGAGCAGTGCCAGATGGGGTGGGAAGGTGAGGACTGAGAAGAGAGGGACTTGGCAATGAGGAGGTCGTCGGATGCCAGAGCTGAGGTCCCAGCTGAAATCAGAAACTCGAAATTTGTCGTGATGCCATACATAGTTGTATGATTTTTCTTGGCAACATTTAACAACTTAGGAGGAACTGGTAGAGAAGGCTGGGACTTAGCGGCTAGTTGCAGCCGGACGAGGAGGTGAGGAGCATGGTGCTGGAGCATGAGAGTTAAGTGACTCGCATAGTATAGAGAGAGTCTAAGCTGGATGGAGAAGGGGTGGAACTGGCAAAGGAGAACTAGAGTAAAAATGGCTTGGATTTCATGAGGTCGAAAAGCATAAATTGAGTGAGAGAGCTGGAAGCGTTGGAGATTATGGGTTGCTGAAGAGGAGGGGGAGGGGGAGAGGAGTTGAAGTGATCTAAGAATTTTTGAAAATACTTTAGGGCTGGGCGAGGGGGCTCATGCCTGTAATACCAGCATTTTAGGAGGCCAAGATGGGTGGATCGCATGAGCTCAGGAATTCGAGACCAGCCTGCGCAACATGGCGAAAACCCGTCTCTACAAAAAGTACAAAAATTAGACAGGCGTGGCACGTGCCTGTAGTCCCAGCTACTTTTGTTTCTTTTCTTTTCTTTTTTTCTTTTTTCTTTTTCTTTTTTTTTTTTTTTTTTGAGACAGAGTCTCGTACTGTCGCCCAGGCTGGAGTGCAGTGGCGCGATCTCTGCTCACTGCAAGCTCCGCCTCCTGGGTTCACACCGTTTTCCTGCCTCAGCCTCCCAAGTGGCTGGGACTATAGGTGCCCGCCACCCAGCCCGGCTAATTTTTTTGTATTTTTAGTAGAGACGGGGTTCACTGTGTTAGCCAGGATGGTGTCCCAGCTACTTAGAAGGCTGAGATGGGAG
The DNA here is from genome assembly GCF_007565055.1 of Rhinopithecus roxellana. NCBI lineage: Eukaryota > Metazoa > Chordata > Mammalia > Primates > Cercopithecidae > Rhinopithecus > Rhinopithecus roxellana. The sequence continues at coordinate 58,036,581 of NC_044561.1, forward strand.
AATCACTTGAGCCCGGGAGCCAGAGGTTCCAGTGAGCTGTAATCACACCCCTGCACTCCGTCCTGGAAAAAGAAAATACTTTAGTTCAGTCCTTTTTTAAAATACATCCAGTCTTTCTATTGGCTGAAAAATCATTTTAAAAAATCATTTCTGGGCCGGGCGTGGTGGCTCACGCCTGTAATCCCAGCACTTTGGGATGCCAAGGCGGGCGGATCACCTAAGGTCAGGAGTTTGAGACCAGCCTGGCCAACATGGTGAAACCCCGTGTCTACTAAAAATACAAAAATTATCCGGGCCTGGTGGCAAGTGCCTGTAATCCCAGCTATTCAGGAGGCTGAGGCAGGAGAATTGCTTGAACCCAGGAGGCGGAGGTTGCAGTGAGCCAAGATTGCGCCATTGCACTCCAGGCTGGGCAACAAGAGTGAGACTCCGTCTCAAAAAAAAAAAAAAAAAAATCATTTCTGCTGGGCATGGTGGCTCATGCCTGAAATCCAGCACTTTGGGAGGTGGAGGTGGGAGGATTGCTTGAGCCCAGGAGTTCAAGACTAGCCTGGGCAACATAATATTATCTCATCTCTAAATAAAAAACTAGCTGGGTGTGCTGACTTGCCTCTGTAGTCCCAGCTACTTGAGAGGCTGAGGTGGGAGGATCAGTTGAGCCTGGGAGGTCAAGGCTGCAGTGAGCGGTGATTCCACTCCTGCACTCCAGCCTGGGTGACAGAGTGAGACCTTGTCTCAACAAAAAAAAATTTTTTTCAAGTAGAAATGAGTTCTGACTATTCTGGTTAATTTAGTATATATATATTTTAAGGCAGTTACTCCCTAGATTCAGTATAAGGATAATAGTACCTTTGTATAGAGTTGTGAAGATTAAATGAGGTGCCATGAAGGACCTATTAATGCCTAGCACATAGTAGGTGCTCAGTGAATATGAGCTGTTGTTATCGTTATTGTGTCACCTGAAGACTTTGCCTTTATCTAGCACAGAAGTTTCTGAATAGAGCTCTTTGGGGCTTCTTCAGGGGCCACAGCTGGGAGGGGGAGTGCTGAGTGGGCTGTTCTAGCTTCCTTCATTGTCCCTGCTAATGCGCCATCCTTCAACTGGAGCAGCTCTGCTTTTGTCTGTTTTATTTATTTGTATCTCCTAGACCAGTGATCCCCAACGTTTTTGGCATCAGGGACCAGTTTTGCGGAAGACAATTTTTCCCTGAATGGGTGGGGGACATGGGGGATGGTTTTGAGATGAAACTGTTCCACCTCAGATCATCAGGTGTTACATTCTCACGAGGAGTGCACAACCTAGATCCCTCATATGCACAGTTCACAATAGGGTATGAGTTCCTATGAGAATCTAATGCCGCTGCTGATCTGATAGGAGGCAGAGCTCAGGCTGTAATGCTCGCTCACCTTCCACTCACCTTCTGCTCTGCAGCCTGGTTCCTAACAGGCCACAGACCGGTGCCTGTCCCCCACCCTGGGAGTTGGGGACCCCTGTCCTAGACAGTTGACTTATTTGACTAAAGTGTTCTTTGACCAAAAAAAGTGACAGTTCTAGCACAAAAACAAAGGGCTTTTCCTCCATTTGATCACTTATTCAACAACTTTGTTCACTGGAATTATGCTTTTGTGCTGGGGGCTGGAGCTTCTGAAATGAAGGAGTGTAGTATTTGCCCTTAGGGGATTTTCAAGCTAATGGTGAGGGCCTGAGATGGTGAACAACCTGAGGGTGCAAAGAAAAGGGGACATTTGGACAAGTCCTGAAGGCTGAGCAAGTGGCAGTCTGAGAATGGTCCTTACCTGTTAGGACCAGACAACAGGAGTGCAAATTAGTCATCGAGCTGGAAAATTGGAAGTGTTGGAGGGACCAGCCTGGGCAATACAGTGCGACCTCATCTCTACAAAAAGAAATAATTAAAAAAATTAGCAGAGTGTGGTGGCGTACACCTGTAGTCCCAGCTGTTCAGGAGACTAAGGTGGGAGGATCACTTGAGCCTGGGAGGCAGAGGTTTCGGTGAACCAAGATCACACCACTATACTCCAGCCTGGGCAACAGGGCGAGAGCCTATCTCAAATAAAAAAGAAGAAGTGTATAGGAGAGACAGGCAGGAGGTGGATTGGAAGGGCCAGGTGTGAAGGAGTTGGGCTGTCACAAGATCCTAAGAAGAGAACCACCAGGCCGGGCACGGTGGCTCACGCCTGTAATCCCAGTACTTTGGGAGGCTGAGGCAGGTAGATCACTTGAGGTCAGAAGTTTGAGACCAGCCTGGCCAACATGGTGAAACCCGGTCTCTACTAAAAATACAAAAATTAGCCAGGCATGGTGGCGGGCACCTGTAATCCCAGCTACTTGGGAGGCCAAGGCAGGAGAATCACTTGAAATTAGAAGGCAGAGGTTGCAGTAAGCCAAGATCGCGCCACTGTACTCCAGCCTGGGCGAAAGAGTGAACTCCATCTCAAAAAAAAAAAAAAAAAAAGAAAAGAAGGGAACCACCATAATCCATAATCGGGCTTACGTTTTAGATATTTGACTCTATTGTTAGTGTAGGGCATGCACCAGAGGGAGAGGTGGAAACCAGAGGTCAGCAGCTAGTTTGGAGGTGAGCACTAAAAAGATCCCAGGAGGTAGCACTGAAGCCTGAGCTGCAGAGTGGCAGTGAGGACTGAGAGACAGAGACGCTGCCCATGCAGCCTCAGGAAGTAGATAGGAGGGGACCAGTTGGGTGAGAATAACAGCAGCTATGCTGACTCCCAGGCTGGGGCACTTGGCTGGAGGGAGTGCGGCTGAAGTAGGGTAAGGGAAGAGTTCTCTTTCTCTTTCTGTCACCCAGTAGCTGGAGTCTTGCTCCTTTTCTGCAGTGGCCCCACTTCCTAGTTGTTGTTGTTGTTGTTGTTTGAGACAGAGTCTCGCTTTGTCACCCACGTTGGAGTGCAGTGGGGTGATCTCTGCTCACTGCAGTCTTTGCCTCCCAGGTTCAAGTGAGTCTCCTGCCTCACCCTCCCTAGTAGCTGGGATTACAGGCATCCACCACCACACCCGGCTAATTGTTTTGTATTTTTAGCGGAGACGGGATTTCACCATGTGACCAGGCTGGTCACTCCTAACCTCTAGTGATCTGCCAGCCACGGCCTCCCAAAGTGCTAGGATTATAGGTGTAAGCCACCGCGCCCAGCCCTCACTTCCTGTTTTAGCTCACCTTTCTGAACACCTTCAGCCCGTAGAGTCTAGGACACCATGATGTGGCACTTGATTGTGTCTGTCTGTCTGCCTTCAGTTGTCTGTGCTAAGCAAAACTTGCCTCTAACTCATTTGGGATCGTCTTCAGGGCAAGATTGTGTCTTATGCATATTTGGTTATTTCTAGATTCTAGGACAGGAAGCTGGCATTCTAGGACATGAGCTGCTTGACTTGCTGACTTGACAGCGTTCCTGTTTTCTTTTCAGATTGTCAGAACATTAAGTGTAGCCCAAAGAAGAACATTTTTAAAGAAATACAACCATTGGGGATGATAGCAGATTCACAATGGAGGTTCCCCCAGCAACCAAGTTTGGTGAGACCTTTGCATTTGAGAACAGGTTAGAGTCACAACGAGGACTTTTCCCAGGGGAGGACCTGGGGGACCCTTTTCTTCAGGAAAGAGGTTTGGAGCAAATGGCTGTGATCTACAAGGAGATCCCTCTTGGTGAGCAAGACGAAGAACATGATGATTACGAGGGGAATTTCAGTTTGTGCTCAAGCCCTGTTCAGCATCAAAGTATCCCCCCAGGAACCAGACCCCAGGATGATGAGCTCTTCGGACAAACCTTTCTCCAGAAATCTGACCTCAGCGTATGTCAGATAATCCACAGTGAAGAACCCAGTCCATGCGATTGTGCAGAAACAGACAGAGGGGACTCAGGACCTAACACGCTTCACAGAACCCCACAACCAGCCAAGCCCTACGCGTGTCGAGAGTGTGGGAAGGCCTTCAGCCAGAGCTCGCACCTGCTCCGACACCTGGTGATCCACACTGGGGAGAAGCCCTATGAGTGCTGTGAGTGCGGGAAGGCCTTCAGCCAGAGCTCCCACCTGCTCAGGCACCAGATCATCCACACCGGGGAGAAGCCCTATGAGTGCCGGGAGTGTGGGAAGGCCTTCCGCCAGAGCTCAGCCCTCACACAGCACCAAAAGATCCACACCGGAAAGAGGCCCTACGAATGCAGGGAATGCGGGAAGGATTTCAGCCGGAGCTCCAGCCTCAGAAAACACGAGAGGATTCATACAGGAGAGAGACCTTATCAGTGTAAGGAATGTGGGAAATCCTTCAACCAGAGCTCAGGCCTGAGCCAGCATCGGAAGATCCATACCCTAAAGAAACCTCACGAGTGCGATCTCTGTGGGAAAGCCTTTTGTCACAGGTCACACCTCATCCGACACCAGCGGATCCACACTGGGAAGAAACCATACAAATGCGATGAGTGTGGGAAGGCCTTCAGCCAGAGCTCCAACCTCATTGAGCACCGCAAGACCCACACCGGCGAGAAACCCTACAAATGTCAAAAGTGCGGAAAGGCCTTCAGCCAGAGCTCCTCCCTCATCGAGCACCAGCGCATCCACACCGGTGAGAAGCCCTACGAGTGCTGTCAGTGTGGCAAGGCCTTTTGCCACAGCTCTGCGCTGATCCAGCACCAGAGAATCCACACTGGCAAGAAGCCCTACACCTGCGAGTGTGGCAAAGCCTTCCGGCACCGGTCAGCCCTCATCGAGCACTATAAAACCCACACCAGAGAGAAGCCCTATGTGTGCAATCTGTGTGGCAAGTCCTTCCGGGGGAGCTCGCACCTGATTCGCCATCAGAAGATTCATTCTGGGGAGAAGCTATAGAAAGAGGAGCCCACACAAAGCTTGAAAGCCTGTGCTAGATGGAGCCCTTATTCCACATCGCATGGTCTCCAAGACCCCACCTACCTCCCTGATGCTGAATGGAAACCCTCCAACCTAAGCGCTCTTGAACATCCCACTAGCAGGAAGGCCCCACATGGCCCCCGGCCAAGCACGCCAGCTCTCAGCAGGTTTTCTGCATGGAAGAGAAGTCGGGGCGATAGGGAGGGCAGCTGGAAAAGAGAGCTGGCTTTCAGTTTCTCCTTCTTGCATTTGACTCCCAAGCCTACAGATTTTCATTTTACTCTGTCTTTGCTTTTCCCAGAATCCAGAAGAAGAATAAATGCCAAGAGGGAGAAAGTTGAGTTAAACCCAGGAAAATATCAAATGAACTCTTTAAATCAGGCTGCAGTCTGGCACTTTTAGAAGACAGAAACCACACTCACAGTCCAAATCAGTGGAAGAAAAATGAATTCAAAAGTAGAAGTGTCAGCAGCAAAGTAATTTTCTCACTGGGTTGGACATTGGTGGGGACAACCAAAACAGGTCTGCAGAACAAAGGCAGGTCTGGAGGGTGGGGCTTGGGATTGGGGGATACAGGGTGGTGAGCCCCTGGGCATGGTCTCTTAACCCTCTCCTTAGCCCTAGGGCAGTTTCCCTCAGACAGCTCTGTTATAGGAGGATAGAGATTTGATCCTGTTGGCCGGAGGATGTTTGACACCCAGCTGTGACTCAGCCTGGGCACTGGACGTGACTGCCCTCCAGGAATAACCCCTCCCTGAGACACAGTGTCCCCAAGACCACAGTGTGCCTTGGACATTAGCAGGGCCTGGGTCTGGTCTGGTCTGACAATGACGCAGCCCTCCTACCCCAGCGTCAGGGGACCTGGGAAGCTGGGTGGCTTGTTGGAGGAGGCCGTGTTCTAATCAGAAGGTCTGGGTTCAAGTCCTAGTTCCACCCCCTCCTAGCTGCGTGAACTTGAACAAGTTCTGTAACCTCCCCAGGCTCCATTTCCCCATCCAAGAGTTGGGGTAATGGGAACTGGCCACGTGCCTCTAAGGGTTGGTGCCAGGCTGCCATTCAGAATGCGGCCATGGTGAAAGTGCTTTGGCCACTGTGAGCAGTCATGGTGACTGAGGACAGATTCCCAGAGTGACCCCTGCCCCACCCCTGTGCATTTCTGCGGACTGGAGAGATGTTCCCATCTGGTTTGTGAGCGGTGGGACGTCTTACTGAAGAGGGCTTTCCCTCCCTCCGCCCCTTGCAGCCTGGGCTGTGTATGCCTGTGGATGCACTGTCCCACACAAGGACACGTCCTCTTGGATGCCATCCTGTGCCTCCTGTAGCAGCAGTGTCATTCCGCGCTTCCTTATTCTGTCTTCCCCGCCTGCCAACTAGGAGTTCATGTGGGGCTTGTTTAAACAGTACCATTGCCTGTGTCCCACCCGGCCCAGTTCAATCAGCCCCAGTGGTGGCAGGTTTTAAAGCTCCCCAGGTGATTATAACTTCCTAGTGTGCAGCCAGGCTGTGGGCCCTGTGCGGGGCTTTTTTTATTTGAGATGGAGTTTTGCTCTGTCTCCAGGCTGGAGTGCAGTGGTGTGATCTCTGCACACTGCAATCTCCGACTCCTGGGTTCAAGCGATTCCCCTGCCTCAGCCTCCTGAGTACCTGGGACTACAGGCACGTGCCACCATGCCTGAGTAATTTTTTGTATTTTTAGTACAGACGGGGTTTCGCCATGTTGGCCAGGATGGTCTCAATCTCCTGACCTCATGATCTGCCTGCCTGGGCCTCCCAAAGTGCTGGGATTACAGGCATGAGCCACCGCACCCAGCCTGTGCTGGGCTTTTATGCATCTCTTGACAGCTTCCAATGTCAGCCTGCTGGCTTTGGCTGAGCAGAGCTTGAAGGCCATTCTGTCTCAGTGCCCCCACTCCCTGCTCCCTGTACCCGGAGCCTCAGGGATGGGCTCAGGCAGTGATGGTCAGTTGAGCGCTTGGAAAGTGTTTGTCTGGGATTTCGGAGATCTCTTTAGTCCTGACTTCCCTCGGGCTCCTTAGAGCTAGTGGGGAAGGAGGCAGTCTAGTCTGTTTTGAAGTTTCCTAAACATTTATGGCTGAGCTAACATAACCTCATCATGGTAACACTGGCTATTGCAGCTGATCAGAAGCTCAGCATGGCCATTATGCCTAGTTTTGATGAATAAACATGGGAAAGCCATAATTAAGTTGGGCTTGATAGGCCAGAGATTTCCAAATGACAGATATGATGGGCTGGAGAGGTCATGGTGGGAGTTCCAGTCATGCCTCTGTCCAGCCCCTGTCTTTGCTATGTATGTGAAACATTTAACGTTTAACCAGCACTCCATTGTCCACCAGAACCCTCTGTGTGACCAGTTGGACCAACTGGGTGGTGCCCTGGGCATTGCTTGCAAGTGGCCTCATTTCAGGTCTGTCTCTATCAAGAGTGAAGAGAGAATGCTAGAATGCAGTTGGGACAGCAGGTGACATCAAGCAGGGGCCCCTGAAAGATCTACCTCCTCTTTACCCCTGCCCCTCTCCCCCACCGTTATCATCTGGCAAATGTCTGTTACCTACCTTTGGTCTCTCCCTCCCCATCCTTCCTGCACACCCCAGCCAAATTGATTTTTAAAGCATCACTTTGCACAAGTCACCACTCTCCTTAAAACCAACTTTCAGGAGCTTTTCTGCACATAAACCCTTGTTTCGGCCAACCTGCTTTACCCACTCTGAGCACATGGAGTTCAGGCCACCCCTGCTCACTCCAGCATCACTCCCAGCTCATAATTCTGTGCTGTTCTTGCATTTTGAAATATGTACTTTCTCCTCCTCTCCCTCCCTCTCTTTTTCTAATTTTTGTGTAACATGGAGATGAAGATCCCCCTCTCCCCCAGGGGTTAACAGATAAACATGATAAGACCAGGTACTTTTCTTTTTTGGAAGTATGACCAGAGCCCCAGAGCCTCATTCCCTCTGTTCAAATTCTTTCCTTGTTTTATAGGGGGTTTTTTGTTCTTTTTTTAGACAGAGTCTCACTGTCGCCTAGGCTGGAGTGCAGTGGTGCTGTCTCGGCTCACTGCAACTTCTGCCTCCTGGGTTCAAGTGATTCTCCTGCCTCAGCTTCCTGAGTAGCTGGGATTACAGGCACGCACCACCACGCCTGGCTAACTTTTGTGTTTTTAGTAGAGATGGGGTTTCACCATGTTGGTCAGGCTGGTCTCAAACTCCTAACCTCCTGATCTGCCTGCCTTGGCCTCCTAAAGTGTTGGGATTACAGGCGTGAGCCATGGCGCCTGGCCGGCTTATTAGATATTTATTTAAAACCCTCTTATTCTATTTAGATTCTCAAACAGTGTACAGTTATAAAAGATCATCCCTGGCGATATTTTAATCAGTTATCTTTTAATTTAGTTGTTCTTTGTTTTTGTTTTTGTTCTTTTTTTTTCTTTTTACGGCAGTGGTTTACTTAGATGTTGCTGAGTAGTACAAAACTCCAACTCTTGCTTTTATTTACTAATCTCTTTGTTTTGTCAGCATATATGTGTTCTCTCTCCTTTTTGTTTGTTTTTTTTACTTTATAATTCTAAGATTACTTAGATATAATTAATCATATTTTAAATATTTGAAGTAAATGTAGGTACTTTGGTCTATGATTTTTGTTTTGTTTTGTTTTTAGAGGGAGTCTCGCTCTGTCGCCCAGGCTGGAGTGCAGTGGTATGATCTCAGCTCGCTGCAAGCTCTGCCTCCCGGGTTCACGCCATTCTCCTGCCTCAGCCTCCCGAGTAGCTGGTACTACCACCATGCCCGGCTAATTTTTTGTGGTAGAGACGGGGTTTCACCGTGTTAGCCAGGATGGTCTCGCTTTCCTGACCTTGTGATCCGCCCACCTTGGCCTCCCAAAGTGCTGGGATTACAGATGTGAGCCACCGCCCCCGGCCATTTTTTTTTCCTCCTTCTTAGAGTTACAGTTTTGTCTGCACTCCGTAAGTTTTGATATGTGGTGTTTTTTGTTATAGTATTAAGAATTTCCTTTTGCCCAAGTGTTATTATTTAAAAATATTTCTAAGTGGGCCGGGCTTGGTGACTCACACCTGTAATCCCAGAGGCTGTAACTTGAGGAATGGGCTCAGAGCAGATCCTGGCACCGAACCCAAATGTGACAAGAAAAGAGACAGGTGGGCCCAATGGCAGACCTATAGTCTATCCAGAAATGACACTCCACATATGGTTAATAACTCGTAGAGATGGGAAAAATACAAAAAATTAGCTGGGCATCGTGGTGTGTGCCTGTAATCCCATTTTGGGAGGCTGAGGTGGGTGGATCACGAGGTCAGGAGTTTGAGACCAGCCTGGCCAACATGGTAAAACCCTATCTCTACTAAAAATATAAAAATTAGCTGGGCACGGTGGCAGGCACCTATAATCCCAGCTACTGGGGAGGCTGAGGCAGGAGAATTGCTTGAACCTGGGAGGCGGAGGTTGCAGTGAGCCGAGATTGTGCTACTGCCCTCCAGCCCGGGTGACAGAGCAAGACTCCGTCTCTGGGAAAACAACAACAACAAAAACAAAAAATAGCCAGGTGCGGTGGCTCACGCCTGTAATCCCAGCACTTTGGGAGGCTGAGGCAGGCGGATCACGAGGTCAGGAGATCAAACCATCCTGGCTAACACGGTGAAACCCCGTCTCTACTAAAAATGCAAAAAATTAGCTGGGCGTGGTGGTGGGCACCTGTAGTTCCAGCTACTCTGGAGGCTGAGGCAGGAAAATGGTGTGAATCCCGGAGGCAGAGCTTGCAGTGAGCTGAGATGACGCCACTGCACTCCAGCCTGGGCGAAAGAGTGAGACTCTGTCTCAAAAAATATATATATATTTCTAAGTGATGAATGCTTAGGGTATTGCTGCTTATCTCTTATTGTATGTGGTGTCAACATTTCTAAGTGTCCATAGGACTTCTTTGGGCCTGGATATATTATCAATTTTTATAAAAGCATTTGTGTAATCTCAAAATGTGTTTCTGTTCTACCACTTCTATTTGTTAACTCCATTTTTTCATTATTTTGTTCAAATCCATACTTTTCTCTGACTTTCATTTACTTTAGAGTTCTTAACCTGGGGTCTATGGCCTGCCTAGGAGTCTTTAGCATGTAGGGGTTTAGTGGTTGTAGACCCCTAGGGATCAAACAAAGCTGGGTATGTGCATGAAGGAATTTTGCTGGAACAAAGATCTGTAGTACTTACTATATTTTTAAATGCCTCTGTGACACCAAAACAGAACACTCATTTACCTGATCTAATCATAGTTTGATTTTTGTGTGTTATATCTTTATGTATTCCTGTTTCACTTTTAATTTCTGTATGTGTATTGTCGCTATGTTGTGCAGTTTTTCTCAAGTCATTTTTGAGAAATAGGCAGGGTATAAATTATCAATAAATAAGTATCATGTTTGGGGCATATATATTTAATAGAGATATATTGAAAAACTCAGCCGGCACAGTGGCTCACGCCTGTAATCCTAGCACTTTGGGAGGCCGAGGTGGGCGGATCACTTGAGGTCAGGAGTTCGAAACGAGCTTGGCCATAATGGTGAAACACCATCTCTAGTAAAAATACAAAAAATTAGCTGGGCATGGTTGTGTGTCCCTGTAATCCCAGCTACTTGGGAGGCTGGGGCAGGAGAATCACTTGAACCCGGGAGGCGGAAGTTGCAGTGAGCCGAGATTATGCTACCGCTCTCCAGCCTGGGTGACAGAGCAAGACTCCGTCTCAAAAAAAAAAAAAAACAAGAAAAACTATGCCTTTTCGTACCTTCTTTGCCTCTTTTAATATTTCTAGCTTAAACTTGTCTTTTCCAAATATTATAATTGAAGCCCTTTACTTTTCTTGAATTTGCATGGTAGAGTTTAGCTCAGCATTTTATTTTTTAAATTTGTGTATATATTTTGCTATACATCTGTACATAAACAACAAATCGTTAGAGTTTGTATTCTGGTTCTTTCTGTAATTTCTTTTTATACAAGAAATTCTATCATTAATACTATTGAGCAAGGCATAATTTATTTTCATCTTAATATTTTAATATATATTAACTAATTTAACCTCAAAAGGGCATGCTCACCCCTCACTCCCATCTCTAGGAGTTATTAACCATATGTGGAATGTCATTTCTGGATAGACTATAGGTCTGCCATTGGACCCACCTGTCTCTCTTCTTATCACATTTGGGCTCAGTGCCAGGATCTGCTCTGAGCCCATTCCTCAAGTTACAGCCTCTGACTTCAGGGTCCTCAGCTGTAACGGGGGAATGATGCCACTCACAGCCTTGGAGGGCTCAGAGGTATAAGGAATGCAAACGTGCTTAGCAAACTATGAGGTGCAGTTGATTATTACACTATTAGTATTTTGAAGTATTTTTTTCTTTCTTTTTTTTTTTTTTTGAGATGAAGTCTCACTCTATAGCCCAGGCTGGAGTGCAGTGGTGCGATCGCAGCTCACTGCAACCAGAATCAAACGACTCTCCTGCCTCAGCCTCCCGAGTACCTAAAATTACAGGTGCACGCCATTGCACCTGGCTAATTTTTTTTTTTTTTTTCAGGGACGGAGTCTCACTCTGTTGCCAGGCTAGAGTGCAGTGGCGTGATCTTGGCTCACTGCAACCTCCACCTCCCAGGTTCAAGCGATTCTCCTGCCTTGGCCTCCTGAGTAGCTGGGCTAACAGGTGTGCGCCACCACGCCCAGCTAATTTTTGTATTTTTATTAGAGGCATGGTTTCCCCACATTCGCCAGGCCAGTCTCAATCTCCTGACCTCAGGTGATCCACCTGCCTCGGCCTCCCAAAGTGCTGGGATTACAGGCATGAGCCACTGTGCCCGGGCCTCTTATGAGTTTTTAATACCAAGGATGCTTCCTCAAGATAAAGGCTCAAGTCCATTTCAGTGTTGACTGTCAGGGACTTGGCTGCAGACTCTTTTGATTTGTCTGCTTTTTGTTTGTTTTTGATTTTTTTTTTTTTTTGCAAGCCTTTATGCTGCTTTCCTGTCTTTCTTTTCTTCCTGAGTTCCCTTCCCCATACCTACAGCATCACCTCCACCAAGCTTGCAAGCTTGCTGTTTGCTACAAAGAAACCTGGACTGACAACCTCTCTTCTGTCATCTGGGCAGCCAGACTGAGTGTCCCCTTCTATCTGTGTACATGTCCTCTAACACCTAACCCTTTGCAGCTTCTGTTTTTTTTTTTCTTTTGGAGACAGAGTTTTGCTCTTGTTGTCCAGGCTGGAGTGCAATGGCAATATCTTGGCTCACCACAACCTCTGCCTCCTGGGTTCAAGTGATTCTCTTGCCTCGGCCTCCTGAGTAGCTGGGGTTATAGGCATGCGCCATCACGCCTGGCTTATTTTGTATTTTTATTAGAGACGGGGTTTCTCCGTGTTGGTCAGGCTGGTATCAAACTCCCTGCCTCAGGTGATCCATCTGCCTCAGCCTCCCAAAGTGCTGGGATTACAGGTGTGAGTCACCATGCCCGGCTGGCTTCTGTTTCTTTATCTATAAACAGTACTGTCATGAAGATGCAATCAGATGGATTTTAGCTCAGAGCCTGCCACCTGGTGACTTACCCATGTTAGGTATTGTGGTTACAGCCCTGCTGCCAAACCACTTCTCCACCTCTCTAGCCTCAATTCATTTGTCAAAGCGTTTGGCCCCAGTATTTTGCTGCATATTCAGAAGTATGACCTCACGTCTGCAGAATGCCACTGGCTTTCACAGGAAGCCTCCCAGAAAGGGATGCCAGGCCTCAACACTAGCTGGTGGATCTCAGGACTTGCCACTCCATTTTCGCGTTTTTCAGGATAACATCGCATACAGTTGGTCTCACAGTCTTTCCTGGCTTCCCAGTGGTCAGCTGCAGCCCAGTTCTAGGGCTTCTGTGGGGGAAGACAGGAGAGGGCTGGGAGTCAGGGCACTAAAATGTATCAGATGAAGCTTTGCTTGCAAGGAGCTTACCACTTGGGTGGTGGAGAAGGCCCAGAAGGCACTACTACAGTGCTTCCAAATCAGGAAAAGATTGCTAAATGCCCGTACTACTCAGGATCACATGGGAGCTCAGAGTTGGACACCTGGATCAACCTGACATTGTTGATGTTTGGCTAAAATACTGATGGATGAATGGGAGGTAGCAAGACCGACACTGAGGGAAGGGCATCCCAGGCACAGGGAAGAGCATTTAGGAAGGCTTGAAACAGTCGGATATATTCTGGGAATTCCAAATAATTCAACTCAAGTTGAGCCAGAGCTTAAAGTCTTTAAATTATAACACATTCCCCCCATTGGTCTCTTTTTCTTCCTCTATTCCGTCCCATATAGCTCAATACTATAGCTAGATTTATCTTTCTTCCTTCCTTTCTTTCTTTTTTAAGATGGGGTTTTGACTGGGAGCAGTGGCTCACACCTGTAATCCCAGCACTTTAGGAGGCCCGGGGAGGGGGTGGATCACCTGAGTTCAGGAGTTCGAGACCAGCCTGAACAACACTGAGAAACCCCATCTTTACTAAAAATACGAAATTAGCCGGGCGTGATGTTGCATGCCTGTAATCCCAGCCACTTGGGAGGCTGAGGCAGGAGAATTGCTTGAACCTGGGAGGCAGAGGTTGCGGTGAGCCGGGACCATGCCATTGCACTCCAGCCTGGGCAACAAGAGCGAAACTCCGTCTCAAAAAATAAATAAATAAAAATAAAATAAATTTGGCTCCTCTGATTTTAAAATTGACTGGGGCTCCCTATGACCTAAAGAACCAAGATTAAACTCCCTGTCTTGACCTTCAAAACTCTTCACAGCCTTCCCCCAAACTCCTCCATGTCTCCTCCCTACCTTTTCTTATAGCCACTTGGATGACTTCCTGTTCTCCAAGCAGGCCAGTCACCCTTTTTGTCCAGACTTCTCCCTCTGTCTGGAATGTTCTTCTCCCCTTCTTCCTTGGGCAAATTCCCCCTATCCTCCAAGACCCAATGCAGAGGACAGGTTTACTGGAAACCCCTTCAGGGTACTCCCAGTGCCTAGAATCCAGCCTGTCATTTTGGTTGAATAATTAATCAGATCAAGGACATCTTCCCTGAGTACACAATAGAGACGCCCCCCTACACCCACCCCCTTGTGCTCCCTGCACTCCTCCTCCATGCTATGTTGGAACTTCTTGAAGTCAGGCTTCATTTCTTTTCTGTTTAATTTCTTTCTTTTTTTTTTTTTTTTTTTTTTTGAGACAGAGTCTCACTCTGTTGCCAGGCTGGAGTGCAGTGGTGCGATCTCGGCTCACTGCAACTTCTGCCTCCCAGGTTCAAGCCATTCTCCTGCCTCAGCCTCCTGAGTAGCTGGGACTACAGGCGCTCACCACCACACCCAGTTAATAGAGACGGAGTTTCATCATGTTAGCCAGGCTGGTCTCAAATTCCTGACCTCAGGTGATCCGCCCACCTCAGCCTCCCAAAATGCTGGGATTACAGGCGTGAGCCACCGTGCCCAGGCTCATTTCTTTTCTTTTTTAGAGGAGTCAGGCTGGAGTGCAGTGGCACAATAGCTCACTGTAGCCTCCAACTCTTGGGCTCAAGTTCTCCCGCCTCAGCCTCCTGAATAGCTAGGGGATTGTAGGGGTGCACCACCACGCCCGGCTATTTTCTTTTTTTAATTACATTTTTGTAGAGACGGGGTCTTATTATATTGCCCAGGCTGGTCTCCAACTCATAGCCTCAAGCGATCCTCCCACCTCTGCTTCCCAAAAGTGCTGGGATTACAGCTGTGAGCCTCCGCGCCTGCCACAGGCTTTATTTCTTATGCTCCTTCCTTTTTCCTGGATGCCTTTCTAACTCTGTATCTGGCACATAAAGGTGCTCCGTATGTGTTTGTTGAATGAATGAATGAATGAATGAATGAATGAATGAATGAATGAATGAGCGAACATGCCATTTCACCTTATGTATCTTGTGAACCCGCCAGGCCCAGGCCTGATGTCATAGCCTCTACCCATGGCCCGAGTCTCCACTCCCCTGCATGTCTGCTGGCCACAGCGCGAACGCCGAGGCACCACCCTTCCCAACCCCAGCTCCGTCCCCTTCCCCGCCGGGGTACCCCTGTCCCTTTCCCCGCCGGCTTCCCAGTCCCGGGACCCACAGCCTCCAGCTCAGCCGGAGGTGTCCCCGCCCACAGCCAGGATTGGAGGACGGAGGCAACGCCCACTCCTCCCGGCGGCCTCCTATTGGCACGGCTGCCGCCAGGGGCGGGGACAGGGCCGGGCGCCAGCTGCTGCAGTCCAGGCCGGAAAAGGTCAGGCCAGTGGCGAGCGCGACACTGTCCGCGCGGCCCGGCGAAGGTGAGTGCGCCGCGGCAGGACGGGCGGGACGGGCGCGGAGGACGCCGAGAACCGGGCGCGCGCTCACGTCCGCGTCACTAACGGCTGCGCTCGGCCAAGCGCAATGCCCTGAGCTCGTAGTCGGCCCGGCCCGGGGACCTTGCTGGCCAAGGAGGTCGTCAGTCAACCCTTGTCTTCCAGACCTGGAGGACCCAAGCTTCCGGACGACGAGGAACCGCCCAACATGGCCTCGGAGGTGAGTGGGACCTCGGGGACGCCAGTCCTCCCAGCCTCTAAACGAGAGGGTGGGGGCGCCAGACCTGCCTCGGGCCACCCTGCTGGGAATCCCCCTTCAGGAAGCCTGCGCCCCCAACACTCCCAGGCGCATCTTCTGGAGCTCAGCAGTCACCTTTACCGGGACTAATCAGTGTCCCCAGGCAGCCCTTATGGCAAACCCACCAACCCACGCTACTAGGGGTAGAGTGGCTCTGCGCTGACCTCACAGTGATGCCTGCCTGGCCAGGAAAACTGCTCCCACGCCTTCAGCCCCTCACCTCTTCATTCTTTCTTCCCACGTGTCCTGTCAGGTCCCACCCCGTACCACACCCTTTCTGCTACAGCAATTGTCCGTGTTTGTAGAATAAGTCTCAGCCCCTAAAATGTTCTTGTCCTTGACTGTGGCATGTGGAAAGAGCCAGGAAAAAGGGGAGGTCGCCCCGTGGCTCCAGCAACCCCGGTGCCTGATCCCTTCCTGTCTCACTGGACGCTGCTCCTTAGGATCAGCGACTCCTGGCTTCTCTTCCGGACCACTGAGATGCCGGAGTCCCAGGCACAGGTTTCCTTCCCTGGGCCTCAGTTGAGTTATCTGGCAGTGGGGGGTAATAATAGCTGTTGGCCTCCCTCTGAAAGGCACTAGATTATGAGGCCATTGCTTTGGACCCTTCAGGTTAAAGAAGCTGTTTGATGCTTGATGAAGGGAACTCCGGGAAGCAGGAGCTGTGGGTTCCAGCACCTTCTGGCCCTCATTAGCTAGAATTAATTTCCTCTTTTTCAGTGCCCTTCAAGCTTCTGGGTCATGGGAGAGGGCAGGGGGGCAGGGCCTGGACTTTGGAGCCAAACAGACTTGGTTTCTGTACCAGTAACTTGAGCCCTCTGAATCTCTTTCCTCATTTGTGAAATAGGCATGATATTGTGATATTGCCCACTTCATAGAAGGCTGTAATAACATACATTGAATCCCTAGCACAGGACTGAGCAACAGTAGGTGCTCAATAAATGGTAGCTAATCACAACAGTACTGATATTTCTACTTTGGGAGGCTGAGGCGGGAAGATTGCTGAAACCCAGGAATTCCGGGTCAGCCTGGGCAACATAGTGAGACTCTGTCTCTACAAAAATATCTGAGGCTGGGTGTGGTGGCTCACGCCTGTAATTCCAGCACTTTGGGAGGCCAAGGTGGGCAGATCACGAGGTCAGGAGATCAAGACTATCCTGGCTAACACGGTGAAACCCTATCTCTACTAAAAGTACAATAAAATTAGCCCGGCATGGTGGTGGGTGCCTGTAGTCCCAGCTACTCAGGAGGCTGAGGCAGGAGAATGGCATGAACCTGGGAGGCAGAACTTGCAGTGAGCCGAGATGGCGCCACTGCACTCCAGCCTGGGCAACAGAGCAAGACTCCGTCTCAAAAAAAAAAAAAAGAAATTGAAAATTACCCAGGTGTGGTCGCGTACACCTAGAGGCAGAGGCAGGAGGATCCTTTGAGCCCAGGAGTTTGAGACTGCAGTGTGCATGATCTCACTACTGCACTCCAGCCCCGGCAATCTCAAAAAACAAAAAACAAACAAAAAAAACCGCCAGGCATGGTGGGTTACACCTGTAATCCCAGCACTTTGGGATGCCAAGGTGGGCGGACCACCTAAGGTCAGGAGTTTGAGACCAGCCTGGCCAACATGGTGAAACTCCGTCTCTACTAAAGATAGAAAAATTAGCCGGGCATGGTGGGGCATGCCTGTATTCCCAGCTACTCGGGATGCTGAAGCAGGAGAATGGCTTGAATCTAGGAGGTGGAGGTTGCACTGAGCTGAGATTGCGCCACTGCACTCCAGCCTGGGTGACGGAGTGAGACTGTCCCAAAAAACAAAACAAAACAAAACAACAATAAAACCACAGTGATGTCCTAAAAAACAGAAAAGAAAAAAGCATGGCGTGATGGTGCATGCCTATAATCCCAGCTACTCAGGAGGCGAAACCAGGATTGCTTGAGGCTAGGAGTTCAAGACCCGCCTGGGCAACATCGTGAGTCTCTGTCTCATTGCGGGGGCGGGGGAAATGACCTCCTGCCTTGGGTGTCATTGGCAGGACTGGCGGCACCTGATGGGCATGGGTGGTCCTGTCAGTCGCTGTCCATCTCCCTTCCTTCCCAGCGTCCCCTGGGCTCCCCCTGCCCTCATTCACCCCTTGCTGAACCTACCTTTTCCTGGACCATTCAGGCACCATCACGGGGTATTACTCAGCTGAGGCCTGTACCAGCGCTGCAAGGGTGACCTATGCCCTCCTAACAGGCATGGTATATGGAGTGATAAAGTCAGTCACAGTAACCCAGCTAGTATGTGATGCCAGGCACTGGGTTAGCTTCCTGCAAAACCAACACCTCCTCTACCCTAGAGAGTGATGTACAGATAAATTCCCCCACACTGACCTTGAGGGGAGGGTGACTGGGATGTAGGGCCTGGAGGAGACCTGCCCTGTGCTGCAGTCAAGGGAGGCATGGCCACACCAAGCCTGCAGAAGGCCCTGAGGCTAGGCTGGGCACACAGCAAGTTGTTAGTGGAGAGCCCATGGTAACACAGAGACCTCTCCTACATAAATCTCACCAAACTCCTGACAAGAGAGGTCTGAAATTAGAGGCCAAGTACGGTGGTTTACACATGTAATCCCAACACTTTGGGAGGCCAAGGTAGGAGGATCGCTTGAAGCCAGGAGTTCAGTTCAAAAGCAACCTGGGCAACATAGCAAGATCCCAGCTACCACATTAAAGAAAAAAAAAAGAAACAAGCCAAGCCGGGTGCGGTGGCTCACACCTGTAATCCCAGCACTATGGGAAGCTGAGGCGAGTGGATCACTTGACGCCAGGAGTTTGAGACCAGCCTGGCCAACATGGTGGAACCCCATCTCTAATAAAAATACAAAAATTAGCCAGGTGTGGTGGCGCATGCCTGTAATGCAGCTACTCGGGAGGCTGAGGCAGGAAAATCGCTTGAACCTGGCAGGTAGAGGTTGCCGTGAGCTGAGAGGGTGCTGCTGCACTCCAACCTGGGCGACAGAGCAGGACTCTAAAAAGCAAGCAAAAAAACTAGCCGGTTGTAGTGGTGTGTGCCTATAGTCCCAGCTACTTGGAAGTCTGATGCGGGAGGATCGCTTGAGCCCAGCGGCGGGAGGCTGCAGTGAGCTGTGGTGGCACCACTGCACTCCAGCCTGGGTAAAAGCAAGACCCTGCCCCTAAAAGAAAAACGAAATGTTTGAAACTTACATTTTAATAACAACAAAGATAAAGAAGCTCAACTCAAGGAAGAATGAATAAGCCCTACCAGGTGATTTGGGAGCAATGACAGATTTTGTTAACTAAAGAAGCAAACTCCAGCAGTGAGGACGTGACACCAAATCCCCAAAAGGGTCAAAGCTCTGGGTCACAGATAAAATCTTCCAGAGCAGTTGTTCTCAGACTGTCATTCTTGGCCATGATAATTATTGCCCA
Organism: Rhinopithecus roxellana; assembly: GCF_007565055.1. Taxonomy (NCBI): domain Eukaryota; kingdom Metazoa; phylum Chordata; class Mammalia; order Primates; family Cercopithecidae; genus Rhinopithecus; species Rhinopithecus roxellana. Next base: position 58,055,550 of record NC_044561.1, read on the forward strand.
GGAACTTGCTGGAAATGGAAACTTTCGGCTGGTCGTGGTGGCTGACACCTGTAATCCCAGCACTTTGTGATGCCGAGGCGGGCGGATCACCTGAGGTCAGGAGTTCGAGACCAGCCTGACCTACATGGAGAAACCCCCATCGATACTAAAAATACAGAAAAATTAGCTGGGCGTGGTGGCAGACACCTGTAGTCCCAGCTACTTGGGTGACCGGAGGCAGGAGAATTGCAGACCACAGGCGTTCAGAGAAATAAACAAAGTAATTTCTTTCTTTCTTTTTTCTTTTTATTTTGAGACAGAGTTTCACTCTGGCACCCAGGCTGGAGTGCAGTGATGTGGTCTCGGCTTACTGCAGCCTCAATTTGGGCTCAAGATCCTTGTGCCTCAGCCTCTTAAGTAGCTGGAACCACAGGTGTGTACCAGCACTCCTGGCTGGTTTTTGTATTTTTTTGTAGAGATGGGATCTTGCTATGCTGCCCAGGCTACAGTTAGAAATTTATATCAGGTAGAATCAAGAAACACATTATATGCCCCTCATTCCTCCTCTTTAAAATTCCCTTCTTGCCTTTTCCCTTTTCATATGTTAGGTTTTGAGCTCCTTGGCCTTTTTTTTTTTTTTTTTTTTTTTTTTTTTTTTTTTTTTTTGCAGCTTATGGAAAATTGACACTGAGCTTGATAATGTTGTGAGAGAAAAGGAATTTCAGGGAAACAAGAAAGAGAGGTCAGGTGTGGTGACTCACGCCTGTAATCCCAGCACTCTGGGAGGCTGAGGCGGGTGGATCACCTGAGATCAGGAATTTGAGATCAGCCCAGTCAACATAGTGAAACCCTGTCTCTACTAGAAATACAAACATTATCCAGCAGCCATGGTGGCGCACACCTGTAGTCCCAGCTACTCAGGAGGCTGTGGCAGGAGAATTGCTTGAATCTGGGAGGTGGAGGTTGTGGTGAGCCAAGATCGTCCCATTGCACTCGAGGATGTGTCTCTTCTTTTCAGCAGCTGCAAAGTGGTAGACACCATTTCATGTCATAAAATTGATTCAAAGATTCTTGCCTGAATAGGGTGTGTAATTGATATACTCAAGAAATTTGTTCTGTTTCCTGTTGCTAAAAGTGATACCTGGGAACAAGATACTAAAACATGCAGAAAATGGATGAATCTCAAGAACATGCTGTGTGGAAGAAGCTAGACCCAAAAGAGCATCCCATATAATTCTATTGATGTGAAATTCTGGAAACACCAGATCTAATCCATAGTGACACAGAGCAGATCAGTGGTTGCCTGGGTCAGGGCTGGAAGGTGGATTGACTGGGAGCAGTCAGAGGGAACTCCCTGGAGTAATGAGAATTTTTTTTTTTTTTTTTGAGACAGGGTCTCACTTTATCACCCAGGCTGAAGTGCAGTGGCTCAATTTCAGCTCACTACAACCTCTGCCTCCCAGGTTCAACCAATTCTCCTGCCTCAGCCTCCTGAATAGCTGGGATTACAGGAATGCACCATGACCCCGAACTGATTTTTATATTTTTAGTAGAGACAGGGTTTCACCATGTAGTACAGGCTGGTCTTGAACTCCTGACCTCAGGTGATCAGCCTGCCTTGGCCTCCCAAAGTGCTGGGATTACAGGCATGAGCCACCGCACCAACCTAGGGAAAGTTCTTTTTTGTTGATTTGTTTTTGTTTTGAGACAGGTTCTCACTGTGTTGCTCAGGCTGGAGTGCAGTGGTGCTGCCTCAACTCACAACAGCCTTCCTGACCTGAGTCTAGATGATCCTTCCACCTCAGCCTCCCACGTAGCTGGGACCACAGGCCTTTGCCAACATGCTTGGCTAAATTTTTTTTTTTTTTTTTTTTTTTTTTTGAGACGAAGTCTTGCTCTGTCACCCAGGCTGGAGTGCTGTGGCCGGATCTCAGCTCACTGCAAGCTCCGCCTCCCGGGTTCACGCCATTCTCCTGTCTCAGCCTCCCGGGTAGCTGGGACTACAGGCGCCATCACGTCGCCCGGCTAGTTTTTTGTAGTTTTTAGTAGAGACGGGGTTTCACCGTGTTAGCCAGGATGGTCTCGATCTCCTGACCTCGTGATCCACCCATCTCGGCCTCCCAAAGTGCTGGGATTACAGGCTTGAGCCACCGCGCCTGGCCACTTGGCTAAATTTTTAAATATTCTTTGTAGAGATGATATATAACTATATTGCCCAGGCTGGTCTGGAACTCCTGGGGTCAAGCAATGCTCCCACCTTGGCTTCTCAAAGTGTTGGGAATACAGGTGTGAGCCATCGCATCTGGCCTTAATTTTTTTTTTTTTTTTTTTGTGACAGCATCTTGCTCTGTCGCCCACGCTGGAGTGCAGTATTGTGGTGATAGCTCACTGCTGCCTCCAACTCCTGGCTCAAGTGATCCTCCTGCCTCAGCCTCCTAAGAAGCTGGGACCACAGGTGCATGCCACTATGCCTGGCTAATTTTTTTTTTTTTTTTTTTTTTTTTTTTTTTTTTTTTTTTTGAGACGGAGTCTCGCTCTGTCGCCCGGGCTGGAGTGCAGTGGCCGGATCTCAGCTCACTGCAAGCTCCGCCTCCCGGGTTTACGCCATTCTCCTGCCTCAGCCTCCCAAGTAGCTGGGACTACAGGCGCCCGCCACCTCGCCCGGCTAGTTTTTTGTATTTTTTAGTAGAGACGGGGTTTCACCATGTTAGCCAGGATGGTCTCGATCTCCTGACCTCGTGATCCGCCCGTCTCGGCCTCCCAAAGTGCTGGGATTACAGGCTTGAGCCACCGCGCCCGGCCTAATTTTTTAAAAAAAATTGTAGCCAGGTATTTCCTTTTTTTGTTTGTTTTTTGTTTTTTGTTTTTGTTGAGACGGAGTCTCGCTCTGTCGCCCAGGCTCTGTCCATGAGGGCAGCTGCAGTGAGGCAGACCTGCAGGTGGAGAATGATACTCTAGGAGGATCTCTGGGAGCAGTTGGGTGACACCTGTTGCTTTGGAACCTAGGAACAGGGTGAGAAAGTCAGAACCAAAGGAAATATGTGTAGAAGTCTGACTTGTTCCTTTTGTATTTTAATAAGATAGAGGTGAGAGACAATTAGTGTCCATGGGCTTTGTGTACTGTAAATATTTTTTTTTTTTTAACCATTTTGTAACCATTTTTTTCCTTGCTCTGATTTTAATGATTACCTTTCCCAGAAGACCAGTTTTTCCTTTCTATGTGACAGCAAACATCAAAGCCTTGAGTTTTGATTGGTTAATATCTTCTGGAACTTGGGAATGCAAGAGCCTTATTAGGTCCAGGCACTGACTAAGATGCGAGGTATCTGGTGAGACTCCCTCATGCTCACTACTTGAACATAGTTGTTTCTCTGAGATGGTGTCAGAATCTTCAGTCCCGCGCTCCATATGCCGCATCCAGCAAAGCTCCCTGAGGGACTCACAGTCTCCAACCCCCAGGGCACTGACATTAACTCTGTGTCCTTTTAGGTCCCCCTGAGGACAGCCTGAGTTTACAATCTCTAACACCAAGTGAGGAACACATTGATGATGTCCAGGTAAGACACCCTTTCTTTGCCTTCTGAGGAAATGTTGCTTTCCTGATGTGAGAAACAAACTCACCCATCCAAATCCAAAGAATGAACTCAGGCCCGCAGAACAGAGAAAGCGAGACTTTTAATGGTGGTCTTGCAACATTGGGTGTCTGAGGGCAGACACACCCAGAACAGTTTCTTTTTTTTTTTTTCTTTTTTTTTGAGATGGAGTTTTGCTCTGTCGCTCAGGCTGGAATGCAGTGGCATGATGCTGGCTCACCACAACCTCTACCTCCTGGGTTCAAGCAGTTCTCCTGCCTCAGCCTCCTGAGTGGCTGAGATTACAGGCACTTGCCACCATACCCAGCTAATTTTTTAATAGTTTCAGTAGACACAGGGGTTTTACCATGTTAGGCCAGGCTGGTTTTGAACTCCTAACCTCAAGTGATCTGCCTGCCTCAGCCTCCCAAAGTGCTAGGATTACATGTGTGAGCTACCACACCCGGTCCCACCCAGAAGAGTTTCAACCACCAATTTATCCCCTAGTGTGCAGGTCCCTCCCCTGGTTCCTCATAGGCTGAGTACTATGAGGTCACAATTTTCCCAGGTGTCACATATTGACTGATGTGTAGGGGCTTTAGGTATTTTTTTTTTTTTTTTTTTTTTTTTTTTTGAGACAGAGTCTCGCTCTGTCACCCAGGCTGCAGTGCAGTGGCCGGATCTCAGCTCACTGCAAGCTCCACCTCCCGGGTTCACGCCATTCTCCTGCCTCAGCCTCCCCAGTAGCTGGGACTACAGGTGCCCGCCACCTTGCCCGGCTAGTTTTTTGTATTTTTTAGTAGAGACGGGGTTTCACAGTGTTAGCCAGGATGGTCTCGATCTCCTGACCTCGTGATCCGCCCGTCTCGGCCTCCCAAAGTGCTGGGATTACAGGCTTGAGCCACCGCGCCCGGCCTTGTTTTATTATTTAAAGATGATCTTTCTAGAACACCTGCTCTTTTCTGCCTCTGCCACTACAAAATGTCAAAGTCTTTTGTTTGGGACACAGTTCTGTCACAGGCAGTTACTTAATCCTGGAGACAGAATTCTTCTGTGATGTGCCCAGATGCATAGGAGAAATTAATCCTCACCTTATAAACTGTTCGGTTTCCTGGCAGCACACTCATTTGTCTGTTTTTCCTGCTTACCTCTGGTATCAAGAGCTCTTGCTGGGTTTGGAGGACAGAATGAAAATTCATTCTGGGCTCACTGCAAAATCTCCAGTGTCTTGGAAATGGAGGGAGAAGCACAACCTTGAGCACACTGTCAGCATTCTGTCTTTATTTGAGTGAGAATATGCAGTTTTACCATCATTTGTGGAAGAGGCTTACCTTTCCCTATTGTGTATTTTTGACACCTTTGTTGAAGATCAGTTTACTGTATATGTGTGCATTCAATCCTGGGCTCTCTATATCTGTGAAACTTATAAGTGCTGGAACCATGCTGTCTGAATTTTTGTATTTTGTGTGTGTGTGGATTTCAATCTCATGAATGTGTATCCTCTAACACTATGTTTTTGGCATCATCATGGTTACTTGAGGCACATAAAATTCATTGAAATAATAGGATTATCTTTTCCATTTCTGCACAGATGGCTGTTACCAGTTTGATAGTAATTGTTGTGAGTGTGTAGATCATTGTGTAGTATTGTGTGTTAGTCAGGTTTGCTCTTCCTATCCAGGAATACAAGATGGCTTTCCACTTATTTGTACCTGCTTTACTTCCCAGGATCTTCATGTTGACAGCTGATAAGTTAGATCTAACATGACTGATAGAAATTTTTGATTTCTTTTTTTTTTTTTTTTTTTTTTTTTTTTTTTTTTTTTTTTTTTGACGGAGCTGCTTTACCGGCTGGAGTGCATGGCCAATTCAGCTACTGCAGTCCGCTCCATGTTCACGCAATTCCCCACTCAGCTCCGAAACGGGACACAGCCCGCCACTCGCCCGCTTTTTTGGTAGAGACGGGGTTTCACTGGTCGCCAGATGTTCATTCCTGACTATGATCGCCGTCTCGGCCTCCATTGCGGATAGGCTGATCCGGCCCGATTTTGATTCTACACCATGTATGTCTGAAAAATAGGCATCAAATATATTAATAGGATTATACCGCAGGGAGGAAGGCACTCTTCCGTTGACCCTCAGTGTGCATTTTAGTTCCATTTTGGGTTGACTGTTTTGTGTTGCTGCCTGATGCCTCTAGTACAAGGCCAAGGTGTCCATGTCTCATGGTCTTTCCTGATCCCTTCTCTGCCATCCCCTCCATCAGGGGTTACAGACCCAGCATCAACTCAGTCCATGCTTGTTAATCAGCCACCTCCATACACCACATCCAGCAAAGCTCTCTGAGTGACTCACAGTCACCAGCCACCAGTGCACTGATCTTTCCTCTGTGTCCTTCCAGCTCATCCTGAGGACAGCCTGTTTTTAAGATGCTCACCACAATGCAAAGACGAAGATGGTGATGATGATGATGTTGATTGTGATGTTGATTGTGATGATGACGATGATGATGATGTCCAGGTAAGACCCACTGTTTTTGTCTTCTACAGCAATGTTGCTTTCCTGATTGCTTTACTTCTCAATTAATTTTGATATGAAAATCTGGCAGTGCACATTATGTACACTGTACACTATTCTCTTTGTGGGACTGGAATTCAGTAGGCGTGTGTTCCCAACTGATACATGGTCTGCTAGCGTGCTTTTCAATGACGGCATCCAGTATGCCTGGAATGCTGAGGCATTTTCCACAATACCAGTTTTCCTCCTTAGATTAAGCATTGTGCATTTGCATATAAAATTAAATTTAAAGGTAAATTCTGCTAATAAAGGTCTTGTTTTTCTATAGCTATCCTCTGTGCTAGGCTTTGGGGACTTTGACCTATGGCTCAATCACTGTACTGCCTTTTGGTATTTTATTGTTGTCCAGAGAATAACAGATCTGTGTGAAGTGCGCAGCAGAATCTGATTCTCATGATGTTTTCTTTTTTTTTTTTTTTTTTTTTTTTTTTTTGTGAGATGGAGTCTGGCTCTGTCGCCCAGGCTGGAGTGCGGTGGCCGGATCTCAGCTCACTGCAAGCTCCGCCTCCCAGGTTCACGCCATTCTCCTGCCTCTGCCTCCCAAGTAGCTGGGACTACAGGCGCCCACCTCGTCGCCCGGCTAGTTTTTTGTATTCTTTAGTAGAGATGGGGTTTCACCGTATTAGCCAGGATGGTCTCGATCTCCTGACCTTGTGATCCACCCATCTCGGCCTCCCAAAGTGCTGGGATTACAGGCTTGAGCCACCGCGCCCGGCCGATGTTTTATATAATTGCAGATAACAGCTTGGAAAGAAAACGGTATGTACCATGAAATAACTCACTTACAGAGGGAAAAACTTGCTAGCTTCAGTGTGTAGAAACTTGATTCTGGGTTCCTGCTGGGAAAGAGGATTGGGGTTCTCATGAAAGTGATTTTGCCAGTATAGAACTCTGGCCCGAGAAGCTGTAGGGAGGTTTGTCAACCCAGAAGAAAGATTAGGGGATCATGTATGAAGCAGCGTGGGGTGGGAGAATAGCCCATCATTCAGCTTCAGCTAAAGTAGGAGGAGTGGGTGAGTCACTCTGTCTAATGACTTATCCTGGTGTTTTTCTTTCTAAAGACTTAACGCTGGAGAGTATTAGTGATGAAGAGACTCATCCAGGTAGGGAACTACGTGCCAGGAAAAATCCAATGGGAAAAGGTTCCCAGGAGCCCCCAGGTTATCCCTGCTACTTGTGAGGAGGGGCTGAAGGAGGGAGTATGAAATCAGAAGGAAAATGGAAATACGTGTGAGGTCTGGCTTTTTTTCAGTTTCTTGGCATCATGGTGAGAACTGTCTCTATGGGCTTTGGGGGTGCCGCGTTCATGAGAGATTCTCTTTGCAGTCCACCTGCTCTTTTCTGCCTGTGGAACATCAGAGCCTTTGGTTTGGATTAGTCAGTACTCCTAGGGATTGTGCACAAGGGGTGTAGGCTTAAGCACTGGGTGTCATCTGTGATGAAGGGAATCTGGGGGACACAGCTCTCTCACAGGCATTTCCTGGAACCTAGAGAAACAGTTCTTCTGCTGTGTGCCAAGGGGAAATGGAGAATCACCCTCTGAACTTTCAGGACTTGTTAGTGCATATTCATGTTTCTGTCCTCACTGTGCGCTCCTGGTTTAAAGGGATCTCCCGGGGTGGATGGTGGAGTGAATATTCACTCTGGGCTCACTGGTAAAACTTCAGTCTCCTTTGAAAGGAGGAAGAAAGTTTAACCTTGAGCACATTTCCAGCCTCCACTTCCCAACTCAATCACAGATTCTGAGATGAGGTTTCTTTCTCCCCAGTTCTCTAATTTTTGGGGAAAGCCAAGAGTTCCTTCCCACAAAAGATAGTAGTACACTATTTCCTCTCTTCAAAAATTTGGCTTCGATTTTGTTCTTTAAGTTGATATTCATCTCTTAAGGGCTAGATTTATTTTTCTTTTTCTTTCTTTCTTTTTTTTTTTGACGGGGTCTCACCCTGTTGCTAGGCCAGAGTGCAGTGGCGTGATTTCAGCTTACTGCAACCTCCCCCTCCCGGGTTCAAGCGATTCTCCTGCCTCAGCTTCCTGAGTAGCTGGGACTACAGGCATGCACCACCACACCCTGCTAATTTTTGTATTTGTAGTAGAGATGGGGTTTCATCATGTTGGCCAGGATGGTCTCGATCTCTTGACCTCATGACCCGCCTGCATCCGCCTCCCAACGTCCTGGGATTTCAGGCATGAGCCACCATGCTTGGCCCGTTCTAGACTTCTTATTCACAGATCACCAAGAAGTATGCAGGAAGCACGATGTGATTCAGTCCCTGCTACAGAAAGCATTTTACATAGTGAGATATAAAACTAAGTGAGACCTAGAACTCTGAGTTTGATGCTGTCATTTGTTTTTTCTCGTAAGACCCCTGACCACCTATGTGTCACCAGCACCCTCTTTGTTAGAGACTTTCAACATCATTGTACAGAAGGAAATATGAGAGAGGGTGAGAGGGAGCTCCCCGCTTGAAGATACAAGGGAAGACAGCCCTACTTTCTTCCTGAAATTTATCCGCCATCTCCCTTAAGGTAAGCGCTCTGACCGCTAATGATTTGTTTAGAATTTTCTAGGTTTGAACTATTATACACAGCATAAGTCAATATGTATTTCTTGGCATCTGGCTTTTTTGCTTACATTATGTTTTTGAAATTCATTCATGTTCTTAAGTGTAACTATAGTTCTTTCATTTTCCTGTTGCATACTATTCCACTGTAATAACATGTTATATAAGGTTTATTATTATTATTGTTATTTTTGAGACGAAGTCTCACTTTTGTAATCCAGGCTGGAGTGCAGTGGTGTAATCTCAGCTCACTGCATCCTACACCTCCCGAGTTCAAGCGATTCTCCTGCCTCAGCCTCCTGAGTAGCTAGGATTACAGGCGCCTACTACCACACCCAGCTAATTTTTGTATTGTCACGAACTCCTGACCTCAGGTGATTTGCCTGCCTACTTGGGAGGCTGAGGTGAGAGAACGGCGTGAACCCGGGAGGTGGAGCTTACAGTGAACCGAGATCATGCCACTGCACTCCGGCCTGGGTGACAGAGCAAGACTCTGTCTAAAAAAAAAAAAAAAAAAAAATGTTAATGTTTTCTGTGTGGGACTGTGGGTAAACTGCTTTTAAATAGAATTTTGTATGAAGTTCTTTAGGCAATAAGTAAAAATGGAAGGGTAACCTGATGGCAGAGAGCAGCCAGGACCACAGTTGCCTGTGGATGCCGAGACTGTGGTGGAGCCTGGAATGCATCAAAGACCATGAGTCCCCCGGGGAAGTCAGTTCAGTGACAGCACTGCTCATTATCTGATTGGAAGGCACCCTAGTAGCAGATGGAGAGAACAGGGAGGCCTAAGATGAGTCCGGGCCATGGCAGGACTCCAGTGAGGGGATTGTGGAAGATGTGAAAAGCATCCTGGAGGGGGAGGTAGCCCTGCAGTTTAGCGGTCCAGTTTCCCTCACTGGTCTGACTTGGTATAGCATAGAGGTGCTCACACAGCAGCCCCCAGTATCCTCCCACTTCCTTAAAGGCTTAAACATACCATAGTGTGTATCAGTTTCTTAAAGAGCACAATACCACGTTACTGAACAACCAAAATTGCAGAGAAGTGGCCTCGTTTCCTGGAAGTGTTTCAGGGAGGGGGAGGTGGTGAGGCTTCGCTGGGGAAATGCTCATGACTGAAGAAAGATGAGGCCTGAGGATGGACAGTTGGGCTCAGCCACATGGAGACCACGTGGTGCCCTACAAGAGCAATCTGGTGGTGTGTCCAGCCTCAGCTGTCTGGGGTAGCAGTTTGTGCCTTTGGGCTATAGTTGAAGACCAGTTGCCTCTTCTAGGCTGGCTCCCATACCTCTCCTGGTAACAGCTTCTTAAATCCCGGAAGCTGATAATGGTGTGGTAAATGGGCCCTGGACAATGGAGGCAAGAATATGGTGCTCAGGACTTCTAGGTCCTAACACAGGCTGTGTTCCTGGCCCTCCCCTTGTAACAGAGGCACCTCTGTCCCTGGCTGATGAGTTCCCACATCTCTAATTTCTCCTCAGCCTGGACTGCAGAGGTGGGAGCCCAGGAGATGCTGGCGTGGAGGCTGCTTAGTGGGATGACGTCACAGTGCACAAAGCTGGGAGCCTGCACTCACTGAAAAGGGGTTGTCTCTTCTTCATCCAGGGTGAAGCCCTTCTAGGAGCTGACCAGGGTGCTGACCCAAAGGGCAGGCCATCACATGCTGCAGGGACATCTGAGGGAGACTCAAGCTCTGCAGTCAGGCATTTTCCCAGGCTTGGCGTAAAGAAGTGACGGAGACTCTCCTGTGATTCCTAGGCTCCTCTCCTGGACAGCACCAGGAATGTGCCTTCGAGGTGGCTGGGCTTCAGGCCAGCCTGAGGGCGTGCTTGGGTGACTGGAGAATGCAGCTATTCGCTGGGAAGATCTTAAGGAGGAAACCAGAACCTCTCCTTCTCCTGAGCTCTCATCCCTGGGGGAGCCTGTCATCCTCAGTCAAAAGACGTAGTCATCCTCAGTCAAAAGAACCTGCATTGGGTTTCACCTTTTGCCTTCTTTCCTGCCACCCAGGGTGGGAGGGGGCAGACCTGACTGAGGAGAGTGACACCCAGCCACACCCCATGGGTCAATCACTGGAGCTTCTGAAACCTGGCTGGTGCCTGCTGCAGCTGGGTTCCTTCCTTACCCCAGCCCAAGTTCCTGCCCCCAGCTTTGTGCCTGGAGGTCTCAGTTCTGCTGTCTACATTCTGAGGGGAACTCTTGGCCCCAGCAGACAGTAAAACTCCAAGGCCACCTCCCACCCACCCCCAGCACTGGGTTTGGCCTTTACCACCCAGGACCCGGTGCTCCTAGGCCTGGCATTTCCCCTTTGCCAAGAGAGTGAGAAGAGATGTAACTGTGCTCCAGGAACAAACAGTGCCATTCCGACTTGAAATAAAGAGACTGAGCGCATTGATTCAGGTGTAAAGGTGGCTGATCAGATCTGACCCAATGAGGGGTTCAGGGCTTCCACTCAATGACGTCCATGGCGATCTGGGTCGCCTGCCGTAAGGTCTTGCCCTCGTAGGCCTTGTCGTAAGAGTCCTCCTCAGGGACACGGAAGGTGTGCACGTGGGCCTGCCTGCAGGACCTTGCAGTCTTCGGGGGCCTCTGGCAGCGTGGTGAGGGCCTTGGTGGCCTTCAGGCACACCCTGCCCATGGGTGACTACAGCAGCTCCAGGAGCAGGCTAATGGCTTGTGCGTCCAGGGCCACGTACTTCCCAGCAGGCCGCCAACACAGGGCATTCCTAACAGCCTGAGTGGGCCTCTTTTCACCCCCTCACAACCTAGCCCTCAAGGGAAGGTGCCACCCTGTCCCCACCCTGCGGTGATTCACTGATTCATTCACACAGCAAGACGCTGAGGCAAGAGCTGGGCTTTCCCATCTCAGCGCTCTTTTGGGCCAGGTGAATTTCAACTTGGAGCCAAAGCTCTCCTACTGCGACCTTTTGGTCTGGAGCAGCAAACAGAGCAAAGTCTTGTCCTCAGGAGCTCCCCTTGGGGATGACACAGAAAGTGATGGCAAGGATGGTGGTCACAGTGGACACAGGAGGATGTGGGGAGGCTGGAGAGGCCGCAGTTTCAGGGAGAAAGCTCTCTCCTAGAAAGCCACTCTCCTGGTCCCATGGGAAAGGACCTCTGTGCAAACCTAAGATGATGGGGCAGGGTTGGGGCCTGGGAACATGCATTTCCACAGACCACCCAGGGTCTGATTCAGGGGCCACACTTGGAGAAATACCCAGGCCTCTAATGAGACTCTCAGAAGAAAGAGAAGCCTGGACTTAGGGAAGGCAAGAGGTACCCCCAGCAAACGGATGTGACCACAGCCAAGGCAGGGACTCTGGGGGTCGGTGACGGGCCCATCCTCACAATGAGGGGCCCAGTGTGGGAACACCCCCAATCACCGCAAACTCTGAGTCTTTGTGCTCCCCCGGTTTTTAGGCCAGGATGTAGACTGTGATCCCGTGTGGTCTGGGGTGAGAGACAAGACACTGCGCCTCCGTTTCCTCACCTGTGAAGGCAGACATCGCCTCCCTGGAGGGTTGTCTAAATGTGAGGTTTGGAGACAATGCCTGGCACGCAGGAGGCTCTTGGTGACCGCTGGGTGTCAGGGTCATCACCAGTGCTTCTCCTGTTCTCGCCTTCCTCATGGGGAGGAGGTGCCAGACCCTCTCCTGCATCCTCCTGCAGGCAGGGGCCAGTGGGTCCAGGATGAGCTCCTGGAGCTGCTCCTCCCTCTGAAGCTTCCACATCAGTGAGCGGATCAGACCCTTGCTGATGACACCGTGGGACCCTGCAAGACAGGAAAGGGCACTGAGTGTGGACTGGCCACTCTCCCTCCCATGCTGGTTGGCCTCAGGGCTCAGGAAGGATTTTGCAGAGCAACTGGGTGGGTTTAAAAAGAGAACTTGCGGCCGGGTGCGGTGGCTCACACCTATAATCCCAGCACTCTGGGAGGCCGAGGCAGGTGGATCACGAGGTCAGGAGATCGAGACCATCCTGGCTAACACAGTGAAACCCCGTCACTACTAAAAAATACAAAAAATTAGCTGGGCGTAGTGGTGGGCTCCTGTAGTCCCAGCTACCCAGGAGGCTGAGGCAGGAGAATGGAGTGAACCCAGGAGGCGGAACTTGCAGTGACCGAGATCGTGCCACTGCACTCCATCACTCCAGCCTGGGCAACAGAGCAAGACTCTGTCTCAAAAAAAAAAAAAAAAAAAAAGAAAAGAAAAGAGAACTTGCAAGTTCCCCATCATCCCCGAACCTGCCTGGCCAGGAGCCTGAGAAGCCAGCAGGAGGCTGTGGGTGAAGCCATGTCAGGGGCTGAGAGGGCAGATGCAGAGGACCCGGGAAAGGCCAGCCTTTGATCACTGGCATCTCAGGGGGCATCCGCCATAGGAGGGCACAGTGGCCTGAGAGGCAGCAGCCACCCCTGGGAGATCCGGCAGCTCACTGCTGCAAGGCCAAAGCACATCAGGAGACCCTCCGCTCTTCCCTACCACTGCCCCAGAGTAGGGGAGCCAATAAAGCCCCCGCTTCCCATCCAAAATATTTCAAAGGAGTTGGAGACTCACACATGGTCAGACCAGCCCTTGAGAAGAGCTTGGGTTCGACTCTGCAGATGGAAGACCTAGAGTGTAGGCCGGTGTCTCACACACCAAAAAGAGCTGCGCCCCAACTAAAGGGGACAGGAAGCCATAGGCTCTGGCCAAGGGGTCTTGAAGGCACCTGGGGCTCTGTGGGAACGGGGGCACCACATGTCACAGCTGGGGTGCAGGTACTGGGAGAAGTACAATGAGGCAAGGCTCCCCCATAAACAGGCCCCACCAGGCTCCTCCCAGCTGGAGCTGGAAGCCTGGAGGGGAAGTGGTTGATCCAGCCCTGAGAGCCTGTGGGGCAGGTAAGGGGGGAGAGATTTTATGGGATGTGGAAGCCTGTAGAAGAGACAAGCTAGAGGGGTGAGGAGTTACATTGTCCCAGCCTGAGCAAAGGACAATTCCGAGTTCGGGGGGCATAGGGGTGTGCTCAGCAGGACTGGGCAGACAGGCCCTTTGTTGTAAAGGTGAAGAGTACAGCCTTCCAGGAGCGGGTGCCTGAGGCTTCCAGACAGGCTTCTTTGGGAGGTGGCCAGAGGAGATGCCTGTTTTCCAGGGCAGGAATTGAGGGAACGCCCAGGCTGAAGAGATTGAGCCAGGCTGTCACAAGGCTTTGAAGCTTCCCATATGAAAGCCTGGCTGTTGGAGACCGTGGGTTTGGAACTTGAGGCTAGGGGGTTCTGTTCAGTCTGGTGCCAGCCACAGCCTTCGGATGGGCAGAGCAATCATCGGGTGAGGGTGTAAAAGAAGAGTACTGAGGAAAGAGAAGAGGAAAACCGGCTTTAACAACAGTCTAGGCCGGGTGCAGTGGCTCACACCTGTAATCCCAGCACTTTGGGAGGCCGAGGTAGGTGGATCACCTGAGCTCAGGAGTTCGAGACCAGCCTGGTCAACAGATGGTGAAACCCTGTCTCTACTAAAAATACAAAAATTAGCAGTGCGTGGTGGTGGATGCCTGTAATCCCAGCTACTTGAGAGGCTGAGGCAGGAGAATCGCCTCAGGCGAAGTGGGAGGCAGAGGTTGCAGTGAGCTGAGATAACACCACCGCACTCCAGCTTGGGTTACAGAGTGAGACTCCGTCTCTTAAAAAAAAATAGAATCTGTACTGTGAAGGCCTTGAGCGGGTGTCCCCGGCTCTGAGCACAGACTGTTCCCTCTGCTGGGAGCCTCTTCCCTTCATCCCTCCTGGTTAACTGGACTTGGCATAAAGGTAATTTCTTCTAAGAGCCTGTCCCTGACTCTCCAATCCAGGATATGTTTATGGTCTCAGAGCACCCAATTCCTGCTACCACTTGTCATTTCTATTCACAACATTTCTTTCATTGTTTTATTTTCAGAGTCGGGGTCTCACTCTGTTGCCCAGGCTGGAGTGCAGTGGTGTAATCACAGCTCGTTGCCACCTCCACCTCCTGGGCTTAAGCAATCCTCCCCGCTCAGCCTCCCAAATAGCTGGGACCACAGACGTGCACTGCCATGCCAGGTTAACTTTTAATTTTTTTTTTGCCCAATTAGGAGTCTTGCTGTGTCGCCCAGGCTGGAGAGCAGTGGTGTGATCTTGACTCACTGCAACCTCTATCCCCTGGGTTCCAGCAATTCTCCTGCCTCATCCTCCTGAGTAGCTGGGATTATAGGCACACACCACCATGCCCGGCTAGTTTTTTACTTCATTTTTCATTGAGATGGGGTTTCAGCATGTTGGCCAGGCTGGTCTCGAACTCTTGACCTCGTGATCCACCTGCCTCGGCCTCCCAAAGTGCTCACAGGCTCTGTGCTTTGTTTGTTTGTTTGTTTTGATACAGGGTCTTGCTCTATGGCCCAGGCTGGAGTGCAGTGGTGCAGTCTTGGCTGACTGCAACCTCCGCCTCCCAGATTCAAGTGATTCTTGTGCCTGACTCCAGAGTAGCTGGAGTTACAGATGTGCGCTACTATACTCGGCTAATTTTTGTATTTTTAGTAGAGATGGGGTTTCGCCATGTTGGCCAGGCTGTTCTTGAACTCCTGATCTCAGTGATCTGCCCACCTCAGCCTCCCAAAATGCTAGTGTGAGCCATCGTGCCTGGTCCCAGTTGTGTTCTTGTGGGGAAGATGGGACAGAGAGGATGAGAGGGTGTCTGAGCCTTTCCCCCACCGATGGAGCCTGTGTCATCTGCCTTTTGTGGACAGGATGGTGATCGCTCACACCAAAGCCTCGGACCCCTCCCTGCCTGTAACCTTTGTGAAGAGCTCCACCTATGCAGCAGACAAGGGGATGAGCCTGGGGGTCCCCACCCATTTCTCCCCGCCTTTGCCTGGGCTTATCCTGAAGCCTGCTCATGGGAACAGCTGGAAAGAACCATGCACTGCCAGTCTGAGTTTATTTTGTTTTTTGACTTAGAAAGATAGAGACTGGTGTTGTCGTGTTGCCCAGGCTGGTCTCGAACTCCTGGGCTCAAGGGATCCTCCTACCTCGGCCTCCCAAAATGCTGGGATTACAGGCATGCACCACCACACCCGGCCACAGCTAGTCTGTTTTCAGAGATGGTCTTTGGGTTAATGACAATTTTCTCTCTCCTTAGTTGCCAGGCAGTGTGGCTTTCTGAATCCAAGGAGGCTGGGCTGAGGGAGATGGGATTTGTTTGCTCAGTTTGGACTCAGCATTTGTTGCACTCGATTTCATAGACTCATAAAATGTCAAAGGTTTAAGGGAGCTTAGAGTTCATCTGGCCCAAACCTGGCTGATCAGAATCTCCAGGGGAAGTTTTTATGAAATGCCAGATTTCTGCGTTCGGAGATCCTGACTTAGTAACTCCAGGATTGGAATCTGAGCTTTTCTTTTTTTCTTTTTCTTTTTTTTATAGAGGCAAGGTCTTGCTCTGTTGCCCTGGCTGGGGTGCAGTGATGCGATCACAGCTCACTGCAGCCTTGAATTCCTGGGAGAAGTGATCCTCCTGCCTCAGCCTTCCAAGTAGTTGGGACTCCAAGTGTGCACAACTGTGCCCGGCTAATTTTAAATTTTTTTGTAGAGATGGGATCTCACTATGTTGCCCAGGCCGGTCTCAAACTCTTGAGCTTAAGTGATCCTCCTTCCTTGGCCTCCCAAAGTGCTGGGATTACAGGCATGAACTGCTGTGCCTGGCTGACACTAGCATTTTTTTTTTTTTTTTTTGAGATAGAATCTTGCTCTGTTGCCCAGGCTGGAGTGCAACGGCCTGATCTCGGCTCACTGCAACCTCCACCTCACGGGTTCAAGCAATTCTCCTGCCTCAGCCTCCCAATTAGCTGGGATTACAGGCGCTCACCACTACACCTGGCTAATTTTTGTCATTTTTAGTAGAGACAGGGTTTCGCCATGTTGGCCAGGCTGGTCGTAAACATCTGACCTCAGGTGATTTGCCCACGTCAGCCTCCCAAAGTGCTGGGATTAGAAGCATGAGCCACCATATCCGGCCAGCATTCTTACTAGAAAGAAGTATGTTCAAGAGGCACTAGAAACTAGCCAGTTGGACACAGAAGCCTTTGCTGCTCAGGTCTCAGCACCGCTTTGCTGAAGTTTGGGGTGGTCCTATGCAGTCATCTCTGCCCTCCTCCTAGGAAGGACTCTTCCAGACCCTCTTCAGCCCACAGTGCTGCCTCGTGAAAGCTGCCTCAAGATTCTCTGTGACGGCCGGGCACGGTGGCTGACGCCTGTAATCCCAGCACTTTGGGAGGCCGAGGTGGGTGGGTCACGAGGTCAAGAGTTCAAGTCCAGCCTGACCAACATGGTGAAACCTCATCTCTACTAAGAAAATACAAAAATTAGCTGGATGTGGTGGCATGTGCCTGTAATCCTAGCTTCTCAGTAAGCTGAAGCAGGAGAATTGCTTGAACTGGGGAGGCGGAGGTTGCAGTGAGCCAAGATCATGCCATTGCACTCGAACCTGGGTGACAGGGCAAGTCTCCGTCTCGAAAAAATAAGAAAAATAAAAAAGTGAAATTCGTTGATTATGGTTGTGTTTGCCTTTAGTCCCAGCTACTTGGGAGGCTGAGGTGGGAGGATTGTTTGAGTCCAGTAGGTCAAAGCTGCAGTCTGCCTTGATTGTACCACTGTACTCCCACCTGGGTGACAGAGTGAGACCTTGTTTCAAAAAA
The DNA here is from genome assembly GCF_007565055.1 of Rhinopithecus roxellana. Lineage (NCBI taxonomy): Eukaryota > Metazoa > Chordata > Mammalia > Primates > Cercopithecidae > Rhinopithecus > Rhinopithecus roxellana. Next base: position 58,072,918 of record NC_044561.1, read on the forward strand.
GAACCTTGCAGTGATGGAAATGCCCCATATCTGCACTGTCTGCAATGGTAGCCACTAGCTACATGTGGCTATTGAGGTCTTGATATATGACTAGGATAACTTAATAAATGTATTTAGTTTAATTAAGTAAAATAACTAAATAAATTTATTTAGTTTAATTTAAAAAAAATTTTTTTGAGACAGCCTCACTCTGTTGCCCAGGCTGGAGTGCAGTGTCATAATCACAGCTCACTACTCAACCTCCTGGGCTCGAATGATCCTCCCTCCTCAGCCCCCCAAGTAGCTGGAACCACAGGCATGTGCCATCACACCTGGCTAATATTTAGACTTTTTATAGAGACTGGGTCTCACTGTGTTGTCTAGGCTGGTCTTGAACTCCTGGGCTCATCCTCCTGCTTCGACCTCCCAAAGTGCTGGGATTACAGACCTGAGCTGCCATGCCCAGCCTGGTTTAATTTCATTATACATACATACATACAAACATACATACATACATACATTTATTTAAGATAGGGTCTCGCTGTGTCACCCAGGCTGGAGTGCAGTGGTGCAAACACAGCTCACTGAAGCTTTGACCTCCGGGGCTCAAGCAGTCCTCTCACCTCAGCCTCCCAAGTAGCTGGGACCCCCGGTGTGTGCCACCATGCGTGGCTCATTTTTGTACTTTTTATGCAGATGGGGTCTTGCTATATTTTCCAGGCTGGTCTTGAACTCCTAGGCTCAAGCAGTCCTCCCACTTTGGCCTCCCAAAGTGCTGGGATGACAGGCATGAGCCAGCATACCTGACCCAAAGACATATTTTTACTTCTAGTGTAGTTCAGCCTTAAGACTGTACTAGCAGATAGAGACGGAAAAGTAAGATGAATTGAATATCAAATTACGTTGATAACTAAAGCAGTTACTAATTTTTTTAAACCTCTTTTTTTTATACTGGGTTACATCATTCCCTGGCTGTCTTTACCCTAGCGTCAGTGAGTCCTGCAGTCATGCAGGCTCCTGCGAGGACAAATATTTTGATCACCATCATGTGGATGTTTATTTTTTATCTAACGTTTACAGTTCTGCCAGTTCTGACTCTTAAATTCTCTTTGCCTTAAATCCCAAAATCTACCTCTGATGTTCAGTGAAGATGACCAGAAAAGTCTGCTAGAGCAGTAGCATCTGGGTCTGGATCAAAAACGCAGAAAATACGTGGTTGGAGAGCTCATCTGGAATTTTGCCGATTTCATGACTACCCAGTGTCAGTGGCAGTTTGGCTCATGGGATAATGTACCCGTCCTCAGTTTTTCAGGTTGCCTTGCCCATTCTGGACACTTTGGTTGTAAGAATATTGGAAACAAAGGGGGGAAGCTGGTGTAGGCTGCGTTGAGAATTTTCTAGGTAAAGTAAGTTGTACTTAGGAAGTAGGAAAGCAGTCAGGCCCCGGCTTCCCACATATGGTCAAAAACAAACAGGAGAGTCTGCTATAGTAAGATGGAAATGACTAGCTTGCCTTTTTCTTGTCTATTTCATAGCCAAGGAGGAAGGAAAAACTGGATCTCATTATGGATTTACTTTTGGGACACACTCATAATTCCAGAGGAAGGTACAAAGCCTGAGAAGCTTAAGGTATTTCAGTGTGTTTTATATTATTCACTTGTACGAAGCAGGCTCATCAAACACAGGTGAGTTTCAATGTGTCTTGAATGTGGCAGCATTTAAAAGTCTTCAGACCAGGCATGGTGACTCATGCCAGTAATCCCAGCACTTTGGGAGGCCAAGGTGAGAGGATCGCTGGAGGCCAGGGGTTTGAGACCAGCCTATTAAGCATGGCCCAGACCCCATCTCTACAAAAAATAAGTAAATTAGCTAGGCGTGGTGGTATGTTCCTGTAGTTCCAGCTGCTTGGGAGGCTGAGGCAGGTGGATCGCCAGAGCTGAGGAGTCGGGGGCTGCAGTGAGCTGTGATTGCACCACTGCACCTGAACCTGGGTGACAGAGTGACACCTGTCTTAAAAAAAAAAAATGGGTCTTCAAAGACCAGAAGATCTGTGCTGTCACGTTGGGTGGATGAGGGGCTGCCAAGTTTGCAATGAATGTTTCCCATTTCTTCTTAGTTTATGGACTTACCATAAACTCAGGATGGCAGTTTGGTGGGTTGGAGAAGGATATAGTGATGGCGGGAGTTACAATACATTACTTAGGGGGAAGACAGGCTTTTTTTTTTTTTTTTTTTTGAGATGGAGTCTTGCTCTGTCGCCCAGGCTGGAGTACAGTGGCCGGATCTCAGCTCACTGCAAGCTCCGCCTCCCGGGTTTACGCCATTCTCCTGCCTCAGCCTCCTGAGTAGCTGGGACTACAGGCGCCCGCCACCTCGCCCGGCTAGTTTTTTGTATTTTTTAGTAGAGACGGGGTTTCACCGTGTTAGCCAGGATGGTCTCGATCTCCTGACCTCGTGATCCACCCGTCTCGGCCTCCCAAAGTGCTGGGATTACAGGCTTGAGCCACCGCGCCCGGCCGGAAGACAGGCTTTTGAAAGGTTAATGCTTAAAAGTGAGAATGGAAAAGGGATGAATGAATGAACAAGATGAGGTGAGAGGGAAGAAGTAAAGGGAAATGGAGAACAAGAAGCTCTTCTCTGTGTGGCACCTGGGATGAATGGTTTCTGGGGACATCTCTGATGGCAGTTTTGTGGAGAGGTGCAAAGCTTTATGTGGTAAGAAATGAGCTGTAGGCCCAGCGCAGTGGCTCACGGCTATAATCCCAGCACTTTGGGAGGCCAAGGAGGGAGGATCACCTGAGGTCAGGAGTTCAAGACCAGCCTGGCCAACATGGAGAAACCTTGTCTCTACTAAAAATACAAAAATTAGCCAGGTGTGGTGGCAAGTGCCTGTAATCCCAGCTATTCAGGAGGCATGAGAATCGCTTGAACCTGGTAGGTGGAGGTTGCAGTGAGGGAAGGTCACGCCATTGCACTCCAGCCTGGGCAACAAGAGCGAAACTCCATTTCAAGAAAAAAAAAAAAATTGGTCAGGCGGGCTGGGTGCAGTAGCTCATGCCTGTAATCCAAGCACTTTGGGAGGCTGAGGTGGGCGGATCACGAGGTCTGGAGTTCCAGACCAGCCTGGCCAACAGGGTGAAACCCCATCTCTATTAAAAATACAAAAATTGGCTGGGCATGGTGGCGGATGCCTGTAATCCCAGATACTTGGGAGGCTGAGGCAGAATTGCCTGAACCCAGGAGTTGGAGTTTGCAGTGAACTGAGATTGCGCCACTGCACTCTAGCCTGGGCAACAGAGCGAGACTCCACATCAAAAAAATAAACAAAATGAAGAAGGTGGAGGAGGAAGAAGAGGAGAAAAAAGAAGAAGAAACAGCTAGGTGTGGTGACTCACGCCTGTAATCCCACCAGTTTGGGAGGTGGAGGAGGAGCAGAAGGAGGAAAGGAGGAAAAGGAAACAGCCAGGCCAGTTGTGGTGGCTCGTACCTGTGAATAGGAGGAGAAGGAGGAGGAGGAAAAGGAGGAGGAGGAAAAAGAAATGGAGGAGGAGGAGAAAGAAACAAACAGCGAGGCTGGGCACAGTGGCTCATGCCTGTGAGGAGGAGGAGGAGGAAAAAGAAAGGAGGAGAAGGAGGAGCTGGAGGAGGAGAAGTCGTTGGAGAAGTAGGAGTTGGAGGAGGAGGTGGTGGTGTAGGAGGAGGAGGTGATGGTGGAGGAGGAGGAGGAGTTGGAGGAGGAGGTGGTGGTGGAGGAGGAGAAGGAGGAGCTGGAGGAGGAGGAGTCGTTGGAGGAGTAGGAGTTGGAGGAAGAGGTGGTGGTGGAGGAGGAGGAGGAGGTGGTGGAGGAGGAGGAGGAGTTGGAGGAGGAGGAGTTGGAGGACGAGGTGGTGGTGGGATTATAGGCGTGAGCCACCACGCCTGGCTGGAAATCACCTCAACATGAGATTTGGAAGGCACATACCCAAACCATACTAGCCTTCAAGGGAAATTTTGGGCACCTAGCTATTCTTGAGAAGTAAATTAGCAACTTGGTAAGAAAAAGGTAATAATTGGCTGGGTTCAGTGGCTCACATCTGTAATCCCAGCACTTTAGGAGGTCAAGACAGTTAGATCAACTGAGGTCAGGAGTTTGAGATCAGCCTGGCTAACATGGTGAAACCCCATCTCTACTAAAAATACAAAAATTAGCTGGATGTAGTGACGGACGCCTGTAATCCTAGCTACTTGGGAGGCTGAGGCAGGAGGATTGCTTGAACCCGGGAGGCAGGGAGGGTGCAGTGGGCTTAGATCGGGCCATTGCTCTCCAGCCTGGACAACAGAGTGAGACTCCGTCAAAAAAAAAAAAAAAAAAAGGTAATAATAGCTCAGGACAATAGCCACCCAAGTCGGTTAGAGCCACAAGATATCTGATCCCCTATAGAAAGTACAGATAACATCTTGACCAATGTCCCTAAGTTTTTCGGAAGCAGAGACCTCCACTGGAAAATGGAGACCTCCACCGGAAAATGAAAAATGGCGATAGCTTTCACGTCGGCCTCAGATAAGGGTGAACCGAGAACTGAATTCTCACTGGCGTTCTTTGTTCCAAATTTCTTCCTGAGGGGCCTGGAGGGAATCACACTCACAGGCAAAAAGTTAACACTCCTTCTGCTGACCCCAAGGTTTCAGATAAAGCTTTGCTTTCTTACCAACTGTAAATGGAAGAAATATTTGAATTGGCCAGGCATGGTGGCTCACGCCTGTAATCCCAGCACTTTGGGAGGCCGAGGCGGGTGGATCACCTGAGGTCAGAAGTTCCAGGCCAGCCTGGTTAACATAGTGAAACCCTGTCTTTACTAAAAATACAAAAATTAGCCGGGTGTGGTGATGAGCGCCTGTAATCCCAGCTACTCGGGAGGCTGATGCAGGAGAATTGCTCGAACCAGGGAGGCGGTTGCAGTGAGCCGAGATCGGGCCATTGCACTCCAGCCAAGACGACAGAGCGCAACTCTCAAGAGAAAAAAAAAAAAAGGAAAGAAAGAAAGGGAAAAGGGAAGGCATCTTCTCTGGTACCCTTTACTCTTTTTTTTTTTTTTTTCGAGATGGGGATCTCGTTCCGTCACCTGGGCTGGAGTGCAATGGCACAATGTCGGCTCACTGCAACCTCTGCTTCCCGGGCTTCATCAGTCCTCCTGCCTCAGCCTCTTATGTAGTTGGGACTATAGGTGTGTGCCACCCCACCTGGCTAATTTTTTTTTTTCTTTGAGACGGAGTCTTGCTCTGTTGCCCAGGCTGGAGTGCAATGGTGTGATCTCCGCTCACTGCAACCTCTGCCTCCGGGGTTCAAGCCATTCTCCTGCCTCAGCCTCCTGAGTAGCTGGGATTACAGGGCTGCCACCACGCCAGGCTAATTTTTTGTATTTTTAGTAGAGACGGAGTTTCACTATGTTTGCCAGGCTGGTCTAGAACTCTTGACTTCGTGATCCGCCCACCTTGGCCTCCCAAGGTGCTGGGATTACAGGCATGAGCCAACACGCCCGGCTTTTTAAATATTTTTTTTTTTTTTTTTTTTTTTTTTTTTTTTTTTTTTTTTTTTTTTTTTTTGAGACGGAGTCTTGCTCTGCCGCCCAGGCTGGAGTGCAGTGGCCGGCTCTCAGCTCACTGCAAGCTCCGCCTCCCGGGTTCACGCCATTCTCCTGTCTCAGCCTCCCGAGTAGCTGGGACTACAGGCGCCCGCCTCGTCGCCCGGCTAGTTTTTTGTATTTTTTAGTAGAGACGGGGTTTCATCGTATTAGCCAGGATGGTCTCGATCTCCTGACCTCATGATCCGCCCGTCTCGGCCTCCCAAAGTGCTGGGATTACAGGCTTGAGCCACCGCGCCCGGCCTTAAATATTTTTTGTAGAGATAGCAGTCTCATTGTGTTGTCCAGGCTAGTCACAAACTCCTGGGCTCAAGTCATCCTCCTGCCTCCACCTCCCAAAGTTCTAGAATTACAGGTGTGAGCCACTAAGCCCGTACTGAATTACTGATTTTTACATACTGTATAAACTTTTGCATCCTACTTTTTCTTACTTTTGTTAAATTTGGCCTAAAGCTGCCTCATAAACAGTGAACTATATCCTAATTTAAGCATGTAAGCATTTTACTAAAGGAACATACAAGTAAAATGTTAAAGAAAGAAAGAAAAAAAGCGTAAACATTTGGGAAAAAGCCTTTAGGCCTTGTCAGTTTCTAGAATTTATTTATTTTCACTGCCCTGGGGACTCCATTTCCAGTATTAAGGTCCATTCTCAGAAGATGGATTTGGCTGAGCATGAAAAAAGGGGTGGGGGAGTAATCATACAAATAATTGTGTCCAGTTCAGGTTCCTAGGACCAGAGGGACCCCTCTGTATGGCAGAGGCACTCGACAGCCGTAACCAATGTGTATCCTTGGAACGACTTTATGGTCAAAGAAGAAAGTGTGTTCGGAGCCCCAAGCTAAGGAATCACGAGTGGCAAGATCCTGGAAGGATGCCAACCTGTGAAACTCTGAGTCAGGAGGTCAAGCTGGACAGTTGGTTTCTCAGGTCGACCGCTTGGCCCTCTTCCAAGTTCTACTTTCCTTCTTTCCTTTACTTCCTGTTCTAAAGTTTTTTCATAACCATTTTTTAAAATACTATCTCACTCTATAGCCCAGGCTGGAGTACAGTGGCTCAGTCTCAGCTCACTGCAATCTCCACCTCCCAGGTTCAAGAGATTCTCCTGCCTCAGCCTCCCAAGCAGCTGGGATTACAGGCGCTCACCATCACGCCCAGCTAATTTTTGTATTTTTAGTAGAGACATGGTTTCACCATGTTGGCCAGGCTGGTCTCCAACTCCTGATCTCAGGTCATCCACTGGGCTCAGCCTCCCAAAGAACTGGGATTACAGGCATGAGCCACCATGCCTGTTCCTGGCCTGCTTTTTAATAAAATTTTACTCCTGTTCTGCAACTTGCCTCTATCTGGTTTCTACTTTATGACCCTCAGTTAAACTCTTTCTTCTGAGGAGGCAAGAATTGAGGTTGTTTCAGTTGTGTATGGATTCACCACTGGGAACTCGGATACCTTCCACTGGTAACAGGTCGAGGATGCTAGGTGAAAATGTTATGGAAGCTGCATGCTTTTTACAAATGTAGCGGTTCTCATGTCCAGCCACAGCCACTGCACCTGTGTGCAAGTCCCCTTAATAAACCTATGTCTCTTTTACTGTCCCCAGATCTCTTCCTCTACCCTTCCACACGATGCCTTCCCTACTGGAGTAAAGTGGGGTCCCGCAGAGCACCCTCTCCCTGAAAAAAAATTTTTTTTTTTTGAGATAGAGTCTTCCTCTGTTGCCCAGGCTGGAGGGCATTGGTGTGACCTTGGCTCACTGCAACCTTTGCCTCCCAGATTCAAGCGATTCTCTAGCCTCGGCCTCCCGAGTAGCTGGGATTACAGGCGCCTGCTACCACGCCCGGGTCCTTTTTTTTTTTTTTTTTTTTTTTTTGTATTTTTAGTAGAGACGGGGTTTCGCCATGTTGGCCAGGCTGGTCTGGAACTCCTGGCCTGAAGTGATCCACCCACCTCAGCGTCCCAAAGTGCTGGGATTACAGGCTTGAGCCACTGCACTTGGCCTCTCTCCCTGCATCTTCATATGTCTTCAACGCCAAGAGGCAGCCTCTGGCCCCTTACTTAGGGTCGGGGTCCCAGAGGCCCAGGGTCAACGCTATGGCCGCCTCCCAAGGACGTGCATCCCTGCAAGAGGCTGCATCCAACAGTCAAGGAAGAGGCTCCGCTGGGGCCTGCTCCAATTCCTGCTGGGGAAAGAAAGTGGAGGTGCCCCTTGAAGAAACGGGGATCCCACCAATCTCAGGGGTTCTGTCCTGGTCTGCCGCCCTGGATCATCCAGCCTCTGCTGCTGGGATGGGGAGCAGACGACGCCCTTCTTGGCTGGCGCTGAGGGTCGGGGGGTCCCGCTTTCCCAAAGGCCTAGCGGGGGGTTCCAGCCACAAGCCCCACTGGGCAGCACCTGGCGCCGCCCCGCGTCTCCAGGCTTGGCACTTGCCCTCAACAAAGATGGCGCGGAAGACCTCACGCGCGTCACGCGACCCGTCCGCAGGACTCCTCCTGCGCCGCTCACATTCCCGCACACGGCGGCCGAGATGGGGAGGAGGAAGCATGGACTGGCGGGCGGCTGTGGCCGGGGAGGCTCTCGGGCTGCTGTTGTGTGGCTGCGCTGCTGGAGCTGCCGGGCGGGATGCTGTACCCCCGGAAGAGACCGTCGCAGGAGCGCCAGGAGCTGGACGGCCTCTGGAGCTTCCGCGCCGACTTCTCCGACAGCGGACACAGGGGCTTCCAGGAGCAGAGGTACCGGCGACCGTTGCGGGAGGCGCGGGCTCAGGGCAGGGCCAGGAGGCGCCCGGAAGCCCGGCGGTGGGAATGGGGTGAGCCCCGGCGCCCGGCAGTCTCCTACATCTGAGCGCCCCGGAGCTGGGGGCCTGGAGGAGGTTAAAGGTCAACGGGCTTGGGGTCGCGGGGTTGGAGGACGAGGGGGACTAAGGGGACCCGGGAGGGCCCGGGCGGAGGAGGCGGAGAGGCGGAGGAGAGGAAGCGCTCCTGTTGAGCCCCGTCCGGAGGCGAAGGCTGAGCCCGGGCAGTGTCCTTTCTAATGTTTACTTCGAATTTTTGAAACGTTTTTGAGACTGGGTTTGGCCCTGCCGCCCAGGTTGGAGCGGAGTGGCGCAATCCTAACTTCTGAGCTCAAGCGATACTCCCGCCCCAGCCTTCCAAGTTAGCTGGGGCCGCCATGCCTGGCTAATTAAAATAAAAACAAAAACAAAACTTGGTCTGGCTCCGTGGCTCACGCCTGTAATCCCAGCACTTTGGGAGGCGGAAGTGGGCCAATCATCTGAGGCCAGGACTTCAGGACCAGCCTGGCCAACGTGGTGAAACCCCGTCTCTACTAAAAATACAAAAATTAGTCGGGTGTGGTGGGGAGCGCCTGTAATCTCAGCTACTTGGGAGGCTGAGGCAGGAGAATTGCTTGAACCAGGGAGGCGGAGGTTGCAGTGAGCCAGGATCAGGCCACTGCGGTCCAGCCTGGGCGACAAAGTCAGACTCCATCTCAAAACAAAAACACAGTTAAGTTTTTTGTTTTGTTTTGTTTTGTAAGATACTGGGTCTGACTACGTTAACCAGGCTGGTCTGGAACTCCTGGCCTGAAGCCATCGTCCCACCTTGACCTCCTACAGCTCTGATTACAGTCATGAGCCAGCAGACACTCGGCAGGCCTGAGCGGCAGGCGCTGCCCAGAGCTGAGTCTGGGATTGGGAGGACGGGACAGTTTAGACATTCTGAGGTCAGCTCTGCGCAGGTAGGAAGGTACCTTGGTTTTCAAGGTTCAGATAGAGGACAGAATGTGACATCAGGCTGAGGATGCCACTCCTGTTCCCCTCCTGACTTGGATGCGGTCAGCAGAGAAGTGGGATCCAGTGAGGTCTGGTCCGCTTTTGCCTGGTCTACATCCTTTTTTTTTCTTTTTCAGAAGGAGTCTCGCTTTGTCACCCAGGCTGGAGTGCAATGGCACGATCTTGGCTCAGTGCAGCCTCCACCTCCTGGGTTCAAGCGATTCTCCTGCCTCAGCCTCCCGAGTAGCTGGGACTACAGGTGCCTGCCACCACACCCGCTAATTTTTGTATTTTTAGTAGAGATGGGGTTTCACCATACTGGCCAGGCTGGTCTCGAACTCCTGTCCTTGTGATCTGCCTGCCTCCGCCTCTCAAAGTGCTGGAATTACAGGTGTGAACCACTGTGCCCAGCCAATATCCTCTTTTTCTGACCGTGGCATTCAGTACAGGAGGAAGAGAGGAGAAGGCTGGGTGCCAGCGTGTGCGTCACTCACAGTGTCCTAAGCAAAGCCCCCCCATCCCCCTAACCAGGCTTCCTCCCTGTGACAGGCAGTGGGTCATTTGCATCTTAGTCACAGGTCTGAACCTTCTTGCCTCAGGCTGGGATGTGCCCCTGGGTTCACCCGTGTCTCGGGAGATACTGGGTCCCATCCGCTCCAACGAGGATCTCCTGGCCCCACTGGCCCAGATGCACAAACCGTCCTGGCAGTTGACCTGTCATCAGCAAGTTATCTGGGGAGGCAAGTGAGCTGAGGTCAAAAGACCCATGGCAAGGGCCCAGCGAACCACAGTCCTCCGCCTTAGGTATCCCAAGGTTACTTTGTCCAGAACACAGACTGACTTCTTCAACTACATGAGACTGGAGCGGTCTGTGGTTGTATACACAACACCAACTACCTGCATCGATGACATCACCATCACCACTGGTGTGGAGCGAGATAGTGGTGAGGGCTTCTGGTGGGATCCTCCCTCAGCGGGGCCCGGGGTGGCTCTGTTTGTTCCCTGTTTGGAAAGCTGTCCCAGGAAAAAGGTTCTCCCAGCATCTCTAAATCCTCACAGGTTCCCATCCACCTACAAAGCTAAAATGCAGGCTGTCTCAGCGGCACGGGCTCCCGAGATCACTCATGTGGTTGATCTCTCTTGGAGAAGAGAGGTCTGGCCTAAGGTCACATAGCTCAGGGTGGCAGTCCTGTCCCTTCCCCACGGTGCTGCTCTCACTCTAGCTCCCCTTGATACACCTCGTGTTCAAGGAACAGGCAGCTTTGGGGGGCTGGGTGCGGTGGCTCACGCCTGTCATCCCAGCTTTTTGTAAGGAGAACTTGGTAGGAGGATCACTTCAGGCCAAGAGTTCAAGACCAGCCTGGGCAACATAGCGAGACCATCAGCACAAAAAATTAAAAAATTTGCCAGTCATGGTGATGTGTGCTGGTAGTCCCAGCTGCTGAGGCAGGAGCATCAGTTGAGCCTGGGAGGTCAAGGTGCAGTGAGCTGTGACTGCGTCACTGCACTCTGGTCTGGGCAACAGAGGGAGACCCTGTCTTTTTAATTTTTATTTGTTTTTGAGCTGGAGTCTCACTCTGTAGGAGTCCAGACTGGAGGGCACTGGTGCAATCTTGGGCTCACTGCAACGTCTGCCTGCCAAGTCAAGTGATTCTCCTGCCTCAGCCTCCTGAGTAGCTGGGATTACAGGCACCTTCCACCACATCCAGCTAACTTTTTAATGTTTTTTAGTAGAGATGGGGTTTCACCATGTTGGCCTGGTTGGTCTTGAACTCCTGACCTCAGATGTTCCACCCGCCTCGGCCTCCCAAAGTGCAGGGATTACAGGTATGAGCCACCGTGCATGGTTGGGCTACCCTTTCTTTAAGAAAAATTTTAAAACAATTTTTTTAAAATATATCTTTTTCCTCTTGTGAGAGGAGGCCTTGCACTGTTGCCCAGGCTGGATGGCAGTGGTGTGACGATTGACAGCTGTTGTGGGGCCGCAGTTGTAAGTTTCAAAGAATTTAGGCTGGGTGTGGCGGCTAATGCCTGTCATCCTAGCACTTTGGGAGGCCACGGTGGGTGGATCGCTTGAGCTCAAAAGTTCAAGACCAGCCTGGGCAACATAGTAAGACCCTGTCTCAAAAAGAATAAATAATTAAAATAAATAAAAAAGAATTTAAATGAGAATCACACAGCAAAGATGATGCAGCATAGAGCAATTTATTGTAAAGGGAAAAGTATTTTGCAAGTGAAATGCAGAATAACCCGGGCATAGAGGCTCATGCCTGTAATCGCAGCATTTTGGGAGGCCGAGGCGGGTGGATCACTTGCGCTCAGGAGTTCAAACCAGCCTGGACAGCATTAGCTGGGTGTGGTGGCGTGTGCCTGTAATCCCAGCTACTAGGGAGGCTGAGATGGGAGAACTGCTTGAACCCGAGAGGTGGAGGTTGCAGTGAGCTGACATTGCAACACTCAATTATATAATCCCAGGTACTCGGGAGGCTGAGACAGCCTGGGTGACAGAGCGAGACCCCATCTCAAAAAACATGGTGAAGTGCAAAATACACGGTTCACCCTGAGAGAGAATTCAGGGCAGGCTGCTTGTAAGGATGAGAGAGCGCTGGTTATTATTGGGGTAACTCCCTTTCTAGGAGTCTTCCATGATGAATTCCTAAGGAGCTGGGAAGAGGTGTTACTCTAAGCACGTTCTGGGTCATCCTCTGGGTGCACATGGGCTGTAGCTGTACATGCTTGTTCACACATCACACGTCTCAGTGCTGTGGTTGGTACGTCTGAAGGACACGGTCGCTTCCTTGACTACCTACTCTGCCTCAAGATCGTAGCTCACTGCAGCCCCAGTCTCCTGGCTCAAGCAGTCCTCCCACTTCAGCCTCCCAAGTACCTGGGGCTTCTGGGACTGCAGGCACGTGCCACCATGCCCAGCTAATTTTTGTTATTTTTAGGGAAGATGTGGTTTCCCTGTGTTCCCCAGGCTGGTCTTGAACTACTGGACTCAAGCAGTCCTCCCACCTCAGCCTCCCTGTGTTGGTGTGTTGGGATTACAGGTATGACCACTGTGCCTGGCTGAAAAAAAAATTTTTTTTCTTTTTTTTTTTGAGACAAAATCTTGCTCTTGTCACCCAGGATGGAGTGGTGCAGTGGCACGATCTTGGCTCACTGCAACCTCCACCTCCGAGGTGCAAACTTTTCTCCTGCCTCAGCCTCCCAGGTAGCTGGGATTACAGGCATGTGCCACCACCCCCGGCTAATTTTTGTATTTTTGGTAGAGATGGGGTTTCACCGTGTTGACCAGGCTGGTCTTGAACTCCTGACCTCAGGTGATCCACACCTCTCGGCCTCCCAAAGTACTGGGATTATAGGCGTGAGCTACCACACCTGGCCCCCAAAAAATGTTTTTTTAAATTAAAAAAAGCGTGCCAGGCGCGGTGACTCATGCCTGTAATCCCAGCACCTTGGGAGGCTGAGGCAGGTGGATCATGTAAGGTCAGGAGTTCGAGACCAGCCTGGCCAACATGGCAAAACCTGTCTCTACTAAAAATACAAAAATTCACCAGGTGTGGTTGTGCATGTCTATAATCCTGGGTACTCAGGAGGCTGAGACAGGAGAATCAACTGAACTCCAGAGGTGGAGGTTGCAGTGAGCCGAGATCACGGCACTACAGTCCAGCCTGGGTGACAGAGCGAGACTCTGTCTCAAAAAAAAAAGAAAAAAAAAGAAAAAAAAACAGAAGCAAATGGCTGCCTGGGAGTGGCCGCTGTGGGGCATTCCCATTTGTGTGACCCAGGTCGTGTCCCTCCCTAAGCCCTGGTCTCTCTTGCCTCCTGCAGGGCTGGTGAATTACCAGATCTCCGTCAAGTGAAGTAACTAGTTCGAGTTGGAAGTGCATCTTTTGGATGCAGAAAACAAAGTCGTGGACAACGTGGCCGGGACCCAGGGCCAGCTGAAAGTGCCGGGTGCCAACCTCTGGTGGCTGGACCGGATGCACGAACGCCCCGCCTGCCTATACTCGTGGGAGGTAATGGTGGTTCGGGACTTGCTTAAGGGAAGTCTTTTGCCCCCTCTGGTAGTCCTGGTTTCAGCAGGGGCCTGGGACAGGTGAACAGGCAGGCGCGGTCCTCTGAGCTCTCTGATGTTTCCCACTTTTGGCGGGAGGCCCAAAGGGTTTTTTTTTTTTTTTTTTTTGAGGTGGTCTCACTCTGTCACCCAGGTTATAGTGCATTGGCCTGATCACAGCTCACTGCAGCCTTGAGCTCCCAGGCGGCAGCTGTCCTCCTACCTTGGCCTCCTGGGTAACTGGGACTGTAGGCACATGCTGCCATGCCTGGCTAATTAAAACAATTTTGTCTGTAGGCCGGGCATGGTGGCTCACGCCTGTAATCCCAGCCCTTTGGGAGGCTGAAGTGGGCAGATCACTTGAGGCCAGGAGTTCGAGACCAGCCTGGCCAACATGGTGAAACACTGTCTCCACTAAAATACGCAAATTTGCTGGGCATCTGTACTCCCAGCTACTCAGGAGGCTGAGGCAGGAGCATTGCTTGAACCTGGGAGGCAGAGGCTATGGTGAGTTGAGATCACGCCACTGCACTTCATCCTGGGCGACCGAGTGAGACTGTCTCAAAACAAAATCTTTTTTATAGAGTTGGGGTCTCACTGTGTTGCCCAGGCTGGTCTTGAACTCCTGGGCTCAAGTGATCCTCCTGGGGATTCCAGGCATGAGCCACCTCGTCTGATCAAGGAGAAGGCCCGATTTTGAAGGGCAGGTCCCAGGGTCAGCCAGGAAAGGGCAGAGCCTCTGATTGCTGCTTCTCTGCAGGCCCCAAGGCGGCTGCTGGGGTGCACTGGGGGTCTTCCTGCTGCAGGGTAGGGCAGGCCAGATGGGGCTCAGGCTGTCGGGGTGCTCACACCTGGCGCTTTAGCTATCGTAGCTGTGGCTGACTGCACAGACATCACTGAGGCCTTTTTCTGACTTCTAGACACTCCCTGTGGCGATCCTCACTGTGGCTGTCACCGAGAGCCAGTTCCTCATCGATGGGAAACCTTTCTGTTTCCACAGTGTCAACAAGCATGAGGATGTAGACGTGCATTGGGGCTCCTGGGTCCTCATGGGGGCTGCTTCTGGTCACCTTCCACTTTCGCCTTCCCTGTGTGCTGTAGCTGAGGGCAGCTCAGGGCAGTGAGGCAAATGGCTCCAAACTACCCCACTGTGGAGCTGGTGCTTGGGCTGGAGTGGGGGCTCATGGCATGGCTCTCCAGAGTCCTGCCATTGGAGGAAGTGCAGATTTGACAGGGACAGGGGTCACTAGGCTCTGCTGTCTTCTAGATCCGAGGGAAGGACTTCGACCTGCTTTGCTGGCTTGGCACTAACGCCTTCTGCACCAGCCACTATCCCTACGCAGAGAAGCTGCAGATGTGTGACCGGTATGGGATTGTGGTTATTGATGAGTGTCCCGCTGTGGGCCTCTTGCTGCCATGAGTCCCTGCTGTGCACCTGCTCCGCCTGGCCAGCCCATGGGCCACACCGTGCCTCTGTCCCTTCCCTCCTGGCCCGCGGCAGCTCTTCAACAACTTGTCTATGCATCACTACATGGGGTTGATGGAAGAACTGGTGCACAGAGACAAGAATCACCCTGCCCTGGTGATGTGGTCTGACCAACGAGCCTGCGTCCTACCTAGAATCTGCTGGCTACTACATCAAGTGAGTGCCCCCGGCCTCGACTTCACTACAGCCTCGACTTCCCAGGCTCAGGTGACCTTTCTGCCTCAGCCTCCCGTGTAGCTAGGATAGCAGGTGCCCACCACCACGCTGAGCTAATGTTTTGTATTTTTAGTAGAGGTGGGATTTCACCATGTTGGCCAGGCTGGTCTCTAATTCCTGACCTCGGGTGATCCACCCCCCTCAGCCTCCCAAAGTGCTAGGATTACAGGCATGAGCCACAGCGCCCAGCTGTACCAGGGTTTTCTATTGAGTTTCTTGCCAAGGGTGACTTCCAGTAACAACCCCCCTGCACTTTTCTCAGGACTGGAAAGCTCAGGCAGCCCAGGGTGAATAAAAGCCTGAGTAGTGCAGTTAGCACAGGGGCCCTGGGTGGCCACAAGGTGGGCAGCAGCAGGGATGGGCATTGTGAGGCCTTGGGTGGGACTGTGGGGCTGGAGATTGTGAGTCACTAGCCTGGCCTGGCTGTTTCCTGGTAACCAGGTGACATAGGAAGCTTTGTGGGTTATAGGCATCAGCCAGGGCCAGCAGCCCTCAGTCGGTAGTGAGGAGGAAGAGGAGGAGCTCCGACTGTGCTGTGTCCCAGCAGTTTGTGCCTCTCGGCGCTTGTCGTGTTCATTTATCTGTGTCTTCAGAGAAGACAGCAGGTGGCGGCAGAGTAAGAGCTGAGGCCCCAGATCTGCCTGGGGTCAGGCTGCTTCTGTAAGTGCTGTGCCAGCCTCAGTAGCGTGGCTGCTGGGACAGCACCATTTCAGTTTCATCGAAGGCCCAGGCTGGACTGGACAGGCGTGTGGGTGACCCATGGGGTGTATACTGACCTGTTGTATCGACTCTACCTGTGGCTGTTGCGGGGTGGAGGAGGAACCCTGTTGTGAATCTGATACTTATGAGGCTGTGGCTGCTGCAACATCAGAATCCGCTACTGTAGAGCCTGGCAAGCTGGATGTGGGAGCCACGGAGGGCCACGACCTGCAGCACATCAGCAGGCAAAAGATGCCCACAGGTAAAAAAGCCTTGGGTTCCATTTACTCTCTGGCACACCTCTGGCCACCTCACCCCCTTCCCATACCCTCATCCCCAGAGACATCCTCAGCTTCCAGCTCCATCCTGCCCATAGCCAGCTTTCCCAGGTCTGGGCATGGGGGGCAAAGGTTGGCTCTGCCTCTTGTCTTAGACATTGAGGCTTTTTTGATCTAGAAAAGGGAGAGCCCTCTTCTCAATGAAATTTCAAATACCCCAATTTTGGAGTTCCCGTCCCATCCAGCCCTGGGCTGGATCGGGAAGGAGACCCTGGCAGGTGGCAGACGGGTGGACGTGTGCAGTCCGAGATCAGCGTCCCATCCCACCCCAATGGGAGGGCCGTCCATACCCGGGCAGTTCAGGGAACCAGATATCCACCTACCCAAATTGTGGTTTTATTTTTCTATGTTTTTGAGACGGAGTTTTGCTGTGTCGCCCAGGCTGGAGTGCAGTGGTGAGATCTTGGCTCACTTCACCCTCGGCCTCCTGGGTTCAAGTGATTCTTCTGCCTCAGCCTCCTGAGTAGCTGGGATTACAGGCACGCATGAGGGCATGCACTTGGCCTGTTTTGTTTTTGAAATGGGGTTTCACTCTGGTGGCCCAGGCTGGAGTACAGTGGCACGATCTTGGTTCACTATAGCCTCGACTTCCCAGGCTCAGGTGACCTTTCTGCCTCAGCCTCCCGTGTAGCTAGGATAGCAGGTGCCCGCCACCACGCTGAGCTAATGTTTTGTATTTTTAGTAGAGGTGGGATTTCACCATGTTGGCCAGGCTGGTCTCTAATTCCTGACCTCGGGTGATCCACCCCCCTCAGCCTCCCAAAGTGCTAGGATTACAGGCATGAGCCACAGCGCCCAGCTGTACCAGGGTTTTCTATTGAGTTTCTTGCCAAGGGTGACTTCCAGTAACAACCCCCCTGCACTTTTCTCAGGACTGGAAAGCTCAGGCAGCCCAGGGTGAATAAAAGCCTGAGTAGTGCAGTCAGCACAGGGGCCCTGGGTGGCCACAAGGTGGGCAGCAGCAGGGATGGGCATTGTGAGGCCTTGGGTGGGGCTGTGGGGCTGGACATTGTGAGTCACTAGCCTGGCCTGGCTGTTTCCTGGTAACCAGGTGACATAGGAAGCTTTGTGGGTTATAGGCATCAGCCAGGGCCAGCAGCCCTCAGTCGGTAGTGAGGAGGAAGAGGAGGAGCTCCGACTGTGCTGTGTCCCAGCAGTTTTGTGCCTCTCGGCGCTTGTGTTCATTTATCTTTCAGAGAAGACAGCAGGTGGCGGCAGAGTAAGAGCTGAGGCCCCAGATCTGCCTGGGGTCAGGCTGCTTCTGTAAGTGCTGTGCCAGCCTCAGTAGCGTGGCTGCTGGGACAGCACCATTTCAGTTTCATCGAAGGCCCAGGCTGGACTGGACAGGCGTGTGGGTGACCCATGGGGTGTATACTGACCTGTTGTATCGACTCTACCTGTGGCTGTTGCGGGGTGGAGGAGGAACCCTGTTGTGAATCTGATACTTATGAGGCTGTGGCTGCTGCAACATCAGAATCCACTACTGTAGAGCCTGGCAAGCTGGATGTGGGAGCCACAGAGGGCCACGACCTGCAGCACATCAACAACAAAAAGCTGCCCACAGGTAAAAAAGCCACAGGTGTCGTTTACTCTCTGGCACTCCTGTGGCCATCCCCACCCCCTTCCCATACCCTCATCCCCAGAGACATCCTCAGCTGACAGCTCCCCCCTGCCCATAGCCAGCTTTCCCAGGCCTGGGACATGGGGGCAAAGGCTGACTCTGCCTCTTGTCTTTGTTATTGAGGCTTTTTTGATCTAGAAAAGGGAGAGCCCTCTTCTCAATGAAATTTCAAATACCCCAATTTTGGAGTTCCCGTCCCATCCAGCCCTGGGCTGGATCGGGAAGGAGACCCTGGCAGGTGGCAGACGGGTGGACGTGTGCAGTCCGAGATCAGCGTCCCATCCCACCCCAATGGGAGGGCCGTCCATACCCGGGCAGTTCAGGGAACCAGATATCCACCTACCCAAATTGTGGTTTTATTTTTCTATGTTTTTGAGACGGAGTTTTGCTGTGTCGCCCAGGCTGGAGTGCAGTGGTGAGATCTTGGCTCACTTCACCCTCGGCCTCCTGGGTTCAAGTGATTCTTCTGCCTCAGCCTCCTGAGTAGCTGGGATTACAGGCACGCATGAGGGCATGCACTTGGCCTGTTTTGTTTTTGAAATGGGGTTTCACTCTGGTGGCCCAGGCTGGAGTACAGTGGCACGATCTTGGTTCACTATAGCCTCGACTTCCCAGGCTCAGGTGACCTTTCTGCCTCAGCCTCCCGTGTAGCTAGGATAGCAGGTGCCCGCCACCACGCTGAGCTAATGTTTTGTATTTTTAGTAGAGGTGGGATTTCACCATGTTGGCCAGGCTGGTCTCTAATTCCTGACCTCGGGTGATCCACCCCCCTCAGCCTCCCAAAGTGCTAGGATTACAGGCATGAGCCACAGCGCCCAGCTGTACCAGGGTTTTCTATTGAGTTTCTTGCCAAGGGTGACTTCCAATAACAACCCCCCTGCACTTTTCTCAGGACTGGAAAGCTCAGGCAGCCCAGGGTGAATAAAAGCCTGAGTAGTGCAGTTAGCACAGGGGCCCTGGGTGGCCACAAGGTGGGCAGCAGCAGGGATGGGCATTGTGAGGCCTTGGGTGGGGCTGTGGGGCTGGACATTGTGAGTCACTAGCCTGGCCTGGCTGTTTCCTGGTAACCAGGTGACATAGGAAGCTTTGTGGGTTATAGGCATCAGCCAGGGCCAGCAGCCCTCAGTCGGTAGTGAGGAGGAAGAGGAGGAGCTCCGACTGTGCTGTGTCCCAGCAGTTTGTGCCTCTCGGCGCTTGTCGTGTTCATTTATCTGTGTCTTCAGAGAAGACAGCAGGTGGCGGCAGAGTAAGAGCTGAGGCCCCAAATCTGCCTGGGGTCAGGCTGCTTCTGTAAGTGCTGTGCCAGCCTCAGTAGCGTGGCTGCTGGGACAGCACCATTTCAGTTTCATCAAAGGCCCAGGCTGGACTGGACAGGCGTGTGGGTGACCCATGGGGTGTATACTGACCTGTTGTATCGACTCTACCTGTGGCTGTTGCGGGGTGGAGGAGGAACCCTGTTGTGAATCTGATACTTATGAGGCTGTGGCTGCTGCAACATCAGAATCCACTACTGTAGAGCCTGGCAAGCTGGATGTGAGAGCCACAGAGGGCCACGACCTGCAGCACATCAACAACAAAAAGCTGCCCACAGGTGAAAAAGCCACAGGTGTCGTTTACTCTCTGGCACTCCTGTGGCCATCCCCACCCCCTTCCCATACCCTCATCCCCAGAGACATCCTCAGCTGACAGCTCCCCCCTGCCCATAGCCAGCTTTCCCAGGCCTGGGACATGGGGGCAAAGGCTGACTCTGCCTCTTGTCTTTGTCATTGAGGCTTTTTTGATCTAGAAAAGGGAGAGCCCTCTTCTCAATGAAATTTCAAATACCCCAATTTTGGAGTTCCCGTCCCATCCAGCCCTGGGCTGGATCGGGAAGGAGACCCTGGCAGGTGGCAGACGGGTGGACGTGTGCAGTCCGAGATCAGCGTCCCATCCCACCCCAATGGGAGGGCCGTCCATACCCGGGCAGTTCAGGGAACCAGATATCCACCTACCCAAATTGTGGTTTTATTTTTCTATGTTTTTGAGACGGAGTTTTGCTGTGTCGCCCAGGCTGGAGTGCAGTGGTGAGATCTTGGCTCACTTCACCCTCGGCCTCCTGGGTTCAAGTGATTCTTCTGCCTCAGCCTCCTGAGTAGCTGGGATTACAGGCACGCATGAGGGCATGCACTTGGCCTGTTTTGTTTTTGAAATGGGGTTTCACTCTGGTGGCCCAGGCTGGAGTACAGTGGCACGATCTTGGTTCACTACAGCCTCGACTTCCCAGGCTCAGGTGACCTTTCTGCCTCAGCCTCCCGTGTAGCTAGGATAGCAGGTGCCCGCCACCACGCTGAGCTAATGTTTTGTATTTTTAGTAGAGGTGGGATTTCACCATGTTGGCCAGGCTGGTCTCTAATTCCTGACCTCGGGTGATCCACCCCCCTCAGCCTCCCAAAGTGCTAGGATTACAGGCATGAGCCACAGCGCCCAGCTGTACCAGGGTTTTCTATTGAGTTTCTTGCCAAGGGTGACTTCCAGTAACAACCCCCCTGCACTTTTCTCAGGACTGGAAAGCTCAGGCAGCCCAGGGTGAATAAAAGCCTGATTAGTGCAGTCAGCACAGGGGCCCTGGGTGGCCACAAGGTGGGCAGCAGCAGGGATGGGCATTGTGAGGCCTTGGGTGGGGCTGTGGGGCTGGACATTGTGAGTCACTAGCCTGGCCTGGCTGTTTCCTGGTAACCAGGTGACATAGGAAGCTTTGTGGGTTATAGGCATCAGCCAGGGCCAGCAGCCCTCAGTCGGTAGTGAGGAGGAAGAGGAGGAGCTCCGACTGTGCTGTGTCCCAGCAGTTTGTGCCTCTCGGCGCTTGTCGTGTTCATTTATCTGTGTCTTCAGAGAAGACAGCAGGTGGCGGCAGAGTAAGAGCTGAGGCCCCAAATCTGCCTGGGGTCAGGCTGCTTCTGTAAGTGCTGTGCCAGCCTCAGTAGCGTGGCTGCTGGGACAGCACCATTTCAGTTTCATCGAAGGCCCAGGCTGGACTGGACAGGCGTGTGGGTGACCCATGGGGTGTATACTGACCTGTTGTATCGACTCTACCTGTGGCTGTTGCGGGGTGGAGGAGGAACCCTGTTGTGAATCTGATACTTATGAGGCTGTGGCTGCTGCAACATCAGAATCCACTACTGTAGAGCCTGGCAAGCTGGATGTGAGAGCCACAGAGGGCCACGACCTGCAGCACATCAACAACAAAAAGCTGCCCACAGGTGAAAAAGCCACAGGTGTCGTTTACTCTCTGGCACTCCTGTGGCCATCCCCACCCCCTTCCCATACCCTCATCCCCAGAGACATCCTCAGCTGACAGCTCCCCCCTGCCCATAGCCAGCTTTCCCAGGCCTGGGACATGGGGGCAAAGGCTGACTCTGCCTCTTGTCTTTGTCATTGAGGCTTTTTTGATCTAGAAAAGGGAGAGCCCTCTTCTCAATGAAATTTCAAATACCCCAATTTTGGAGTTCCCGTCCCATCCAGCCCTGGGCTGGATCGGGAAGGAGACCCTGGCAGGTGGCAGACGGGTGGACGTGTGCAGTCCGAGATCAGCGTCCCATCCCACCCCAATGGGAGGGCCGTCCATACCCGGGCAGTTCAGGGAACCAGATATCCACCTACCCAAATTGTGGTTTTATTTTTCTATGTTTTTGAGACGGAGTTTTGCTGTGTCGCCCAGGCTGGAGTGCAGTGGTGAGATCTTGGCTCACTTCACCCTCGGCCTCCTGGGTTCAAGTGATTCTTCTGCCTCAGCCTCCTGAGTAGCTGGGATTACAGGCACGCATGAGGGCATGCACTTGGCCTGTTTTGTTTTTGAAATGGGGTTTCACTCTGGTGGCCCAGGCTGGAGTACAGTGGCACGATCTTGGTTCACTACAGCCTCGACTTCCCAGGCTCAGGTGACCTTTCTGCCTCAGCCTCCCGTGTAGCTAGGATAGCAGGTGCCCGCCACCACGCTGAGCTAATGTTTTGTATTTTTAGTAGAGGTGGGATTTCACCATGTTGGCCAGGCTGGTCTCTAATTCCTGACCTCGGGTGATCCACCCCCCTCAGCCTCCCAAAGTGCTAGGATTACAGGCATGAGCCACCGTGCCCAGCTGTACCAGGGTTTTCTATTGAGTTTCTTGCCAAGGGTGACTTCCAGTAACAACCCCCCTGCACTTTTCTCAGGACTGGAAAGCTCAGGCAGCCCAGGGTGAATAAAAGCCTGATTAGTGCAGTCAGCACAGGGGCCCTGGGTGGCCACAAGGTGGGCAGCAGCAGGGATGGGCATTGTGAGGCCTTGGGTGGGGCTGTGGGGCTGGACATTGTGAGTCACTAGCCTGGCCTGGCTGTTTCCTGGTAACCAGGTGACATAGGAAGCTTTGTGGGTTATAGGCATCAGCCAGGGCCAGCAGCCCTCAGTCGGTAGTGAGGAGGAAGAGGAGGAGCTCCGACTGTGCTGTGTCCCAGCAGTTTGTGCCTCTCGGCGCTTGTCGTGTTCATTTATCTGTGTCTTCAGAGAAGACAGCAGGTGGCGGCAGAGTAAGAGCTGAGGCCCCAAATCTGCCTGGGGTCAGGCTGCTTCTGTAAGTGCTGTGCCAGCCTCAGTAGCGTGGCTGCTGGGACAGCACCATTTCAGTTTCATCGAAGGCCCAGGCTGGACTGGACAGGCGTGTGGGTGACCCATGGGGTGTATACTGACCTGTTGTATCGACTCTACCTGTGGCTGTTGCGGGGTGGAGGAGGAACCCTGTTGTGAATCTGATACTTATGAGGCTGTGGCTGCTGCAACATCAGAATCCACTACTGTAGAGCCTGGCAAGCTGGATGTGAGAGCCACGGAGGGCCACGACCTGCAGCACATCAGCAGGCAAAAGATGCCCACAGGTGAAAAAGCCACAGGTGTCGTTTACTCTCTGGCACACCTCTGGCCACCTCACCCCCTTCCCATACCCTCATCCCCAGAGACATCCTCAGCTTCCAGCTCCCCCCTGCCCATAGCCAGCTTTCCCAGGCCTGGGCATGGGGGCAAAGGCTGACTCTGCCTCTTGTCTTTGTCATTGAGGCTTTTTTGATCTAGAAAAGGGAGAGCCCTCTTCTCAATGAAATTTCAAATACCCCAATTTTGGAGTTCCCGTCCCATTCTCTAGCCTTACCTATCCGGCCGGTTTGGTACCTAAATGAAGGAAACAGGTAAGGGTCAGATTGTTTCTTTTCTTCCATCCCTTAAGGTAGCTTATTTTTATTTTATTTATTTAATTAATTTATTTAGATGGAATCTCACTCTGTTGCCCAGGTTGGAGTGCAGTGGTGCGATCTGAGCTCACTGCAACCTCTGCCTCCTGGGATCAAGCCATTCTCTAGCCTTAGCCTCCTGAGTAGGGACTACAGGCGCCCGCCACCACGCCTGGCTAATTTTTTGTATTTTTAGTAGAGACGGGGTTTCACCGTGTTAGCCAGGATGGTCTCTATCTCCTGGCCTCGTGATCCACCTGCCTCAGCCTCCCAAAGTGCTGGGATTACTTAAAGGCATGAGCCACCGAACCCAGCCCCTAATTTAATTTTTTTTTTTTTTAAAGTTCTGAGATACATGTGCAAGATGTACAGTTTTGTTACATAGGTAAAATTGTGCCATGGTGGTTTGCTGTACCTGTCAACCCTTCAACTAGGTATGAAGGCTTGCCTGCATTAGCTATTTATCCAGATGCTCTCCCTTCCCCTGGCCCCTGACAGGCCCTAGTGTGTGTTGTTCTCCTCTCTAACACTGTACATAGTCTAAGACCACTCCCTTGCTGATGACAAATGTAAGTGATGGGTCGCGGGGGACTCTCTTGCCTGCTTTTGTCTGGAGAGCCTGCCTGGCATCCGGTTCCTGATAGGAGTGAGGACCTGGAGTGCAGTGTGAGAAACAGATGGCTCCGTGAAGAACTGTGATCGTCCACTGGAGACCCTGGAAACAGCCATATCATTTAATTGGTGTGGGTTTGTGTGCAGCAGGGTTGGGAGGTAGCTAGGGGTGAATCCATGTGTAGTGAGTGTGAGCGTGTTTGTCAATGTGTGTTTTCCCCCAAAAATGGGCCCTGCATGCCCAGCACAGTACAAGTGTCACTTTTCTTGAATTCCTGGCCTATGTGGTCCTCTCACCTCAGCCTCCCGAGTCATGTCTTCTAATAAAAAGGAAGAAAAACTTGAGCACCACCATACACTTTACATAAATGACCTCTTTCCTCCCTCACCCCAGCTGTACCTGAAGGTCCATTCAGTATCCCTACTCCTTAGCTGGAGAGAGTGCAGAAAGGAATGAACCCAGATTCTGACCTCCTGAATCGAGGAGGTAAAAGCAAACCCAGAAATGGGTCCCAATGTTGAAGGTCTGTATTAATCAACTGTGTCATCATTCAGGCTTGGTGATAGGACCCCACACCAGGGAGTTCCAGCACCTATGTGTGCACCTGGAACTGTGTGGCCTATAAGCTGCCAAACTTTGCCCATCATCAAATGGGGCCCCAGTGGTCACATAACCCAGGGTAGCAAAAGGTACACGGAACAATAGACGTTTGCATGCACGTTACTGTGAAATACACATAGAAAGCCCACAGGCTTCTGGTCAGCTCACAGATTCTGAGAAGTGTAAGGGTTCACATAGAACAGTGCAGCTCAACATCTGTCAGTGCTGGGGTCATTCGTCAGCACTTGGTCAAAGCAGGGAAGGATCAGGAAGATACTGCACTGTATTTAATAACAGGACTACCTCAAGCCTTAGAAATGCTCCAATCCATGGCCTGGCGCAGTGGCTCATGCCTGTAATCCCAGCACTTTGGGAGGTCGAGGTAGGTGGATTGCCTGAGGTTAGGAGTTCGAGACCAGCCTGGCCAACCTGGTGAAACCTTGTCTCTACTTAAAATACAAAAATTAGCTGGGTGTGGTGGCAGGCTCCTGTAATCCCAGCTACTCAGGAGGCTGAGAGGAGAATCTCTTGAACCCAAGAGGCGGAAGTTGCAGTGAGCCGAGATCGAGCCATTGCACTCCTGCCTGAATGACTGAGTGAGACTCCGTCTCAAAAAGAAGAATAAAAGAAAGAGAAGAGCAGAGGAGGAATAGCTAACAGGGTTAGTACTCATATCGCTGAGAACCCTTCTGAGTAGGAGTGAGCAGGACCTGGCCTTCCTGTCTGCCGAGAGCATGGCGTGGACATCATCCTAAATGCCTCAAGAATGGAGTTTCAGGCCGGGCGCGGTGGATCAAGCCTGTAATCCCAGCACTTTGGGAGGCCGAGACGGGCGGATCACGAGGTCAGGAGATCGAGACCATCCTGGCTAACACGGTGAAACCCCGTCTCTACTAAAAAAGAAAATACAAAAACTAGCCGGGCAAGGTGGCGGGTGCCTGTAGTCCCAGCTCCTCGGGAGGCTGAGGCAGGAGAATGGCGTAAACCCGGGAGGCGGACCTTGCAGTGAGCTGAGATCCGGCCACTGCACTCCAGTCCGGGCGACAGAGCGAGACTCCGCCTCAAAAAAAAAAAAAAAAAAAAAAAGAATGGAGTTTCATCGCTTTCTCTTGTCTTCTCCATCTTTGTGTGATGATGGCGGTGACACCAGCAGAAATTGGTGAGGAGGCAGAACAGGAATCAGGTCCCCACTTCTCTGACACAGAGCAGACAGGACACAAGTCAGGACAGACACAGACAGGTCCCAGGCCTGATCTTTCTGGGGCTAGGACAGATGAGTTTTTCTTTTTCACCTCTTCTGGAAGCCACTTGAGGAATAGTCCTTGAGGAGACAGTATTGTCCAAGGGTTGTCTGCCCTAGAAATGTGCTTTTTTTTTTTTTTTTTTGAGAGGGACCCTCACTGTGTTGCCCAGGCTGGAGTGCAGTGGTGTGATCTCAGTTCACTGCAACGTCCACCTCCCAAGTTCAAGTGATTCTCCTGCCTCAGCCTGTTGAGTAGCTGGAATTACAGGCATGCACCACCACGCCCAGCTAATTTTTGTATTTGCAGTAGAGATGGGGTTTCTCCATGTTGGCCAGGCTGGTCTCAAACTCCTGACATCAGGCGATCCGCCCACCACGGCCTCCCAAAGTGGTGGGATTACACACGTGAGCCACCATGCCTGGCTGACGTGTTTCAACTGGACAGAGCTCCCTAGCACTAATACCAGGGGAGGTGGGGAGGGACACAAGTTCCAGTGCACCAGGAGCCAGCAAAGGGATGGGGACTGATTCCAGAGTCCAGCTCATCCTTGCAACTGTTCTGTGGAATCCACAACACATCAGTTTCCACTTATTTTGTAGAAGGTTTGGAATCTTCAGTGTCAAACTCTATCTGTGTTGTGTCTTCCCACAGGGTGGATAGAAGAACCCTGGCTATGGATGTTTCCTGCCAGGGCAGTGACTGTGTCTTCCTCATTAGTCCTTACCCCAGAGCTCAGTCCTGGGGAGAACATGTTAGGCCCCATGGGCACTGTAGTGAACACATCCCTGGGGTGAGTTCTAGGTCAGCCCTGGGCTGGGATCTAGCGCAGGTGTGGAAATGTTCCCTTCTCAGCCTGTCCAGCCTGTTGAACCCTACACCAATCCTGGAGCCTGCCCCAGCTTCTGAGTCAGGGTCCCTGGAGATGAGGTTGAGCTCCTGAGGACAGTGAGGTGCCCCTGCCCCTCGGCTTTTGCTTCTCTGATGCTGTCTAGACAGGGAGTGCAGGGCCACGCTCTTCCCCTGTGTGCACATGCGCCCCCTGCTGGCCTGCCTCTGGACCTGGATGTTGTCCTCATTGTCATCTCCCCAGCCCCACACAGTGACTGGCCCTTGTGCACATGCCCAGGAAGTAACCATAAATGTGTGGTAGCAGCACAGCTGTAAACCAATTTGCAAGAAAACACCAGGGGAGGGGGTCATGTCTTCCTCATGTCGGGGTCTCCTGTGTCATCTATTGTGGTTGTCAGTCATATATGTGCCTCCTCGTATTTCTTCTTCTTTTTTTTTTTTTTAGAGATGGAGTCTTGCTCTGTCGCCCAGGCTGGAGTGCAGTGGCCAGATCTCAGCTCATTGCAAGCTCCGCCTCCCGGGTTCCCGCCATTCTCCTGCCTTAGCCTCTGGAGTAGCTGGGACTACAGGCGCCCGCCACCTCGCCCGGCTAGTTTTTTGTATTTTTTAGTAGAGACGGGGTTTCATCGTGTTAGCCAGGATGGTCTTGAAATCCTGACTTCGTGATCCGCCCATCTCAGCCTCCCAAAGTGCTGGGATTACAGGCTTGAGCCACCGCGCCTGGCTGCCTCCTCAAAAGTTCAGGACTGGGCATGGTGGCTCACACCTGTAATTCCAGCACTTTAGAAGGCCAGGGCAGGTGGATCACCTGAGGTCAGGAGTTAGAGACCAGGCTGGGCAACATGGTAAAACCCCATCTCTACTAAAAATGCAAAAATTAGCCATGTATGGTGTTGCATGTCTGTCATCCCAGCTACTCAGGAGACTGAGGCAGGAGAATCGCCTGAACCCGGGAGGCGGAGGTTGCAGTGAGCCGAGTTCATGCCATTGTACTCCAGCCTGGGCAGCAAGAGTAAACCTCCATCTCACAACATTGAAAACAACAAAAAAAAAACAAAAACCTCATCACAACAGCCGCCGTGCAATGGCCTGACAGAACGCTCTTTCCCATCTGCTGTGAGCCTGACTGAGGGGCCGATTGTTGAACTCCTGTAACTCAAAGCATGCGTGTCAAAGTGGGAATCTCAGGGCTATGAGATTGGAGGTGAGACCTATAATGTGCCAGTGGAAGGAAAAAGTTGAAAGGTGGTTCCTTCAGTTCTTCTTTCTCACTTGAAGGCTGGCAAGTGTGAACGATGCCTTTCTAGAGACCTCTGACTCCCCAGAGCCCAGGGATAGTCTGACAACACCAAGGGAAGGACAGAGTGATCTTGTGTAACCCAGTGTGGCCTCACCTGGAGTAGGAGGGTGGGCGAGTTGCTCTCTGGAATAACTTCTTGTGGAGTTTTTGTTTCTAATGATTGGCCAGTGGACACCGTCCATGAGGCCAGCTGCAGTGAGGCAGACCTGCAGATGGAGAATGATACTCTAGGAGGATCTCTGGGAGCAGTTGGGTGACACCTGTTGCTTTGGAACCTAGGAACAGGGTGAGGAAGTCAGAACCAAAGGAAATACGTGTAGAAGTCTGACTTGTTCCTTTTGTATTTTAATAAGATAGAGGTGAGAGACAATTAGTGTCCATGGGCTTTGTGTGCTGTAAACATTTTTTTTTTTTTAACCATTTTGTAACCATTTTTTTCCTTGCTCTGATTTTAATGATTACCTTTCCCAGAAGACCAGTTTTTCCTTTCTATGTGACAGCAAACATCAAAGCCTTGAGTTTTGATTGGTTAATATCTTCTGGAACTTGGGAATGCAAGAGCCTTATTAGGTCCAGGCACTGACTAAGATGCGAGGTATCTGGTGAGACTCCCTCATGCTCACTACTTGAACATAGTTGTTTCTCTGAGATGGTGTCAGAATCTTCAGTCCCGCGCTCCATATGCCGCATCCAGCAAAGCTCCCTGAGGGACTCACAGTCTCCAACCCCCAGGGCACTGACATTAACTCTGTGTCCTTTTAGGTCCCCCTGAGGACAGCCTGAGTTTAAAATCTCTAACACCAAGTGAGAAACACATTGCTGATGTCCAGGTAAGACACCCTTTCTTTGCCTTCTGAGGAAATGTTGCTTTCCTGATGTGAGAAACAAACTCACCCATCCAAATCCAAAGAATGAACTCAGGCCCGCAGAACAGAGAAAGCGAGACTTTTAATGGTGGTCTTGCAACATTGGGTGTCTGAGGGCAGACACACCCAGAACAGTTTCTTTTTTTTTTTTTTCTTTTTTTTTTGAGACAGAGTTTTGCTCTGTCGCTCAGGCTGGAATGCAGTGGCATGATGCTGGCTCACCACAACCTCTACCTCCTGGGTTCAAGCAGTTCTCCTGCCTCAGCCTCCTGAGTGGCCGAGATTACAGGCACTTGCCACCACACCCAGCTAATTTTTTAATAGTTTCAGTAGACACAGGGGTTTTACCATGTTGGCCAGGCTGGTTTTGAACTCCTGACCTCAAGTGATCTGCCTGCCTCAGCCTCCCAAAGTGCTAGGATTACATGCGTGAGCTA
Source organism: Rhinopithecus roxellana (assembly GCF_007565055.1). Classification (NCBI taxonomy): domain Eukaryota; kingdom Metazoa; phylum Chordata; class Mammalia; order Primates; family Cercopithecidae; genus Rhinopithecus; species Rhinopithecus roxellana. The sequence continues at coordinate 58,101,849 of NC_044561.1, forward strand.
CCACACCCGGTCCCACCCAGAAGAGTTTCAACCACCAATTTATCCCCTGGTGTGCAGGTCCCTCCCCTGGTTCCTCATAGGCTGAGTACTATGAGGTCACAATCTTCCCGGGTGTCACATATTGACTGATGTGTAGGGGCTTTAGGTATTTTTTTTTTTTTTTTTGAGACAGAGTCTCGCTGTCACCCAGGCTGCAGTGCAGTGGCCGGATCTCAGCTCACTGCAAGCTCCGCCTCCCGGGTTTACGCCATTCTCCTGCCTCAACCTCCCGAGTAGCTGGGACTACAGGCGCCCGCCACCTCGCCCGGCTAGTTTTTTGTATTTTTAGTAGAGACGGGGTTTCACCGTGTTAGCCAGGATGGTCTCGATCTCCTGACCTCGTGATCTGCCCGTCTCGACCTCCCAAAGTGCTGGGATCACAGGCTTGAGCCACCGCGCCCGGCCTAGGTATTCTTTTTATTGTTGTCTTACTGCATTTTGTTGAAGCCACATGCGTTGCCATCCTAGTCAGCTCAGGGGCTCTTCAAGTATTTGACTTATGACCTAAGTAGCTGGGTAGGCTGATAAGAATAGACAAAGTGAGCTATTCTGCAGGCTAGTGAACTTTCAACTTAGACTAAACTTATTTGTTAAAGTGAGGACAAGTAAGCGGGGTGCAAGGGGGACCCAACAAGCAGGCATTGCCCATCCAACCAGGAGCCTAGGATTTCTTCTGTCCTTTGCTGACCTAAACAGGTTCAAGGCACTTTGTCTTAAAAATGAACAGCTGTGGCCGGGCGCGGTGGCTCAAGCCTGTAATCCCAGCACTTTGGGAGGCCGAGACGGGCGGATCACGAGGTCAGGAGATCGAGACCATCCTGGCTAACACGGTGAAACCCCGTCTCTACTAAAAATACAAAAACTAGCCGGGCGAAGTGGCGGGCGCCTGTAGTCCCAGCTACTCGGGAGGCTGAGGCAGGAGAATGGCGTAAACTCGGGAGGCGGAGCTTGCAGTGAGCTGAGATCTGGCCACTGCACTCCAGCCCGGGCGACAGAGCGAGACTCCGCCTCAAAAAAAAAAAAAAAAAAAAAAAAAAAAAAATGAACAGCTGTGTGGCTGGGCGCTGTGGCTCACGCTTGTAATCCCAGCACTTTGGGAGGCCGAGGCGGGCAGATCACGAGGTCAGGAGATCGAGACCATCCTGGCTAACATGGTGAAACCCTGTCTCTACTAAAACAAAAAATTAGCCAGGTGTGGTCACGGGCGCCTGTAGTCCCAGCTACTCGGGAGGCTGAGACAGGAGAATGGCGTGAACCCGGGAGGTGGAGCTTGCAGTGAACCGAGATCGCGCCACTGCACTCCAGCCTGGGCAACAGAACGAGACTCCGTCTCAAAAAAAAAAAAAAAATCGACTGCTGTGGTCGGGTGTGGTGGCTCACGCCTGTAATCCCAGCCCTTTGGGAGGCCAAGTGGGCAGATCACAAGATCAGGAGATCGAGACCATCCTGGCCAACATGGTGAAACCCCATCTCTACTAAAAATACAGAAATTAGCTGGGTGTGGTGGCACACGCCTGTGATCCCAGCTACTCGGGAGGCTGAGGCAGGAGAATAGCTTGAACCTGGGAGGTGGAGGTTGCAGTGAGCTGAGATCGCACCACTGCACTCCAGCCTGGTGATAAAGCTAGACTCCATCTCAAAAAGACAAACAACAACAACACCAAACAGACCACTGGATGCATTATTTCCTTCACCTGATTTCTTTCCTTCTCAATTAATTCTGATGTAAGATGAGGCCCATTATGTACAACGTACATAATAGTCCTTCTTGGGGTGGAGTTCAGCGGGAATGTCTTCCCATCTCATACATGACATGCTAGGATGTTTTTAAATCACAACATATATCATCAACTGTAATGCAGAGGCATTTTCCTCCACACCAGTTTTCCTCTTTGAATTAGGCATTGTGCGCTTGCCAATCTAAATCAACTTCAAAGAAATTCTGTGGGAAAAGCTCTTGTCTTTTCCACACATGTCCTCTATGCTAGAATGTTTTGTCTTTGACATGGACTCAACCACTGTTTCACAAGTAGTTTTGTGAAGTCATCAGGAGACTAACAGATCTGTGTAAAGGGTGCAGCAGAATTGATCTAATCCTCATGGCATCTTCTTTTGTCTCATTGCAGATTTACCATCAGTTGTCCAGGGTACGTACCTTGAACTAACTCACTTTCTGAGAAACAACCTTGCTGGCTTTAATATATAGAAACCTTAATCTGGGTTCCTGTTAAAAATCTTGGGGGTGTGGTGAGAGGAAATGATTTTGCAAGTGTATAACTGTGAGCAGAGGGGCTGTAGAAATGTGTGTGAACCCAGAGGACCAACCAGGAGATTGTTTGTGAGCCAGTGTGTCTTCACCTGGAGTAGGAGAAGTGAGTGCACTTCTCACTGACTTATCCTGATGTTGGTGGCTCTAAAGAGTGGATTCTGGAGAATCTCAGCACCGAAGAGGATACCTTTCCAGGTAGGCAACAGGACTTCAGATGGGATCTAATCAAACAACATTTCCAGGAACCTTCATGTTATACCTGCTGCTTGGGAGGCTGAGGGAGGCTGTAGAAAGAGAAAAAGGAAAAGTAAATATAAGCTGCGTTTGTTATTTTCAGAGTTTAATGTCATCTTGGTGAGAAGTACTATGTTTATGGACTTTTGAGTATCCTGTGTTTTCGATCACCTCTTCTTGCTTTATTATTTAAAGATGATTTTTCTGAGAACAACTGCTCTTTTCTGTCTGTGCCACTGTAAAATCTCAGAGCCTTTGGTTTGGGATGCAGTTCTGTCACAGGCAGTTACTTAATCTTGGATATAAAATTCTTCTGCAGTGTGCCCGGATGCTTAGGATAAATGGATCCTCACCTTATGAACTGTTAGGTTTCATGGCAGCACATTCATTTGTCTGTCCTTGCTGTTTTACCTCTGGTATCAAGACATCTCCCTGGGTGTGGAGGACAGAACGAAAATTCACTCTGGGTTCACTGCAGAAGCTCCAATGTCTTGGAAATGGAGGGAGAAGCACAACCGTGAGCACACTGTCAGCATTCCATTTCTTCATTTGAATGAGAATGTGCAGTTTTACCGTCATTTGTGGAAGAGACTTTCCTTTCCCCATTGGGTATTCTTGGCACCTCTGTTGAAGATCAGCTGACTCTATGTGTGCATTTAATTCTGGGCTCTCGATTCTATATCTGTGATACTTATGGGTGCCCCCATGCTAGAAGCATGCTGTCTCAGTTTCTCTGTTTTTTATAGATTTCAATCTCATGAATGTGTTTCCTCCAACACTATTCTTTTTCAATGTTACCATGGTTATTTGCGGCATATAAAAATTCCTTAAAGTCTTAGGATTAACGTTTCCATTTCTGCACAGATGTCTGTTGCCAGTTTGATAGCAGTTGTTGTGAGTCTGTAGATCATGTGTGTAGTATTGTGTGTTAGTCAAGTTTACTCTTCCTATCCATGAATACAGGAAGCCTTTCAACTTATTTGTATGATCTTTACTTGAGTCTTTATTTTGACAGCTGATTAGCTAGATTTAACATGACTAAGATAGATTTGTGTTTTTTTTTTTTTTTTTTTTTTTTTTTTTTGGAGATGGAGTCACTCTGTCACCATACTGGGGTGCAGTGATGTGATCTCCGCACACTGCCACCTCTGCCTCCCAGATTCAAGTGATTCTCCTGCCTTATCCTCCCAAGTAGCTGGGACAACAGGTGCGTGCCACCGCATCCAGCTAATTTTTGTCTTTTTAGTAGAGATGTGGTTTTGCCATGTTGGCCAGGATGGTCTTGTTCTCTTGACCTCATGATCCACCCACCTCAGCCTCCCAAAGTGCTGGGATTACAGGCATGAGCCACTATGCCTGGCCAAATTTGTGGTATCGTATACCAGTATTTTGTATATCTGAATGAATAGGCATCAAAAAAATACTATGTAAGCTAGTTAACCAAAAATCACCCCCGTACTCATGGACGTTTTTTCATGAATTTCTTCATTTCTATTGGTATATATTTTCTCATTTCAGTAGATCATGTATATTTGAACCTGGAAACTTATCCTCATGGCAGAAAGTGTTCAGAGTCACATCTCTCAGCTTCACTGGTATAGGTTGCGCAGGCTCTGGGTGCTTGGCCTGTTCGAATGAAGCTTGATCTTTAGGGAATCTCCTCAGGGAGAGTGACACAGAGCTGCTGAAGCCCTTGACCGCAGGGGTCCAAAAGGTTGTGTGCACACACCCTGGTTCCAGAAGAAGACTTCCAAGGAGGAAATCATGACTATTTTTTTTTTTTTTTTTTTTGAGATGGAGTCTTGCTCTGTCGCCCAGACTGGAGTACAGTGGTGCGATCTCGGCTCACTGCAAGCTCCGCCTCCTGGGTTCACACCATTCTCCTGCATCAGCTTCCCGAGTAGCTGGGACCACAGGCACCCGCCACCACATCCGGCTAATTTTTTGTATTTTTAGTAGAAACGGGGTTTCACCATGTTAACCAGGATGGTCTCAATCTCCTGACCTTGTGATCCGCCCTCCTCGGCCTCCCAAAGTGCTGGGATTACAGGCATGAGCCACCGTGCCTGGCTGACTATTTTTAATTGTAGCATTTTAGTATTTAATTTTTGAACGACCTCTATGAAAAAGAAATTGTGATCAGCTGGGCGCGGTGGCTCATGCCTGTAATCCCAGCACTTTGGGAGGCCGAGGTGAGTGGATGATGAGGTCAGGAGATTGAGACCATCCTGGCTAACATGGTGAAACTGTGTCTCTACTAAAAATACAAAAAAATTAGCCAGGCCTGGTGGTGGGTGCCTGTAGTTCCAGCTACTCAGGAGGCTGAGGCAGGAGAATGGTGTGAACTGGGCAAGCGGAGCTTGCAGTGAGCTGAGATCACGCTCCTGCATTTCAGCCTGGGGGACAGAGCAAGACTCTGTCTCAAAAAAAAAAAAAAAAAAGAGTGTGTGATCAGTAGAGTAGAGTAATTTGGGTGAAATTGAATCCACTTCACCAATAAATTAAGTAATTAATCCTTTAAAACAGATGCTAAATATAGTACCATCATAATTGGATCCTAGTGTACTGCCATGGTCTTGAATACATTAAGAAAATGCTGTTTGTTTAGAAGACTTTCAAAACATTTGAGAGGGAGGAAGGCACTCTTCCATTGACCCTCAGTGTGCATTTTAGATCCATTTGGGGTAGACTGTTTTGTGTTGCTCCCTGATGCCTCTAGCACAAGGCCAAGGCCTCCACGTCTCATGTCTTTCTTTCTCCCCTTCTCTGCCATCCCTCTTCCACTCAGGGGAATAGTACAGCATCAACTCAGTCCATGCTTGTTAATCAACCACCTCCATATACCACATCCAGCAAAGCTCCCTGAGTGACTCACAGTCACAAACACCCAGGGCACTGATCTTTCCTCTGTGGCCTTCCAGGTTCTTCTGAGGACAATCTGAATTTAATACGCCTACCGCCAAGTGAAGTTGGTGATTGGGAAAATGATGATAATGATGAGGATGATGAGGATGTTGATATCATCCAGGTAAGACCACCTTTCTTTGTCTTCTGAGGAAGTGTTGGTTTTCTGATGTGAGAAACAAACTCACTAGTCCAAACCCAAAGAATGGACTCAGGGAGCTGAAAAATAGAAAAAGTGAGATTTTCTTTCCTTTTTTTTTCTTTTTCTTTTTCTTTTTTTTTTAAGAAAGAGTCTAGTTCAGTTGGCCAGGCTGCAGTGCAGTGGTGCAATCTCGGCTCTATCTCCTGGGCTCAATGAATTCTCCTGCCTCAGCCTCCTGAGTAGCTGGGATTACAGGCATGTGTCCCCATGCCTAGCTAATTTTTGTGTTCTTAGTAGAGATGGTGTTTCAGCATGTTAGCCAGGCTGGTCTCGAACTCCTGACCTCAGTAATCTGCCCACCTCAGCTTCCCAAAGTGCTGGGATTACAGGCATGAGCCACCCCGCCTGGCCGAAAGTGAGACTTTTAATGACAGTGTTTCAAGATGCGGTATCTTATGGGCAGACACACCCAGCACAGTTTCCACAAGGAATTTATCCCCTAGTGTGCAGGCCTCTCCCCTGGTTCCTCATAGGCTGAGTATTATGGGGTCACAATCTTTCCAGGTGTTGCCTATTGATTTTTGGGGAGAGGCTTTAGGTATTTTTCTAGGGTTGTCTTACTGCATTTTGTTGCAGCCCACAATGCATTGCCGTCCTGGTCAGCTGTCTCTGGGCAGGCTGATAAGAACAGACAAAGCGAGCTATTTTGCAGTCTAGTAAACTTTCATCTTAATCTTCTTTGGTTGAAGTGAGGGCAACGAAGCGGGGAGGAGGTGGGGCCAATAAGCAGGCATTGCCCTTCCAAGCAGGAGCCTGGCATATCCTATTTCTTCTGTCCTTTGCTGACCTAACCGGTACAAGACACTTTGTGTTAGAAATGGACTACTGTATACATTATTTCCCTCACCTGATTTCTTTCCTTCTCAGTTAATCTTGATATAAAAATATGACAAGGCACATTATGTACAACATACACAATTCTCTTTGTGAGGATGGAGTTCGGTCTGAGTTTCTTTTCATCTGATACATGACACACTAGGATGTTTTTGAAGGACAGCATCCATCATCAACTGTATTGCAGAGGGATTTTCCTCCAAACCAATTTTTCTCCTTGGATTAGGCCTTGTGCATTTACCAAGTTAAATCACCTTCAGAGAAATTCTGTGGGAAAAGCTTTTGTCTTTTCCACACATGTCCTCTATGCTAGAATGTTTGGCCTTTGACCTTGACTCACCACTGTTTCACAAGTAGTTTTGTGAAATCATCAGGAGACTAACAGATCTGTGTAAGGGGTGCAGCAGAATTGATCTAATCCTCACGGCATCTTCTTTTGTCTCATTGCAGATTTTCCCATTGCGTGACCAAGGTATGTACCTTGAACTAACTCACTTTCTGAGAAACAAGCTTGTTGGCTTTAATATATAGAAACCTTAATCTGGGTTCCTGTTAAAAATATTGGGGGTTGGCCAGGCACGGTGGCTCAAGCCTGTAATCCCAGCACTTTGGGAGGCCGAGATGGGCAGATCACGAGGTCAGGAAATCGAGACCATCCTGGCTAACACGGTGAAACCCCGTCTCTACTAAAAAAAAAAAACACAAAAACTAGCCGGGCAAGGTGGCGGGTGCGGTAGTCCCAGCCTTCTCGGGAGGCTGAGGCAGGAGAATGGCGTAAACCCGGGAGGCGGACCTTGCAGTGAGCTGAGATCCGGCCACTGCACTCCAGTCCGGGCGACAGAGCGAGACTCCGCCTCAAAAAAAAAAAAAAAAAAAAAGAATGGAGTTTCATCGCTTTCTCTTGTCTTCTCCATCTTTGTGCGATGATGGCGGTGACACCAGCAGAAATTGGTGAGGAGGCAGAACAGGAATCACGTCCCCACTTCTCTGACACAGAGCAGACAGGACACAAGTCAGGACAGACACAGACAGGTCCCAGGCCTGATCTTTCTGGGGCTAGGACAGATGAGTTTTTCTTTTTCACCTCTTCTGGAAGCCACTTGAGGAATAGTCCTTGAGGAGACAGTATTGTCCAAGGGTTGTCTGCCCTAGAAATGTGCTTTTTTTTTTTTTTTTTTTGAGAGGGACCCTCACTGTGTTGCCCAGGCTGGAGTGCAGTGGTGTGATCTCAGTTCACTGCAACGTCCACCTCCCAAGTTCAAGTGATTCTCCTGCCTCAGCCTGTTGAGTAGCTGGAATTACAGGCATGCACCACCACACCCAGCAATTTTTGTATTTGCAGTAGAGATGGGGTTTCTCCATGTTGGCCAGGCTGGTCTCAAACTCCTGACATCAGGCGATCCGCCCACCACGGCCTCCCAAAGTGGTGGGATTACACACGTGAGCCACCATGCCTGGCTGACGTGTTTCAACTGGACAGAGCTCCCTAGCACTAATACCAGGGGAGGTGGGGAGGGACACAAGTTCCAGTGCACCAGGAGCCAGCAAAGGGATGGGGACTGATTCCAGAGTCCAGCTCATCCTTGCAACTGTTCTGTGGAATCCACAACACATCAGTTTCCACTTATTTTGTGGAAGGTTTGGAATCTTCAGTGTCAAACTCTATCTGTGTTGTGTCTTCCCACAGGGTGGATAGAGGAACCCTGGCTATGGGTGTTTCCTGCCAGGGCAGTGACTGTGTCTTCCTCATTAGTCCTTACCCCAGAGCTCAGTCCTGGGGAGAACATGTTAGGCCCCATGGGCACTGTAGTGAACACATCCCTGGGGTGAGTTCTAGGTCAGCCCTGGGCTGGGATCTAGCGCAGGTGTGGAAATGTTCCCTTCTCAGCCTGTCCAGCCTGTTGAACCCTACACCAATCCTGGAGTCTGCCCCAGCTTCTGAGTCAGGGTCCCTGGAGATGAGGTTGAGCTCCTGAGGACAGTGAGGTGTCCCTGCCCCTCGGCTTTTGCTTCTCTGATGCTGTCTAGACAGGGAGTGCAGGGCCACGCTCTTCCCCTGTGTGCACATGCGCCCCCTGCTGGCCTTCCTCTGGACCTGGATGTTGTCCTCATTGTCATCTCCCCAGCCCCACACAGTGACTGGCCCTTGTGCACATGCCCAGGAAGTAACCATAAATGTATGGTAACAGCACAGCTGTAAACCAATTTGCAAGAAAACACCAGGGGAGGGGGTCATGTCTTCCTCATGTCGGGGTCTCCTGTGTCATCTATTGTGGTTGTCAGTCATATATGTGCCTCCTTGTATTTCTTCTTCTTTTTTTTTTTTTTTTAGAGATGGAGTCTTGCTCTGTCACCCAGGCTGGAGTGCAGTGGCCAGATCTCAGCTCATTGCAAGCTCCGCCTCCCGGGTTCCCGCCTTTCTCCTGCCTTAGCCTCTGGAGTAGCTGGGACTACAGGCGTCCGCCACCTCGCTCGGCTAGTTTTTTGTATTTTTTAGTAGAGACGGGGTTTCATCGTGTTAGCCAGGATGGTCTTGAAATCCTGACCTCGTGATCCGCCCATCTCAGCCTCCCAAAGTGCTGGGATTACAGGCTTGAGCCACCGCGCCTGGCTGCCTCCTCATATTTCAATACATTTAAATATTTACAATTAAAAGTTCAGGACTGGGCATGGTGGCTCACACCTGTAATTCCAGCACTTTAGAAGGCCAGGGCAGGTGGATCACCTGAGGTCAGGAGTTAGAGACCAGGCTGGCCAACATGGTAAAATCACATCTCTACTAAAAATGCAAAAATTAGCCATGTATGGTGTTGCATGTCTGTCATCCCAGCTACTCAGGAGACTGAGGCAGGAGAATCGCCTGAACCCGGGAGGCGGAGGTTGCAGTGAGCCGAGTTCATGCCATTGTACTCCAGCCTGGGCAGCAAGAGTGAACCTCCATCTCACAACATTGAAAACAACAAAAACAAAAATGTCATCACAACCGCCGCCGTGCAATGGCCTGACAGAACGTTCTTTCCCATCTGCTGGGAGCCTGACTGAGGGGCCGATTGTTGAACTCCTCTAACTCAAAGCATGCGTGTCAAAGTGGGAATCTCAGGGCTATGAGATTGGAGGTGAAACTATAATGGGCCAGTGGAAGGAAAAAGTTGAAAGGTGGTTCCTTCAGTTCTTCTTTCTCACTTGAAGGCTGGCAAGTGTGAACGATGCCTTTCTAGAGACCTCTGACTCCCCAGAGCCCAGGGATAGTCTGACAACACCGAGGGAAGGACAGAGTGATCTCGTGTAACCCAGTGTGGCCTCACCTGGAGTAGGAGGGTGGGCGAGTTGCTCTCTGGAATAACTTCTTGTGGAGTTTTTGTTTCTAATGATTGGCCAGTGGACACCGTCCATGAGGGCAGCTGCAGTGAGGCAGACCTGCAGATGGAGAATGATACTCTAGGAGGATCTCTGGGAGCAGTTGGGTGACACCTGTTGCTTTGGAACCTAGGAACAGGGTGAGGAAGTCAGAACCAAAGGAAATATGTGTAGAAGTCTGACTTGTTCCTTTTGTATTTTAATAAGATAGAGGTGAGAGACAATTAGTGTCCATGGGCTTTGTGTGCTGTAAACATTTTTTTTTTTTTAACCATTTTGTAACCATTTTTTTCCTTGCTCTGATTTTAATGATTACCTTTCCCAGAAGACCAGTTTTTCCTTTCTATGTGACAGCAAACATCAAAGCCTTGAGTTTTGATTGGTTAATATCTTCTGGAACTTGGGAATGCAAGAGCCTTATTAGGTCCAGGCACTGACTAAGATGCGAGGTATCTGGTGAGACTCCCTCATGCTCACTACTTGAACATAGTTGTTTCTCTGAGATGGTGTCAGAATCTTCAGTCCCGCGCTCCATATGCCGCATCCAGCAAAGCTCCCTGAGGGACTCACAGTCTCCAACCCCCAGGGCACTGACATTAACTCTGTGTCCTTTTAGGTCCCCCTGAGGACAGCCTGAGTTTAAAATCTCTAACACCAAGTGAGAAACACATTGCTGATGTCCAGGTAAGACACCCTTTCTTTGCCTTCTGAGGAAATGTTGCTTTCCTGATGTGAGAAACAAACTCACCCATCCAAATCCAAAGAATGAACTCAGGCCCGCAGAACAGAGAAAGCGAGACTTTTAATGGTGGTCTTGCAACATTGGGTGTCTGAGGGTAGACACACCCAGAACAGTTTCTTTTTTTTTTTTTCTTTTTTTTTGAGACAGAGTTTTGCTCTGTCGCTCAGGCTGGAATGCAGTGGCATGATGCTGGCTCACCACAACCTCTACCTCCTGGGTTCAAGCAGTTCTCCTGCCTCAGCCTCCTGAGTGGCTGAGATTACAGGCACTTGCCACCACACCCAGCTAATTTTTTAATAGTTTCAGTAGACACAGGGGTTTTACCATGTTGGCCAGGCTGGTTTTGAACTCCTGACCTCAAGTGATCTGCCTGCCTCAGCCTCCCAAAGTGCTAGGATTACATGCGTGAGCTACCACACCCGGTCCCACCCAGAAGAGTTTCAACCACCAATTTATCCCCTAGTGTGCAGGTCCCTCCCCTGGTTCCTCATAGGCTGAGTACTATGAGGTCACAATCTTCCCGGGTGTCACATATTGACTGATGTGTAGGGGCTTTAGGTATTTTTTTTTTTTTTTTTTTGAGACAGAGTCTCGCTGTCACCCAGGCTGCAGTGCAGTGGCCGGATCTCAGCTCACTGAAAGCTCCGCCTCCCAGGTTTACGCCATTCTCCTGCCTCAACCTCCCGAGTAGCTGGGACTACAGGCGCCGCCACCTCGCCCGGCTAGTTTTTTGTATTTTTAGTAGAGACGGGGTTTCACCGTGTTAGCCAGGATGGTCTCGATCTCCTGACCTCGTGATCTGCCCGTCCCGACCTCCCAAAGTGCTGGGATCACAGGCTTGAGCCACCGCGCCCGGCCTAGGTATTCTTTTTATTGTTGTCTTACTGCATTTTGTTGAAGCCACATGCGTTGCCATCCTAGTCAGCTCAGGGGCTCTTCAAGTATTTGACTTATGACCTAAGTAGCTGGGTAGGCTGATAAGAATAGACAAAGTGAGCTATTCTGCAGGCTAGTGAACTTTCAACTTAGACTAAACTTATTTGTTAAAGTGAGGACAAGTAAGCGGGGTGCAAGGGGGACCCAACAAGCAGGCATTGCCCATCCAACCAGGAGCCTAGGATTTCTTCTGTCCTTTGCTGACCTAAACAGGTTCAAGGCACTTTGTCTTAAAAATGAACAGCTGTGGCCGGGCGCGGTGGCTCAAGCCTGTAATCCCAGCACTTTGGGAGGCCGAGACGGGCGGATCACGAGGTCAGGAGATCGAGACCATCCTGGCTAACACGGTGAAACCCCGTCTCTACTAAAAATACAAAAACTAGCCGGGCGAAGTGGCGGGCGCCTGTAGTCCCAGCTACTCGGGAGGCTGAGGCAGGAGAATGGCGTAAACTCGGGAGGCGGAGCTTGCAGTGAGCTGAGATCTGGCCACTGCACTCCAGTCCGGGCGACAGAGCGAGACTCCGCCTCAAAAAAAAAAAAAAAAAAATGAACAGCTGTGTGGCTGGGCGCTGTGGCTCACGCTTGTAATCCCAGCACTTTGGGAGGCCGAGGCGGCAGATCACGAGGTCAGGAGATCGAGACCATCCTGGCTAACATGGTGAAACCCTGTCTCTACTAAAACAAAAAATTAGCCAGGTGTGGTCACGGGCGCCTGTAGTCCCAGCTACTCGGGAGGCTGAGACAGGAGAATGGCGTGAACCCGGGAGGTGGAGCTTGCAGTGAACCGAGATCGCGCCACTGCACTCCAGCCTGGGCAACAGAACGAGACTCCGTCTCAAAAAAAAAAATCGACTGCTGTGGTCGGGTGTGGTGGCTCACGCCTGTAATCCCAGCCCTTTGGGAGGCCAAGGTGGGCAGATCACAAGATCAGGAGATCGAGACCATCCTGGCCAACATGGTGAAACCCCATCTCTACTAAAAATACAGAAATTAGCTGGGTGTGGTGGCACACGCCTGTGATCCCAGCTACTCGGGAGGCTGAGGCAGGAGAATAGCTTGAACCTGGGAGGTGGAGGTTGCAGTGAGCTGAGATCGCACCACTGCACTCCAGCCTGGTGATAAAGCGAGACTCCATCTCAAAAAGACAAACAACAACAACACCAAACAGACCACTGGATGCATTATTTCCTTCACCTGATTTCTTTCCTTCTCAATTAATTCTGATGTAAGATGAGGCCCATTATGTACAACGTACATAATAGTCCTTCTTGGGGTGGAGTTCAGCGGGAATGTCTTCCCATCTCATACATGACATGCTAGGATGTTTTTAAATCACAACATATATCATCAACTGTAATGCAGAGGCATTTTCCTCCACACCAGTTTTCCTCTTTGAATTAGGCATTGTGCGCTTGCCAATCTAAATCAACTTCAAAGAAATTCTGTGGGAAAAGCTCTTGTCTTTTCCACACATGTCCTCTATGCTAGAATGTTTTGTCTTTGACATGGACTCAACCACTGTTTCACAAGTAGTTTTGTGAAGTCATCAGGAGACTAACAGATCTGTGTAAAGGGTGCAGCAGAATTGATCTAATCCTCATGGCATCTTCTTTTGTCTCATTGCAGATTTTACCATCAGTTGTCCAGGGTACGTACCTTGAACTAACTCACTTTCTGAGAAACAACCTTGCTGGCTTTAATATATAGAAACCTTAATCTGGGTTCCTGTTAAAAATCTTGGGGGTGTGGTGAGAGGAAATGATTTTGCAAGTGTATAACTGTGAGCAGAGGGGCTGTAGAAATGTGTGTGAACCCAGAGGACCAACCAGGAGATTGTTTGTGAGCCAGTGTGTCTTCACCTGGAGTAGGAGAAGTGAGTGCACTTCTCACTGACTTATCCTGATGTTGGTGGCTCTAAAGAGTGGATTCTGGAGAATCTCAGCACCGAAGAGGATACCTTTCCAGGTAGGCAACAGGACTTCAGATGGGATCTAATCAAACAACATTTCCGGGAACCTTCATGTTATACCTGCTGCTTGGGAGGCTGAGGGAGGCTGTAGAAAGAGAAAAAGGAAAAGTAAATATAAGCTGCGTTTGTTATTTTCAGAGTTTAATGTCATCATGGTGAGAAGTACTATGTTTATGGACTTTTGAGTATCCTGTGTTTTCGATCACCTCTTCTTGCTTTATTATTTAAAGATGATTTTTCTGAGAACAACTGCTCTTTTCTGTCTGTGCCACTGTAAAATCTCAGAGCCTTTGGTTTGGGATGCAGTTCTGTCACAGGCAGTTACTTAATCTGGGATATAAATTCTTCTGCAGTGTGCCCGGATGCTTAGGATAAATGGATCCTCACCTTATGAACTGTTAGGTTTCATGGCAGCACATTCATTTGTCTGTCCTTGCTGTTTACCTCTGGTATCAAGACATCTCCCTGGGTGGGAGGGACACGAACGAAAATTCACTCTGGGTTCACTGCAGAAGATCCAAGTCTTGGAAATGGAGGGAGAAGCACAACCGTGAGCACACTGTCAGCATTCCATTTCTTCATTTGAATGAGAATGCTGCAAGTTTTTACCGATCATTGTGGAAGAGGACTTTCCTTTCCCATTGGGTATTCTTGGCACCTCTGTTGAAGATCAGCTGACTCTTGGTGTGCATTTAATTCTGGGCTCTCGGCTAACACGGTGAAACCCCGTCTCTACTAAAAAAATACAAAAAAAACTAGCCGGGCGAGGTGGCGGGCGCCTGTAGTCCCAGCTACTCGGGAGGCTGAGGCAGGAGAATGGCATAAACCCGGGAGGCGGAGTTTGCAGTGAGCTGAGATCTGGCCACTGCACTCCAGCCTGGGTGACAGAGCGAGACTCCTTCTCAAAAAAAAAAAAAAAAAAAAAAAAAAAAAAAAAAAAAAAAAAAAATTCTGGGCTCTCGATTCTATATCTGTGATACTTATGGGTGCCCCCATGCTAGAAACATGCTGTCTCAGTTTCTCTGTTTTTTACAGATTTCAATCTCATGAATGTGTTTCCTCCAACACTATTCTTTTTCAATGTTACCATGGTTATTTGCGGCATATAAAAATTCCTTAAAGTCTTAGGATTAACGTTTCCATTTCTGCACAGATGTCTGTTGCCAGTTTGATAGCAGTTGTTGTGAGTCTGTAGATCATGTGTGTAGTATTGTGTGTTAGTCAAGTTTACTCTTCCTATCCATGAATACAGGAAGCCTTTCAACTTATTTGTATGATCTTTACTTGAGTCTTTATTTTGACAGCTGATTAGCTAGATTTAACATGACTGAGATAGATTTGTGTTTTTTTTTTTTTTTTTTTTTTGAGATGGAGTCACTCTGTCACCATACTGGGGTGCAGTGATGTGATCTCCGCACACTGCCACCTCTGCCTCCCAGATTCAAGTGATTCTCCTGCCTTATCCTCCTAAGTAGCTGGGATAACAGGTGCCTGCCACCGCATCCAGCTAATTTTTGTCTTTTTAGTAGAGATGTGGTTTTGCCATGTTGACCAGGATGGTCTTGTTCTCTTGACCTCATGATCCACCCACCTCAGCCTCCCAAAGTGCTGGGATTACAGGCATGAGCCACTATGCCTGGCCAAATTTGTGGTGTCGTATACCAGTATTTTGTATATCTGAATGAATAGGCATCAAAAAAATGCTATGTAAGCTAGTTAACCAAAAATCACCCCCGTACTCATGGACATTTTTTCATGAATTTCTTCATTTCTATTGGTATACATTTTCTCATTTCAGTAGATCATGTATATTTGAACCTGGAAACTTATCCTCATGGCAGAAAGTGTTCAGAGTCACATCTCTCAGCTTCACTGGTATAGGTTGCGCAGGCTCTGGGTGCTTGGCCTGTTTGAATGAAGCTTGATCTTTAGGGAATCTCCTCAGGGAGAGTGACACAGAGCTGCTGAAGCCCTTGATCGCAGGGGTCCAAAAGGTTGTGTGCACACACCCTGGTTCCAGAAGAAGACTTACAAGGAGGAAATCATGACTATTTTTTTTTTTTTTTTTTTTGAGATGGAGTCTTGCTCTGTCGCCCAGACTGGAGTACAGTGGTGCAATCTCGGCTCACTGCAAGCTCCGCCTCCTGGGTTCACACCATTCTCCTGCGTCAGCTTCCCGAGTAGCTGGGACCACAGGCACCCGCCACCACATCCGGCTAATTTTTTGTATTTTTAGTAGAAACGGGGTTTCACCATGTTAACCAGGATGGTCTCAATCTCCTGACCTTGTGATCCGCCCTCCTCGGCCTCCCAAAGTGCTGGGATTACAGGCATGAGCCAGCGTGCCTGGCTGACTATTTTTAATTGTAGCATTTTAATATTTAATTTTTGAACGACCTCTATGAAAAAGAAATTGTGATCAGCTGGGCGCGGTGGCTCATGCCTGTAATCCCAGCACTTTGGGAGGCCGAGGTGAGTGGATGATGAGGTCAGGAGATTGAGACCATCCTGGCTAACATGGTGAAACTGTGTCTCTACTAAAAATACAAAAAAATTAGCCAGGCCTGGTGGTGGGTGCCTGTAGTTCCAGCTACTCAGGAGGCTGAGGCAGGAGAATGGTGTGAACTGGGCAAGCGGAGCTTGCAGTGAGCTGAGATCACGCTCCTGCATTTCAGCCTGGGGGACAGAGCAAGACTCTGTCTCAAAAAAAAAAGAAAAAAAAAAAAAGAGTGTGTGATCAGTAGAGTAATTTGGGTGAAATTGAATCCACTTCACCAATAAATTAAGTAATTAATCCTTTAAAACAGATGCTAAATATAGTACCATCATAATTGGATCCTAGTGTACTGCCATGGTCTTGAATACATTAAGAAAATGCTGTTTGTTTAGAAGACTTTCAAAACATTTGAGAGGGAGGAAGGCACTCTTCCATTGACCCTCAGTGTGCATTTTAGATCCATTTGGGGTAGACTGTTTTGTGTTGCTCCCTGATGCCTCTAGCACAAGGCCAAGGCCTCCATGTCTCATGTCTTTCTTTCTCCCCTTCTCTGCCATCCCTCTTCCACTCAGGGGAATAGTACAGCATCAACTCAGTCCATGCTTGTTAATCAACCACCTCCATATACCACATCCAGCAAAGCTCCCTGAGTGACTCACAGTCACAAACACCCAGGGCACTGATCTTTCCTCTGTGGCCTTCCAGGTTCTTCTGAGGACAATCTGAATTTAATACGCCTACCGCCAAGTGAAACTGGTGATTGGGAAAATGATGATAATGATGAGGATGATGAGGATGTTGATATCATCCAGGTAAGACCACCTTTCTTTGTCTTCTGAGGAAATGATGGTTTTCTGATGTGAGAAACAAACTCACTAGTCCAAACCCAAAGAATGGACTCAGGGAGCTGAAAAATAGAAAAAGTGAGATTTTCTTTCCTTTTTTTTCTTTTTCTTTTTCTTTTTTTTTTAAGAAAGAGTCTAGTTCAGTTGGCCAGGCTGCAGTGCAGTGGTGCAATCTCGGCTCTATCTCCTGGGCTCAATGAATTCTCCTGCCTCAGCCTCCTGAGTAGCTGGGATTACAGGCATGTGTCCCCATGCCTAGCTAATTTTTGTATTCTTAGTAGAGATGGTGTTTCAGCATGTTAGCCAGGCTGGTCTCGAACTCCTGACCTCAGTAATCTGCCCACCTCAGCTTCCCAAAGTGCTGGGATTACAGGCATGAGCCACCCCGCCTGGCCGAAAGTGAGACTTTTAATGACAGTGTTTCAAGATGCGGTATCTTATGGGCAGACACACCCAGCACAGTTTCCACAAGGAATTTATCCCCTAGTGTGCAGGCCCCTCCCCTGGTTCCTCATAGGCTGAGTATTATGGGGTCACAATCTTTCCAGGTGTTGCCTATTGATTTTTGGGGAGAGGCTTTAGGTATTTTTCTAGGGTTGTCTTACTGCATTTTGTTGCAGCCCACAATGCATTGCCGTCCTGGTCAGCTGTCGCTGGGCAGGCTGATAAGAACAGACAAAGCGAGCTATTTTGCAGTCTAGTAAACTTTCATCTTAATCTTCTTTGGTTGAAGTGAGGGCAACGAAGCGGGGAGGCGGTGGGGCCAATAAGCAGGCATTGCCCTTCCAAGCAGGAGCCTGGCATATCCTATTTCTTCTGTCCTTTGTTGACCTAACCGGTACAAGACACTTTGTGTTAGAAATGGGCTACTGTGTACATTATTTCCCTCACCTGATTTCTTTCCTTCTCAGTTAATTTTGATATAAAAATATGACAAGGCACATTATGTACAACATACACAATTCTCTTTGTGAGGATGGAGTTCGGTCTGAGTTTCTTTTCATCTGATACATGACACACTAGGATGTTTTTGAAGGACAGCATCCATCATCAACTGTATTGCAGAGGGATTTTCCTCCAAACCAATTTTTCTCCTTGGATTAGGCCTTGTGCATTTACCAAGTTAAATCACCTTCAGAGAAATTCTGTGGGAAAAGCTTTTGTCTTTTCCACACATGTCCTCTATGCTAGAATGTTTGGCCTTTGACCTTGACTCACCACTGTTTCACAAGTAGTTTTGTGAAATCATCAGGAGACTAACAGATCTGTGTAAGGGGTGCAGCAGAATTGATCTAATCCTCACGGCATCTTCTTTTGTCTCATTGCAGATTTTCCCATTGCGTGACCAAGGTATGTACCTTGAACTAACTCACTTTCTGAGAAACAAGCTTGCTGGCTTTAATATATAGAAACCTTAATCTGGGTTCCTGTTAAAAATATTGGGGGTTGGCCAGGCACGGTGGCTCAAGCCTGTAATCCCAGCACTTTGGGAGGCCGAGATGGGCAGATCACGAGGTCAGGAAATCGAGACCATCCTGGCTAACACGGTGAAACCCCGTCTCTACTAAAAAAAAAAACACAAAAACTAGCCGGGCAAGGTGGCGGGTGCCTGTAGTCCCAGCTCCTCGGGAGGCTGAGGCAGGAGAATGGCGTAAACCCGGGAGGCGGAGCTTGCAGTGAGCTGAGATCCGGCCACTGCACTCCAGTCCGGGCGACAGAGCGAGACTCCGCCTCAAAAAAAAAAGAATGGAGTTTCATCGCTTTCTCTTGTCTTCTCCATCTTTGTGCGATGATGGCGGTGACACCAGCAGAAATTGGTGAGGAGGCAGAACAGGAATCAGGTCCCCACTTCTCTGACACAGAGCAGACAGGACACAAGTCAGGACAGACACAGACAGGTCCCAGGCCTGATCTTTCTGGGGCTAGGACAGATGAGTTTTTCTTTTTCACCTCTTCTGGAAGCCACTTGAGGAATAGTCCTTGAGGAGACAGTATTGTCCAAGGGTTGTCTGGCCTAGAAATGTGCTTTTTTTTTTTTTTTTTTGAGAGGGACCCTCACTGTGTTGCCCAGGCTGGAGTGCAGTGGTGTGATCTCAGTTCACTGCAACGTCCACCTCCCAAGTTCAAGTGATTCTCCTGCCTCAGCCTGTTGAGTAGCTGGAATTACAGGCATGCACCACCACGCCCAGCTAATTTTTGTATTTGCAGTAGAGATGGGGTTTCTCCATGTTGGCCAGGCTGGTCTCAAACTCCTGACATCAGGCGATCCGCCCACCACGGCCTCCCAAAGTGGTGGGATTACACACGTGAGCCACCATGCCTGGCTGACGTGTTTCAACTGGACAGAGCTCCCTAGCACTAATACCAGGGGAGGTGGGGAGGGACACAAGTTCCAGTGCACCAGGAGCCAGCAAAGGGATGGGGACTGATTCCAGAGTCCAGCTCATCCTTGCAACTGTTCTGTGGAATCCACAACACATCAGTTTCCACTTATTTTGTAGAAGGTTTGGAATCTTCAGTGTCAAACTCTATCTGTGTTGTGTCTTCCCACAGGGTGGATAGAGGAACCCTGGCTATGATGTTTCCTGCCAGGGCAGTGACTGTGTCTTCCTCATTAGTCCTTACCCCAGAGCTCAGTCCTGGGGAGAACATGTTAGGCCCCATGGGCACTGTAGTGAACACATCCCTGGGGTGAGTTCTAGGTCAGCCCTGGGCTGGGATCTAGCGCAGGTGTGGAAATGTTCCCGTCTCAGCCTGTCCAGCCTGTTGAGCCCTACATCAATCCTGGAGCCTGCCCCAGCTTCTGAGTCAGGGTCCCTGGAGATGAGGTTGAGCTCCTGAGGACAGTGAGGTGCCCCTGCCCCTCGGCTTTTGCTTCTCTGATGCTGTCTAGACAGGGAGTGCAGGGCCACGCTCTTCCCCTGTGTGCACATGCGCCCCCTGCTGGCCTGCCTCTGGACCTGGATGTTGTCCTCATTGTCATCTCCCCAGCCCCACACAGTGACTGGCCCTTGTGCACATGCCCAGGAAGTAACCATAAATGTATGGTAGCAGCACAGCTGTAAACCAATTTGCAAGAAAACACCAGGGGAGGGGGTCATGTCTTCCTCATGTCTGGGTCTCCTGTGTCATCTATTGTGGTTGTCAGTCATATATGTGCCTCCTCGTATTTCTTCTTCTTCTTTTTTTTTTTTTTTTTAGAGATGGAGTCTTGCTCTGTCGCCCAGGCTGGAGTGCAGTGGCCAGATCTCAGCTCATTGCAAGCTCCGCCTCCCGGGTTCCCGCCATTCTCCTGCCTTAGCCTCTGGAGTAGCTGGGACTACAGGCGCCCGCCACCTCGCCCGGCTAGTTTTTTGTATTTTTTAGTAGAGACGGGGTTTCATCGTGTTAGCCAGGATGGTCTCGAAATCCTGACCTCGTGATCCGCCCATCTCAGCCTCCCAAAGTGCTGGGATTACAGGCTTGAGCCACCGCGCCTGGCTGCCTCCTCATATTTCAATACATTTAAATATTTACAATTAAAAGTTCAGGACTGGGCATGGTGGCTCACACCTGTAATTCCAGCACTTTAGAAGGCCAGGGCAGGTGGATCACCTGAGGTCAGGAGTTAGAGACCAGGCTGGCCAACATGGTAAAACCCCATCTCTACTAAAAATGCAAAAATTAGCCATGTATGGTGTTGCATGTCTGTCATCCCAGCTACTCAGGAGACTGAGGCAGGAGAATCGCCTGAACCCGGGAGGCGGAGGTTGCAGTGAGCCGAGTTCATGCCATTGTACTCCAGCCTGGGCAGCAAGAGTGAACCTCCATCTCACAACATTGAAAACAACAAAAACAAAAACCTCATCACAACAGCCGCCGTGCAATGGCCTGACAGAACGCTCTTTCCCATCTGCTGTGAGCCTGACTGAGGGGCCGATTGTTGAACTCCTCTAGCTCAAAGCATGCGTGTCAAAGTGGGAATCTCAGGGCTATGAGATTGGAGGTGAGACCTATAATGGGCCAGTGGAAGGAAAAAGTTGAAAGGTCGTTCCTTCAGTTCTTCTTTCTCACTTGAAGGCTGGCAAGTGTGAACAATGCCTTTCTAGAGACCTCTGACTCCCCAGAGCCCAGGGATAGTCTGACAACACCGAGGGAAGGACAGAGTGATCTCGTGTAACCCAGTGTGGCCTCACCTGGAGTAGGAGGGTGGGCGAGTTGCTCTCTGGAATAACTTCTTGTGGAGTTTTTGTTTCTAATGATTGGCCAGTGGACACCGTCCATGAGGGCAGCTGCAGTGAGGCAGACCTGCAGGTGGAGAATGATACTCTAGGAGGATCTCTGGGAGCAGTTGGGTGACACCTGTTGCTTTGGAACCTAGGAACAGGGTGAGGAAGTCAGAACCAAAGGAAATATGTGTAGAAGTCTGACTTGTTCCTTTTGTATTTTAATAAGATAGAGGTGAGACAATTAGTGTCCATGGGCTTTGTGTGCTGTAAACATTTTTTTTTTTTAACCATTTTGTAACCATTTTTTTCCTTGCTCTGATTTTAATGATTACCTTTCCCAGAAGACCAGTTTTTCCTTTCTATGTGACAGCAAACATCAAAGCCTTGAGTTTTGATTGGTTAATATCTTCTGGAACTTGGGAATGCAAGAGCCTTATTAGGTCCAGGCACTGACTAAGATGCGAGGTATCTGGTGAGACTCCCTCATGCTCACTACTTGAACATAGTTGTTTCTCTGAGATGGTGTCAGAATCTTCAGTCCCGCGCTCCATATGCCGCATCCAGCAAAGCTCCCTGAGGGACTCACAGTCTCCAACCCCCAGGGCACTGACATTAACTCTGTGTCCTTTTAGGTCCCCCTGAGGACAGCCTGAGTTTAAAATCTCTAACACCAAGTGAGAAACACATTGATGATGTCCAGGTAAGACACCCTTTCTTTGCCTTCTGAGGAAATGTTGCTTTCCTGATGTGAGAAACAAACTCACCCATCCAAATCCAAAGAATGAACTCAGGCCCGCAGAACAGAGAAAGCGAGACTTTTAATGGTGGTCTTGCAACATTGGGTGTCTGAGGGCAGACACACCCAGAACAGTTTCTTTTTTTTTTTTTTCTTTTTTTTTGAGACGGAGTTTTGCTCTGTCGCTCAGGCTGGAATGCAGTGGCATGATGCTGGCTCACCACAACCTCTACCTCCTGGGTTCAAGCAGTTCTCCTGCCTCAGCCTCCTGAGTGGCTGAGATTACAGGCACTTGCCACCACACCCAGCTAATTTTTTATAGTTTCAGTAGACACAGGGGTTTTACCATGTTGGCCAGGCTGGTTTTGAACTCCTGACCTCAAGTGATCTGCCTGCCTCAGCCTCCCAAAGTGCTAGGATTACATGCGTGAGCTACCACACCCGGTCCCACCCAGAAGAGTTTCAACCACCAATTTATCCCCTAGTGTGCAGGTCCCTCCCCTGGTTCCTCATAGGCTGAGTACTATGAGGTCACAATCTTCCCGGGTGTCACATATTGACTGATGTGTAGGGGCTTTAGGTATTTTTTTTTTTTTTTTTTGAGACAGAGTCTCGCTCTGTCACCCAGGCTGCAGTGCAGTGGCCGGATCTCAGCTCACTGCAAGCTCCGCCTCCCGGGTTTACGCCATTCTCCTGCCTCAACCTCCCGAGTAGCTGGGACTACAGGCGCCCGCCACCTCGCCCGGCTAGTTTTTTGTATTTTTAGTAGAGACGGGGTTTCACCGTGTTAGCCAGGATGGTCTCGATCTCCTGACCTCGTGATCTGCCCGTCTCGACCTCCCAAAGTGCTGGGATCACAGGCTTGAGCCACCGCGCCCGGCCTAGGTATTCTTTTTATTGTTGTCTTACTGCATTTTGTTGAAGCCACATGCGTTGCCATCCTAGTCAGCTCAGGGGCTCTTCAAGTATTTGACTTATGACCTAAGTAGCTGGGTAGGCTGATAAGAATAGACAAAGTGAGCTATTCTGCAGGCTAGTGAACTTTCAACTTAGACTAAACTTATTTGTTAAAGTGAGGACAACTAAGCGGGGTGGAAGGGGGACCCAACAAGCAGGCATTGCCCATCCAACCAGGAGCCTAGGATTTCTTCTGTCCTTTGCTGACCTAAACAGGTTCAAGGCACTTTGTCTTACTGTGTGGCTGGGCGCTGTGGCTCACGCTTGTAATCCCAGCACTTTGGGAGGCCGAGGCGGGCAGATCACGAGGTCAGGAGATCGAGACCATCCTGGCTAACATGGTGAAACCCTGTCTCTACTAAAACAAAAAATTAGCCAGGTGTGGTCACGGGCGCCTGTAGTCCCAGCTACTCGGGAGGCTGAGACAGGAGAATGGCGTGAACCCGGGAGGTGGAGCTTGCAGTGAACCGAGATCGTGCCACTGCACTCCAGCCTGGGCAACAGAACGAGACTCCGTCTCAAAAAAAAAAAAAAAAAAAAAATCGACTGCTGTGTCCGGGTGTGGTGGCTCACGCCTGTAATCCCAGCACTTTGGGAGGCCAAGGTGGGCAGATCACAAGATCAGGAGATCGAGACCATCCTGGCCAACATGGTGAAACCCCATCTCCACTAAAAATACAGAAATTAGCTGGGTGTGGTGGCACACGCCTGTAATCCCAGCTACTCGGGAGGCTGAGGCAGGAGAATAGCTTGAACCTGGGAGGTGGAGGTTGCAGTGAGCTGAGATCGCACCACTGCACTCCAGCCTGGTGATAAAGCTAGACTCCATCTCAAAAAGACAAACAACAACAACACCAAACAGACCACTGGATGCATTATTTCCTTCACCTGATTTCTTTCCTTCTCAATTAATTCTGATGTAAGATGAGGCCCATTATGTACAACATACATAATAGTCCTTCTTGGGGTGGAGTTCAGCGGGAATGTCTTCCCATCTCATACATGACGTGCTAGGATGTTTTTAAATCACAACATATATCATCAACTGTAATGCAGAGGCATTTTCCTCCACACCAGTTTTCCTCTTTGAATTAGGCATGTGCGCTTGCCAATCTAAATCAACTTCAAAGAAATTCTGTGGGAAAAGCTCTTGTCTTTTCCACACATGTCCTCTATGCTAGAATGTTTTGTCTTTGACATGGACTCAACCACTGTTTCAAAAGTAGTTTTGTGAAATCATCAGGAGACTAACAGATCTGTGTAAAGGGTGCAGCAGAATTGATCTAATCCTCATGGCATCTTCTTTTGTCTCATTGCAGATTTTACCATCACTTGTCCAGGGTACGTACCTTGAACTAACTCACTTTCTGAGAAACAACCTTGCTGGCTTTAATATATAGAAACCTTAATCTGGGTTTCTGTTAAAAATCTTGGGGGTGTGGTGAGAGGAAATGATTTTGCAAGTGTACAACTATGAGCAGAGGGGCTGTAGAAATGTGTGTGAACCCAGAGGACCAACCAGGAGATTGTTTGTGAGCCAGTGTGTCTTCACCTGGAGTAGGAGAAGTGAGTGCACTTCTCACTGACTTATCCTGATGTTGGTGGCTCTAAAGAGTGGATCCTGTAGAATCTCAGCACCGAAGAGGATACCTTTCCAGGTAGGCAACAGGACTTCAGATGGGATCTAATAAAACAACATTTCCAGGAACCTTCATGTTATACCTGCTGCTTGGGAGGCTGAGGGAGGCTGTAGAAAGAGAAAAAGGAAAAGTAAATATAAGCCGCGTTTGTTATTTTCAGAGTTTAATGTCATCATGGTGAGAAGTACTATGTTTATGGACTTTTGAGTATCCTGTGTTTTCGATCACCTCTTCTTGCTTTATTATTTAAAGATGATTTTTCTGAGAACAACTGCTCTTTTCTGTCTGTGCCACTGTAAAATCTCAGAGCCTTTGGTTTGGGATGCAGTTCTGTCACAGGCAGTTACTTAATCTTGGATATAAAATTCTTCTGCGGTGTGCCCGGATGCTTAGGATAAATGGATCCTCACCTTATGAACTGTTAGGTTTCATGGCAGCACATTCATTTGTCTGTCCTTGCTGTTTTACCTCTGGTATCAAGACATCTCCCTGGGCGTGGAGGACAGAATGAAAATTCACTCTGGGTTCACTGCAGAAGCTCCAATGTCTTGGAAATGGAGGGAGAAGCACAACCGTGAGCACACTGTCAGCATTCCATTTCTTCATTTGAATGAGAATGTGCAGTTTTACCGTCATTTGTGGAAGAGACTTTCCTTTCCCCATTGGGTATTCTTGGCACCTCTGTTGAAGATCAGCTGACTCTGTATGTGTGCATTTAATTCTGGTCTCTCGATTCTATATCTGTGATACTTATGGGTGCCCCCATGCTAGAAGCATGCTGTCTCAGTTTCTCTGTTTTTTATAGATTTCAATCTCATGAATGTGTTTCCTCCAACACTATTCTTTTTCAATGTTACCATGGTTATTTGAGGCATATAAAAATTCCTTAAAGTCTTAGGATTAATGTTTCCATTTCTGCACAGATGTCTGTTGCCAGTTTGATAGCAGTTGTTGTGAGTCTGTAGATCATGTGTGTAGTATTGTGTGTTAGTCAAGTTTACTCTTCCTATCCATGAATACAGGAAGCCTTTCAACTTATTTGTATGATCTTTACTTGAGTCTTTATTTTGACAGCTGATTAGCTAGATTTAACATGACTGAGATAGATTTGTGTTTTCTTTCTTTTTTTTTTTTTTGAGATGGAGTCACTCTGTCACCATACTGGGGTGCAGTGATGTGATCTCCGCACACTGCCACCTGTGCCTCCCAGATTCAAGTGATTCTCCTGCCTTATCCTCCCAAGTAGCTGGGACAACAGGTGCGTGCCACCGCATCCAGCTAATTTTTGTCTTTTTAGTAGAGATGTGGTTTTGCCATGTTGGCCAGGATGGTCTTGTTCTCTTGACCTCATGATCCACCCACCTCAGCCTCCCAAAGTGCTGGGATTACAGGCATGAGCCACTATGCCTGGCCAAATTTGTGGTATCGTATACCAGTATTTTGTATATCTGAATGAATAGGCATCAAAAAAATACTATGTAAGCTAGTTAACCAAAAATCACCCCCGTACTCATGGACATTTTTTCATGAATTTCTTCATTTCTATTGGTATACATTTTCTCATTTCAGTAGATCATGTATATTTGAACCTGGAAACTTATCCTCATGGCAGAAAGTGTTCAGAGTCACATCTCTCAGCTTCACTGGTATAGGTTGCGCAGGCTCTGGGTGCTTGGCCTGTTTGAATGAAGCTTGATCTTTAGGGAATCTCCTCAGGGAGAGTGACACAGAGCTGCTGAAGCCCTTGATCGCAGGGGTCCAAAAGGTTGTGTGCACACACCCTGGTTCCAGAAGAAGACTTACAAGGAGGAAATCATGACTATTTTTTTTTTTTTTTTTTTTTTGAGATGGAGTCTTGCTCTGTCGCCCAGACTGGAGTACAGTGGTGCGATCTCGGCTCACTGCAAGCTCCGCCTCCTGGGTTCACACCATTCTCCTGCCTCAGCTTCCCGAGTAGCTGGGACCACAGGCACCCGCCACCACATCCGGCTAATTTTTTGTATTTTTAGTAGAGACGGGGTTTCACCATGTTAACCAGGATGGTCTCAATCTCCTGACCTTGTGATCCGCCCTCCTCGGCCTCCCAAAGTGCTGGGATTACAGGCATGAGCCACCGTGCCTGGCTGACTATTTTTAATTGTAGCATTTTAATATTTAATTTTTGAACGACCTCTATGAAAAAGAAATTGTGATCAGCTGGGCGCGGTGGCTCATGCCTGTAATCCCAGCACTTTGGGAGGCCGAGGTGAGTGGATGATGAGGTCAGGAGATTGAGACCATCCTGGCTAACATGGTGAAACTGTGTCTCTACTAAAAATACAAAAAAATTAGCCAGGCCTGGTGTTGGGTGCCTGTAGTTCCAGCTACTCAGGAGGCTGAGGCAGGAGAATGGTGTGAACTGGGCAAGCGGAGCTTGCAGTGAGCTGAGATCACACTCCTGCATTTCAGCCTGGGGGACAGAGCAAGACTCTGTCTCAAAAAAAAAAAAAAAAAAAAAAAGAGTGTGTGATCAGTAGAGTAGAGTAATTTGGGTGAAATTGAATCCACTTCACCAATAAATTAAGTAATTAATCCTTTAAAACAGATGCTAAATATAGTACCATCATAATTGGATCCTAGTGTACTGCCATGGTCTTGAATACATTAAGAAAATGCTGTTTGTTTAGAAGACTTTCAAAACATTTGAGAGGGAGGAAGGCACTCTTCCATTGACCCTCAGTGTGCATTTTAGATCCATTTGGGGTAGACTGTTTTGTGTTGCTCCCTGATGCCTCTAGCACAAGGCCAAGGCCTCCATGTCTCATGTCTTTCTTTCTCCCCTTCTCTGCCATCCCTCTTCCACTCAGGGGAATAGTACAGCATCAACTCAGTCCATGCTTGTTAATCAACCACCTCCATATACCACATCCAGCAAAGCTCCCTGAGTGACTCACAGTCACAAACACCCAGGGCACTGATCTTTCCTCTGTGGCCTTCCAGGTTCTTCTGAGGACAATCTGAATTTAATACGCCTACCGCCAAGTGAAATTGGTGATTGGGAAAATGATGATAATGATGAGGATGATGAGGATGTTGATATCATCTCAGGTAAGACCACCTTTCTTTGTCTTCTGAGAAAATGATGGTTTTCTGATGTGAGAAACAAACTCACTAGTCCAAACCCAAAGAATGGACTCAGGAGCTGAAAAATAGAAAAAGTGAGATTTCTTTCCTTTTTTTCTTTTTCTTTTTTCTTTTTTTTTTTTAAGAAGAGTCTAGTTCAGTTGGCAGGCTGCAGTGCAGTGGTGCAATCTCGGCTCTATCTCCTGGGCTCAATGAATTCTCCTGCCTCAGCCTCCTGAGTAGCTGGATTACAGGCATGTGTCCCATGCCTAGCTAATTTTTGTATTCTTAGTAGAAGATGGTGTTTTCAGCATGTTAGCCAGGCTGGTCTCGGAACTCCTGACCCTCAGTAATCTGCCCACCTCAGCTTCCCAAAGTGCTGGGGATTACAGGCATGAGCCACCCCCGGCCGGGCCGAAAGTGAGACTTTTAATGACACAGTGTTTCAAGATGCGGTATCTTATGGGCAGACACACCCAGCACAGTTTCCACAAGGAATTTATCCCCTAGTGTGCAGGCCCCTCCCCTGGTTCCTCATAGGCTGAGTATTATGGGGTCACAATCTTTCCAGGTGTTGCCTATTGATTTTTGGGGAGAGGCTTTAGGTATTTTTCTAGGGTTGTCTTACTGCATTTTGTTGCAGCCCACAATGCATTGCCGTCCTGGTCAGCTGTCGCTGGGCAGGCTGATAAGAAGCAGACAAAGCGAGCTATTTTGCAGTCTAGTAAACTTTCATCTTAATCTTCTTTGGTTGAAGTGAGGGCAACGAAGCGGGGAGGAGGTGGGGCCAATAAGCAGGCATTGCCCTTCCAAGCAGGAGCCTGGCATATCCTATTTCTTCTGTCCTTTGCTGACCTAACCGGTACAAGACACTTTGTGTTAGAAATGGGCTACTGTGTACATTATTTCCCTCACCTGATTTCTTTCCTTCTCAGTTAATTTTGATATAAAAATATGACAAGGCACATTATGTACAACATACACAATTCTCTTTGTGAGGATGGAGTTCGGTCTGAGTTTCTTTTCATCTGATACATGACACACTAGGATGTTTTTGAAGGACAGCATCCATCATCAACTGTATTGCAGAGGGATTTTCCTCCAAACCAATTTTTCTCCTTGGATTAGGCCTTGTGCATTTACCAAGTTAAATCACCTTCAGAGAAATTCTGTGGGAAAAGCTTTTGTCTTTTCCACACATGTCCTCTATGCTAGAATGTTTGGCCTTTGACCTTGACTCACCACTGTTTCACAAGTAGTTTTGTGAAATCATCAGGAGACTAACAGATCTGTGTAAGGGGTGCAGCAGAATTGATCTAATCCTCACGGCATCTTCTTTTGTCTCATTGCAGATTTTCCCATTGCGTGACCAAGGTATGTACCTTGAACTAACTCACTTTCTGAGAAACAAGCTTGCTGGCTTTAATATATAGAAACCTTAATCTGGGTTCCTGTTAAAAGAATTAAGAAATGGCAGATCACGAGGTCAGGAGATCGAGACCATCCTGGCTAACACGGTGAAACCCCGTCTCTACTAAAAAAAAAAATACAAAAACTAGCCGGGCGTGGTGGCGGGTGCCTGTAGTCCCAGCTCCTCGGGAGACTGAGGCAGGAGAATGGCGTAAACCCGGGAGGCGGAGCTTGCAGTGAGCTGAGATCCGGCCACTGCACTCCAGTCCGGGCGACAGAGTGAGACTCCGCCTCAAAAAAAAAAAAAAAAAAAAAAAAGAATGGAGTTTCATCGCTTTCTCTTGTCTTCTCCATCTTTGTACGATGATGGCGGTGACACCAGCAGAAATTGGTGAGGAGGCAGAACAGGAATCAGGTCCCCACTTCTCTGACACAGAGCAGACAGGACACAAGTCAGGACAGACACAGACAGGTCCCAGGCCTGATCTTTCTGGGGCTAGGACAGATGAGTTTTTCTTTTTCACCTCTTCTGGAAGCCACTTGAGGAATAGTCCTTGAGGAGACAGTATTGGCCAAGGGTTGTCTGGCCTAGAAATGTGCTTTTTTTTTTTTTTTTTTTTTTGAGAGGGACCCTCACTGTGTTGCCCAGGCTGGAGTGCAGTGGTGTGATCTCAGTTCACTGCAACGTCCACCTCCCAAGTTCAAGTGATTCTCCTGCCTCAGCCTGTTGAGTAGCTGGAATTACAGGCATGCACCACCACGCCCAGCTAATTTTTGTATTTGCAGTGGAGATGGGGTTTCTCCATGTTGGCCAGGCTGGTCTCAAACTCCTGACATCAGGCGATCCGCCCACCACGGCCCCCCAAAGTGGTGGGATTACACACGTGAGCCACCATGCCTGGCTGACGTGTTTCAACTGGACAGAGCTCCCTAGCACTAATACCAGGGGAGGTGGGGAGGGACACAAGTTCCAGTGCACCAGGAGCCAGCAAAGGGATGGGGACTGATTCCAGAGTCCAGCTCATCCTTGCAACTGTTCTGTGGAATCCACAACACATCAGTTTCCACTTATTTTGTAGAAGGTTTGGAATCTTCAGTGTCAAACTCTATCTGTGTTGTGTCTTCCCACAGGGTGGATAGAGGAACCCTGGCTATGGGCGTTTCCTGCCAGGGCAGTGACTGTGTCTTCCTCATTAATCCTTACCCCAGAGCTCAGTCCTGGGGAGAACATGTTAGGCCCCATGGGCACTGTAGTGAACACATCCCTGGGGTGAGTTCTAGGTCAGCCCTGGGCTGGGATCTAGCGCAGGTGTGGAAATGTTCCCTTCTCAGCCTGTCCAGCCTGTTGAGCCCTACACCAATCCTGGAGCCTGCCCCAGCTTCTGAGTCAGGGTCCCTGGAGATGAGGTTGAGCTCCTGAGGACAGTGAGGTGCCCCTGCCCCTCGGCTTTTGCTTCTCTGATGCTGTCTAGACAGGGAGTGCAGGGCCACGCTCTTCCCCTGTGCACATGCGCCCCCTGCTGGCCTGCCTCTGGACCTGGATGTTGTCCTCATTGTCATCTCCCCAGCCCCACACAGTGACTGGCCCTTGTGCACATGCCTAGGAAGTAACCATAAATGTATGGTAGCAACACAGCTGTAAACCAATTTGCAAGAAAACACCAGGGGAGGGGGTCATGTCTTCCTCATGTCTGGGTCTCCTGTGTCATCTATTGTGGTTGTCAGTCATATATGTGCCTCCTCGTATTTCTTCTTCTTTTTTTTTTTTTTTTTAGAGATGGAGTCTTGCTCTGTCGCCCAGGCTGGAGTGCAGTGGCCAGATCTCAGCTCATTGCAAGCTCCGCCTCCCAGGTTCCCGCCATTCTCCTGCCTTAGCCTCTGGAGTAGCTGGGACTACAGGCGCCCGCCACGTCGCCCGGCTAGTTTTTTGTATTTTTTAGTAGAGACGGGGTTTCATCGTGTTAGCCAGGATGGTCTCGAAATCCTGACCTCGTGATCCGCCCATCTCAGCCTCCCAAAGTGCTGGGATTACAGGCTTGAGCCACCGCGCCTGGCTGCCTCCTCATATTTCAATACATTTAAATATTTACAATTAAAAGTTCAGGACTGGGCATGGTGGCTCACACCTGTAATTCCAGCACTTTAGAAGGCCAGGGCAGGTGGATCACCTGAGGTCAGGAGTTAGAGACCAGGCTGGCCAACATGGTAAAACCCCATCTCTACTAAAAATGCAAAAATTAGCCATGTATGGTGTTGCATGTCTGTCATCCCAGCTACTCAGGAGACTGAGGCAGGAGAATCGCCTGAACCCGGGAGGCGGAGGTTGCAGTGAGCCGAGTTCATGCCATTGTACTCCAGCCTGGGCAGCAAGAGTGAACCTCCATCTCACAACATTGAAAAAAACAAAAACAAAAGCCTCATCACAACAGCCGCCGTGCAATGGCCTGACAGAACGCTCTTTCACATCTGCTGTGAGCCTGACTGAGGGGCCGATTGTTGAACTCCTCTAACTCAAAGCGTGCACATCAAAGTTTGAATCTCAGGGCTGTGAGATTGGAGGTGAGACCTATAATGGGCCAGTGGAAGGAAAAAGTTGAAAGGTGGTTCCTTCAGTTCCTCTTTCTCACTTGAAGGCTGGCAAGTGTGAGCGATGCCTTTCTAGAGACCTCTGACTCCCCAGAGCCCAGGGAGAGTCTGACAACACCGAGGGAAGGACAGAGTGATCTCGTGTAACCCAGTGTGGCCTCACCTGGAGTAGGAGGGTGGGCGAGTTGCTCTCTGGAATAACTTCTTGTGGAGTTTTTGTTTCTAATGATTGGCCAGTGGACACCGTCCATGAGGGCAGCTGCAGTGAGGCAGACCTGCAGGTGGAGAATGATACTCTAGGAGGATCTCTGGGAGCAGTTGGGTGACACCTGTTGCTTTGGAACCTAGGAACAGGGTGAGGAAGTCAGAACCAAAGGAAATATGTGTAGAAGTCTGACTTGTTCCTTTTGTATTTTAATAAGATAGAGGTGAGACAATTAGTGTCCATGGGCTTTGTGTGCTGTAAACATTTTTTTTTTTTAACCATTTTGTAACCATTTTTTTCCTTGCTCTGATTTTAATGATTACCTTTCCCAGAAGACCAGTTTTTCCTTTCTATGTGACAGCA
This sequence comes from Rhinopithecus roxellana, assembly GCF_007565055.1. NCBI lineage: Eukaryota > Metazoa > Chordata > Mammalia > Primates > Cercopithecidae > Rhinopithecus > Rhinopithecus roxellana. The sequence continues at coordinate 58,133,884 of NC_044561.1, forward strand.
AACATCAAAGCCTTGAGTTTTGATTGGTTAATATCTTCTGGAACTTGGGAATGCAAGAGCCTTATTAGGTCCAGGCACTGACTAAGATGCGAGGTATCTGGTGAGACTCCCTCATGCTCACTACTTGAACATAGTTGTTTCTCTGAGATGGTGTCAGAATCTTCAGTCCCGCGCTCCATATGCCGCATCCAGCAAAGCTCCCTGAGGGACTCACAGTCTCCAACCCCCAGGGCACTGACATTAACTCTGTGTCCTTTTAGGTCCCCCTGAGGACAGCCTGAGTTTAAAATCTCTAACACCAAGTGAGAAACACATTGATGATGTCCAGGTAAGACACCCTTTCTTTGCCTTCTGAGGAAATGTTGCTTTCCTGATGTGAGAAACAAACTCACCCATCCAAATCCAAAGAATGAACTCAGGCCCGCAGAACAGAGAAAGCGAGACTTTTAATGGTGGTCTTGCAACATTGGGTGTCTGAGGGCAGACACACCCAGAACAGTTTCTTTTTTTTTTTTTTCTTTTTTTTTGAGACGGAGTTTTGCTCTGTCGCTCAGGCTGGAATGCAGTGGCATGATGCTGGCTCACCACAACCTCTACCTCCTGGGTTCAAGCAGTTCTCCTGCCTCAGCCTCCTGAGTGGCTGAGATTACAGGCACTTGCCACCACACCCAGCTAATTTTTTTATAGTTTCAGTAGACACAGGGGTTTTACCATGTTGGCCAGGCTGGTTTTGAACTCCTGACCTCAAGTGATCTGCCTGCCTCAGCCTCCCAAAGTGCTAGGATTACATGCGTGAGCTACCACACCCGGTCCCACCCAGAAGAGTTTCAACCACCAATTTATCCCCTAGTGTGCAGGTCCCTCCCCTGGTTCCTCATAGGCTGAGTACTATGAGGTCACAATCTTCCCGGGTGTCACATATTGACTGATGTGTAGGGGCTTTAGGTATTTTTTTTTTTTTTTTTTGAGACAGAGTCTCGCTCTGTCACCCAGGCTGCAGTGCAGTGGCCGGATCTCAGCTCACTGCAAGCTCCGCCTCCCGGGTTTATGCCATTCTCCTGCCTCAACCTCCCGAGTAGCTGGGACTACAGGCGCCCGCCACCTTGCCCGGCTAGTTTTTTGTATTTTTAGTAGAGACGGGGTTTCACCGTGTTAGCCAGGATGGTCTCGATCTCCTGACCTCGTGATCTGCCCGTCTCGACCTCCCAAAGTGCTGGGATCACAGGCTTGAGCCACCGCGCCCGGCCTAGGTATTCTTTTTTATTGTTGTCTTACTGCATTTTGTTGAAGCCACATGCGTTGCCATCCTAGTCAGCTCAGGGGCTCTTCAAGTATTTGACTTATGACCTAAGTAGCTGGGTAGGCTGATAAGAATAGACAAAGTGAGCTATTCTGCAGGCTAGTGAACTTTCAACTTAGACTAAACTTATTTGTTAAAGTGAGGACAACTAAGCGGGGTGGAAGGGGGACCCAACAAGCAGGCATTGCCCATCCAACCAGGAGCCTAGGATTTCTTCTGTCCTTTGCTGACCTAAACAGGTTCAAGGCACTTTGTCTTAAAAATGAACAGCTGTGTGGCTGGGCGCTGTGGCTCACGCTTGTAATCCCAGCACTTTGGGAGGCCGAGGCGGGCAGATCACGAGGTCAGGAGATCGAGACCATCCTGGCTAACATGGTGAAACCCTGTCTCTACTAAAACAAAAAATTAGCCAGGTGTGGTCACGGGCGCCTGTAGTCCCAGCTACTCGGGAGGCTGAGACAGGAGAATGGCGTGAACCCGGGAGGTGGAGCTTGCAGTGAACCGAGATCGCGCCACTGCACTCCAGCCTGGGCAACAGAACGAGACTCCGTCTCAAAAAAAAAAAAAAAAAAAAAATCGACTGCTGTGGTCCGGGTGTGGTGGCTCACGCCTGTAATCCCAGCACTTTGGGAGGCCAAGGTGGGCAGATCACAAGATCAGGAGATCGAGACCATCCTGGCCAACATGGTGAAACCCCATCTCCACTAAAAATACAAAAATTAGCTGGGTGTGGTGGCACACGCCTGTAATCCCAGCTACTCGGGAGGCTGAGGCAGGAGAATAGCTTGAACCTGGGAGGTGGAGGTTGCAGTGAGCTGAGATCGCACCACTGCACTCCAGCCTGGTGATAAAGCTAGACTCCATCTCAAAAAGACAAACAACAACAACAACAACAAACAGACCACTGGATGCATTATTTCCTTCACCTGATTTCTTTGCTTCTCAATTAATTCTGATGTAAGATGAGGCACATTATGTACAACATACATAATAGTCCTTCTTGGGGTGGAGTTCAGCGGGAATGTCTTCCCATGTCATACATGACGTGCTAGGATGTTTTTAAATCACAACATATATCATCAACTGTAATGCGGAGGCATTTTCCTCCACACCAGTTTTCCTCTTTGAATTAGGCATTGTGCGCTTGCCAATCTAAATCAACTTCAAAGAAATTCTGTGGGAAAAGCTCTTGTCTTTTCCACACATGTCCTCTATGCTAGAATGTTTTGTCTTTGACATGGACTCAACCACTGTTTCAAAAGTAGTTTTGTGAAGTCATCAGGAGACTAACAGATCTGTGTAAAGGGTGCAGCAGAATTGATCTAATCCTCATGGCATCTTCTTTTGTCTCATTGCAGATTTTACCATCACTTGTCCAGGGTACGTACCTTGAACTAACTCACTTTCTGAGAAACAACCTTGCTGGCTTTAATATATAGAAACCTTAATCTGGATTCCTGTTAAAAATCTTGGGGGTGTGGTGAGAGGAAATGATTTTGCAAGTGTATAACTGTGAGCAGAGGGGCTGTAGAAATGTGTGTGAACCCAGAGGACCAACCAGGAGATTGTTTGTGAGCCAGTGTGTCTTCACCTGGAGTAGGAGAAGTGAGTGCACTTCTCACTGACTTATCCTGATGTTGGTGGCTCTAAAGAGTGGATTCTGGAGAATCTCAGCACCGAAGAGGATACCTTTCCAGGTAGGCAACAGGACTTCAGATGGGATCTAATAAAACAACATTTCCAGGAACCTTCATGTTATACCTGCTGCTTGGGAGGCTGAGGGAGGCTGTAGAAAGAGAAAAAGGAAAAGTAAATATAAGCCGCGTTTGTTATTTTCAGAGTTTAATGTCATCATGGTGAGAAGTACTATGTTTATGGACTTTTGAGTATCCTGTGTTTTCGATCACCTCTTCTTGCTTTATTATTTAAAGATGATTTTTCTGAGAACAACTGCTCTTTTCTGTCTGTGCCACTGTAAAATCTCAGAGCCTTTGGTTTGGGATGCAGTTCTGTCACAGGCAGTTACTTAATCTTGGATATAAAATTCTTCTGCGGTGTGCCCGGATGCTTAGGATAAATGGATCCTCACCTTATGAACTGTTAGGTTTCATGGCAGCACATTCATCTGTCTGTCCTTGCTGTTTTACCTCTGGTATCAAGACATCTCCCTGGGCGTGGAGGACAGAATGAAAATTCACTCTGGGTTCACTGCAGAAGCTCCAATGTCTTGGAAATGGAGGGAGAAGCACAACCGTGAGCACACTGTCAGCATTCCATTTCTTCATTTGAATGAGAATGTGCAGTTTTACCGTCATTTGTGGAAGAGACTTTCCTTTCCCCATTGGGTATTCTTGGCACCTCTGTTGAAGATCAGCTGACTCTGTATGTGTGCATTTAATTCTGGGCTCTCGATTCTATATG